>NW_006921677.1:7469431-7487193 GCF_000298275.1 Orycteropus afer afer
TATATATATAAGTTTGACAGAATATTTTTACATATGTGTTTACACATGCTGCAAATAAACCCATGAATGAATGTAGTAGAGCATACCAAGGGGCGAAGTTAGGAAAACTTCTTAGTCATAACCAAAAACCCTGAGGGTGTGAGTGGCTGGGCCTGAGGCCTCAGGACATCAAGGTCAATTGACACAACATAGTCCGTAAAGACAGTGTTCCACATCCTGCTTTGGTTAGTAGTAACTGAGGTCTTAAAAGCTGGGGAGCAGCCATCTAAGCTTTCGCCCCATCTGGAGCAGAGAATAATGAAGAAAATAAGAGACACATGGAAACAATTAGTCCACGAGACTAATAGACCATGCTAACCTCGGCTTCCACAACTCTGAGACCAGAACTAAATGGTTCCTGCCTGCCACTACCAACTATTCTGAAAGGGATCACATTAGAAAGTCCTAAAGTGGGAGGAGCTCTGGTAACATAGTGCCTAAGGCACTTGACTGCTAACCAGAAGGCTGGTGGTTCAAACCCACCAGCCACTCCTCAGAAGGATTGGGCAATCTACTTCCATAGTGATACTGCGTCAGAAACCCAAGGAGGGGTTGCTATGAGTCAGGTCCGACTCAACAGCACATAACAACAACAGTAGAGTGGGAGAAAAATGTAGAACAAACCTCAAAATTATATAAAAAAAAGAAAAAAGTCCAGAATTACTGGTTGCATAGAGACTGGTGAAACCCCAGAGACTGTGGCCCATGGTCAGCCTTTGGAGCTGGAACTGAACGTACTCCCAATAGTTGAATTTTCAGTGAAACACTAGACAGGTTTACAAGAAGAACAGTAACTCTAGGAAGCTAAGTCACTCCTTAGAACCATTCAGATCAACCATTCAAGATCAAAAGGGCAACATATGCCCAAGGACAGAGTTCAGGTGGCAGGAAGGGTTTGGAGAGAAGGAGAAATAGAAATACACAGGGAGGAGGATGTGGAAGGAGTGATGTTACTTTGAGGGGATTATAATCAATAGCATGAAGCAAATTGTGTGTGAATTAGTGAATGCAGAACTGATTTGCTCTGTAAACTTTCACCCAAATCATAATAAAAAGTTTAAAAAAAAATTTAGCTTTATCAACTACTAAGTATTAATTTAAGGAGCTCTGGTGGCACAGTGCTTAAGGCATTTGACTTCTAACCAGAAGGTTGGCAATTCAAACCCACCAGCCACTCCACAGAAGGAAGGCAGGGCAGTCTACTTCCATAAAGATTTAACTGCCTTGGAAACCCAGAGGTAGTCATATTGAGTCGGAATCAACTCGATGGCAGTGAGTTTGGTTTTTTGGAAGTACTGATTTACATGTGTTTGAGTTTGAGGGATACCTGATACTAGAATTAATATCTATTTTAATTTTAATAATTAGAAAGGAATCTGGTATATAATTCAGAAAGACTGAAAACCATAGAAAAGTGATTTTAAAACTACAATTATATGTTTAGGATCTGAATTCCTAGCTCCCAGTGATATTTCGTCAACGTTAAAGGTCATTTTTCTCACCCTACATATCTACAGATATGGTTTGTTTTCCTAAGTGAATAGGAGATACATAGCTACAGTGAAATGATCTTAAGTCTGAATAGCAGTAGCTTACTTTAGTGCAATTTACTTAAATAGTTTTCAGCATAAAATTTGAATCTTAATGTGGAAAAGAAAATACAGATTTGAGCACTGAATATTTTATTAGATTTTGTAAATCTACAGGACCTTAATCTCTTATACAAATGTGGTTCAAAATTCTGAATTTTTTTTCTTTAATAGAAAGTGAATTTATCGCATCATCCCCAGCAGAGTCTGGGGTAACACCCCTAGTAAAATTTATTTATAATTCTTCAGTTATACAGTGAAATGCAAGAATATTCACAATAAGTGGAATAAACAAACTACAAATAATCTCATGTTTAAATTATTTGCTATGAGTTTAAGTCTGCTTAGGTTTTACCACCACGTGAGTTATAATAAACTGATTTTCAGATTGGGTTTCTGGATTACTCATGAACCTCAAAACTATCATTTCAAGCTTACTAAATAGGAGATCATACTTTAATAACTATCTGAAGACTCATTTCACTTTATATTTTTTTAAAGTTACTTTTTTCCTGTGTTAAAATAATGTTCTGCCTGTGTACTGCTGGAGTTTCTGATTCTGAAGTGTCTTTTATAATAGATATTTTGGGTTTTGGTTGTATTTTCTTGGTGTTTTGTGTGTGTGTTTTCCAAAGTACAGATTTTTGGTAATGTACATTTCATCTTCCCAAGCTGAGTTTTCAGATCCTTTGTGTTTTGTAAGCTCTTGTCACCCTCCCCACCCTGCTCCTTTGATCATGTCAGCTCATCTTCTCTAGCTTTTGGAGTGCTTTCTCCATGTAAGAGGTGGAATAACAAAATTTGGAGTTATTTCATTCAAATTCCTACTCAAAAGAACTGATTAGTTAGGATCTACTAAACAAAGATAGTTTCTGACCTCTGACCTCATGTATAACAGAAAGAAACATTGCTGATCCTGAGTCATCCTCTTAATCATTGTCATGTTTGAGTCCATTGTTACTAAACACTTCTACCAAAACCAAAAACCAAATTCACTGCTGTTGAGTTGGTCCCGACTCATAGCAACCCCTCCGTGGGTTTACGAGTCAGTGTCTCTATGGAAGCTAAATGGGCTTGAACCGCCAGCCTTCTGTTTAGCGGTAGGGACAAATTCAACAACTTTCCAGATCCAGTTACTCTGCAGTTGGAAACTTTGTTAGAAAGTTTGTCTTGATATTTAATTTAAAGCTGCCTCCTTGAATTTAAATCTACAAGTTCCTATTATGCCTTGGTAAGCATACTGAATACATTTTCTTGCTCTGCAATTTTAGTGTCCTTCAAATGTTTGAAGTCCTGTTGTGCTTCCGCCCGTAATCCCAGTTCCAGTTGAAAAATGCTCAGGTTCTAATCATATCCCTCACATCACTATTCTCTGCATAAATTGTCAAGTGCTCTATGTATGAGATTTGTTTTAAACACTTAATTCATACATTAAAAATTTGAATATTTCTTGTAAATATTAAATTTTAAGTTGTTATCTATTTCTTTCTAACTTTAAAATACTGCTTTGTGGGCTGTTTTTTCCTCTTTGTACTACTAAATATTTTTGTGACCTCAGAGCGCAGTTTTTTTTAATCTCTTGAATTGAGTTATTGTTTGAGTTAATCACCAGGGGTCCCTCCTGATCTAAAAATGCTTGTTCTGTGGAATGACTTTGATTCTGATTTGGTCATCTGTCAAAGTAACCATCTTGGCCATCTTTCTCTGAATTGCAAACTTGAGATAGACTAGCAGCATAAAAATCTTCTGCCTTGAGATCTTAGTCTATTAGAAATTTAGGAAGATTTGGTAATTTTTGTTTTATTTCCATTATTTAGCATTTGGTTAGACTTCTGAGTTCTAACAATATCTTGATCTGAGATCTTCTTGATTTTCTGTACATATAGTAACTAGAACCCAGTTCCGATTATATTTGCCCAAATTTACTATCTTCCTTTTGTCCAAGCTGTCCTGTTCACCCAGCTTCTTTGTTGGGTTGGAATTTTATTCCCAAGAATGATAAAAATCTTAGCATTTTATAGCTGAGAAGAACCTTAATGATCATCTAATTTAATCTCTTTCATATTTTAGATATTAAACCCCCAAAAGTTAAATACTCAGGTAGTTGTGCTAGACCTGAGGACTAAAAACAAAGTCTCTTGGTTGCTAGATTTGTGGTTTTTATCACCATCACTTCCAGCTTATATGTATGCTGTGCATTTCTTCTGTATCATTTACCAAAAATGTCCAGAGAAAATTCATAACTAGGCTATGGAGTATAGAGATAGCTTAACAAATAGGCTTAAATCTGTTAGGAGAAAATTAACAGTTGTTGAAAAGTGAAATTCAGAGAACCCTCAGAAACACAGGTTTTAAGATATTAATTTAAATAGGGTAAAAACTTGGAACCACTATTCAAATTGATTTCTAGTTTATTATCACAAGTTTTCTTTTTTTAATTTTTTAAAAAAATTAATTTTTACTTATTTATTTTTACCTCTGTGCACCTCTCTGTCTTCCTTTTCCTTAGTGTTGTGTTGGTCACCTGATTTGGTGTATTGCCTTTCCCTTCACCCAAATCAATATTTGTCTCTTAACCTTTAATTTAAATATCAGCAAGCTTTTTATAAAGGAGTACTTTAATCCATACAGATTGTTTTGCATGTACATATGTCTTTATTGAGTACTAAATTACTGTTTTTCTAGATAAAAGGGTCTGTTTTTTCCAAAATTTACTGAGGATGTAGAAGATCCTACTAAAAAGTTCAAGACTTAGGCAACTCACTCATACTTAAAATACTTGAGTGTAAACCTCAGTAATACCTAATTACCTGATAATATCTAATTAAGAATTCTTACATTGAAACAAGTAATTGTTTTTATGGATTTTTTTAAACATAAGAGTAGCCTTGGTTTAATCGTGAACATCTTTCAGGATAGCATTACTTTTTGTAGAGACTCTTGAAGTTTTAACAGAACTCATTTCCATTACGTGGAAATATTCATGTTAACAGAAAGTTACTTTTATGACAGTATTTAGGAATCAGCCTATTATCAATAGAAATCATCCCTGTAGATTTCAAATTTGACAACTACATACATAGGAAAGAAATCATCAAAAGACAGATAGATGCCTGAACAGGTTTGTAACATTTAAACAAAAAAAAAAAGTATAATTTTTCCAGTGAGAAATTTACTTTTTGCCCTTGTTGCCCAAGAAATTGTTCAGCTCAAGTATAAGAGCCTATGTAGACACTAGTAACTTCCTGTAGTTCAGTAGTATTTCATAATTTTCTGATCCATTCAAAATATGGTAGAATTTCTACCTAAATCATTTGTTTTCTGGTTGTACTAGGCAGAAGCAGCATCCTGGGGGACAAAGGAAAATTCTTCATGAGTGAAAAGTATAAAACTTGATAAATTGATATTTTAACTAATATATCAAAATGCAATTAACAACAACAACAGTAAATTAGATGACAGTATTTTGAAAACAAACTTTAGATTGAGGACAGTTTCATGACTCACAGATTCCCTGGTACCCAGGGATATGGGAATACTCTTTTTTTGTTTTAAAATAATTCTTACCTATACAATTCAGGCTTCTTAAAGAAGCCTTTAAGACAGATGTATTGTTATTATATGTGCTTTTTTTCCCCCTTTTTTTTTAATTGGCAAAAAAGAAAAAAAGTTTCCTTTTAAAAACTGCACACCTTTTTTGGGGGGGATAATAAATGAACATTTTTTTGTTTGTTTTTTTTTTTAGAACTGAGCTCTCCATAGACAAACATAAGTAGCATAACACAGTGTCTTTCCTCAGACATCATTCTGTACAGTAAATCAACATAAACAACTCCGTTCTTTATTGACTGGATTTTTTCCAGGTGGGTTAATTGGGTGGGGAAAATTAATTAATTAACCTTAACATTTGGAGCCTCTTTTCTTCCTATTAAACTTAAAGGATGGGTTATTTTTAAAAACAGAAATAAAAAGATAAACCAAAAACCTAGCTTTCATAATATAGAGGAAATTTTTGTAATGACTAAAATTTTAAAATATATTGAACAGTTATTATTTATACACAGAAATATTAGGAATCGTCTGAATGCACTGGGTCAATAATATGGATAGAATACAAACCAAGTGGTAATTATCAGATTTATTCTCAAACTCAATCTAAAGCTGAATTCCAGATCTGTGGATTAAAAAAGCTGGTATTACCTTTCTACACTGTCTCACACAAGTGTCACAGCTTTACAGAAATAATGGTGTTGAAACTTGGGAAGTGAGCAGTTCTCTTTGCTTTTGTTTAACTCAAGAAGCTTAATATTTTTTTTTTTTTTTTCTTTTAAACTCAAGCCACTCTTCTAAAATGTGGTAGCAGAAATGCTGAAGATTTCATTTGGGGGAATGATCTTTAACAGGATCATGAACTATTGTCAAGTGCTATAGTACAAATTTTTAATGCTGAAATGTGTTTTAATATTGAAAGACGTACATGACATCTGTGTGTTTTTATAAAGTGTTTCCTTATTTTATGTTCAGCATTTACAGCCGAACAATACCAGCAACATCAACAGCAACTGGCACTAATGCAGAAACAGCAGCTTGCACAAATTCATCAACAGCAAGCAAATAGTAATTCCTGCACCAACACTTCACAGGTGAGGGATTTGTCTGTCTTATGATTATCCCTCATTGTTTCCCACCAGAGTTCATCTCTAATTATCAACTGTTGTCATAGAACCTTGCATCTAACCAGCAGAAAAGTGGCTTTCGCCTGAATCTACATCATAGCCACTCTATACAGGGTTTAGAAAGAACATTACAGGTGAGTATGGAAGCTGTTGATTCTGCTCCCTATTTTAAAAAGTAAAACTTGAAATCATAGTTAAGTGAGATGGAGATGCCATTTAATCTCTAGTCCATTAATGTATTGCTTTAATATATAAACTTGGTTCATTATCTTAGGAATTTTATTAAGATTTTTCAAATTATCACTCTGAAAAATCTCTCTTTCACTATGGAAAAAAAAAATCCCTTTTAAACCTAAACATGATAAATGTTTGCCATTTAAACATATTTAGGGCTTAAAAGCTGAGATTTGAGTCTTAAGTATCTTGCAACAAATTTTTAAAAATTTAAGGAGCTTCTCATTTTCTAGGCTAAGCTATGATACTACTGTTTTTGGTTATTTCAGTTTCCAAAAGGATGATTACTCTAAGATACCTTGGTTTGTATGTGTTTATATATACATGTGTGTAAGTCAGCTTAAGGAAATCTATGTATTCCTCATACATATTTGCAAAGCACTGAAGTGTTTTCCCAACATATTTTTCTGTCCAATACTTTTTGTTGTAGATTTGCAGTTTCTATATAATAGAAGATTCATTTTTATAATTGACTTACAAATAATTATATGTCATGTATGAAGATCAGAATTTATAACCCTTGGGTTATAAAGTCACTGTTCCTCAAATATGTAACTATCAAAAGAGGCAAAGAGATTTTAGTGATTTGCCACTTTTAGATTTAAATTGATTTTGATATACCTGTGTAGCTTTAATATTAACTTGAGACAAAGTGATATTCATTAGATTTGTTTTATATCTTCTTTTTAGGGTTTTGTTTCCAAGACTTTGGATTCTGCTAGTGCTCAATTTGCTGCTTCTGCTTTGGTGACATCAGAGCAACTGATGGGATTCAAGATGAAGGATGATGTGGTGCTTGGAATTGGGGTGAATGGCGTCCTTCCAGCCTCAGGTAAGAAAAAGAAAAGTTGTTTTGATTGTATGTATTTCATGTTTGTAATACAGACAGCAGAGTTGCACATTGCTTAGATGCTTCTTTCTGTTTCTCTGTAGGAGTATACAAGGGCTTACACCTCAGTAGTACTACACCAACAGCACTTGTACATACAAGTTCATCAACAGCAGGTTCAACTTTGTTACAGCCTTCAAATATAACACAGACTTCAAGTTCCCACAGTGCACTGAGTCATCAAGTAACTGCTGCCAATTCTGCAACAACTCAGGTTCTGATTGGGAACAACATTCGATTAACTGTACCTTCATCAGTTGCCACTGTAAACTCTATTACTCCCCTAAATGCACGACATATACCTAGGACTTTAAGTGCTGTTCCATCATCTGCCTTAAAGCTGGCTGCCGCAGCAAACTGTCAAGTTTCCAAGGTTCCATCTTCATCCTCTGTAGATTCAGTTCCAAGGTGAGTAGGTATTTTTTAATAAAAATACAAGTGTTTGAAAATCACAAGATAGAACTTAAATTCTCTGACATTGCTTTTACCTGATTCTTTGTGTTTTCTGTTTTCTTTCCTTTCACCCATTGAAAGATGTATAGATAAGAATTGATTCCTTATTTATTCAAGAACTAAACAGATGAATGTTAAAAGTTCAATATTAGTGGAGAATTTGAACCAAATGATACAGTAAAATATTACATGTCTTAGATATCCCTTTCTTACTAAAATGCTTCCATTTTTCTTGTACCTTTGAATTTTCAGTTTTTAAGCTAGGATCTCTCTTCAGAGTGTTTCTTCTATTTATGATTTCTTCCATAGCTTGCCATGGAGAGAATTAAAACTGATAGAACCATGCCTAATGTGTTAAGCTGTTCTTAATAATGTAAATACTATACAGGCTTACAGTACTCATGCCAGTTCACCTTTTTATCAAAGCATTATTTTTGATGCTAACTTGTCTTCTTGGATTTCAATAAACAGTGTAGAATGTTTGTTCAGTATTGTTGTTTTAAATATTAATGATAACAAAAATCCTGCTGTTACAAGGTACTATTGGGAGAAAGAAAAAGAGAAAAGACAAGGAGTTTTCAGTTTAGTTAGAAAATAAACATAAAAATATAAAAAGTTAAATAATGTTAACCTATAAATAGCTGAAAATTATTCTAACATTATCATAAAGTATTATATGTTTGTCAGTTAATTATATAGATGATGGCTGTAATTTTAGTATAAGGAGAAATCTTTTCACACCAGGGGTATTCTGGGAATGTCCTACAAAATGAGCAGATTCAACTTGGGGTTGAATGTGATTATACAGAAAAAGAAAGAGGACTTTCAGTCAGGTGGTATGCACTAAGTAAAAACACAAAGTTGGGAAAATATAAGTGTATTCAGAAGTTAATGAGAAGACTATTTTGTCTAGAGGTCTAAGAAAGGTTAGTAGTTGAAGTTAGAATGGCAGGGAGAGGTCATACTATGGGGCGTCTTGAATGCAAGAGTAATATTTAGATTTCTGCAGCCAGCAGTGACCCAGAGAGAGAAGCAGTGTTTGTAGCAACAGATTATAGCTTTTCTTTTCCAAACCTGCACATTCCTGTCTCCTTCAAACATAAGTAATAGTCATGGTCTATTCATACTAATCCATTCTTACTAGTATTCTGGATCCAGGAAAAGCTATCAATCAATTATAGTTCTGGCTTAAATATAGAATACTATGATTTTCATTGCTATAGAATTGTATAACCATGGAACATTAGCAGTTAAAGATAAAACTTTAAAAATCACTTACTTTAATTCTTTTGTTTTAAAGATGAGGAAACTGAGATCCAGAAAAGTTTACTGACTTCTCCAAAGATACTTAGCAATCTAGGTGATAGAACAACTAAAACTCGAATCTTCTGTGTACTACTAGCTCAGTAGATGTCCTACTCAAACCCATATACGGTCACGCATTGCTTAATGTTCCCAAAACATTCTGTGCCATAGGACGTTACATGATTTCAGACATTGGGTCCTGAATTCCTAAGTCTGTCTTTAAGTCAGAATTGTACGTAAGTGAGAACAGTTAGGTACAGTTTGTATCTAATTAACATCAGTCAAATGTTTTTCTTAGTATATATTATATAGTAAGGTACTTGACTGCTAACCAGAAGGCTGGCAGTTCAAACCCACCAGCCACTCCTCGGAAGGAAGGTGGGGCAATCTACTTCCGTAGAGATACTGCCTTGGAAACCCAAGGAGGGGTCCAACTCAACAGCATATAACAACAGCAACCTTTCTACACATAAACAACATAAAGGAGCACTTCCAGGCACATATAACATCTTTAACATCATAATACAGTTTTGGTTCATGTCATAAAATAACAATAATTATTGTTAATAACAATAATTTGTTATTAAGAACAGTTGTATATACGTAGAATATTTTAATATCATAGGCTTTACAGAGGTTGTGACCATGGATGTATATGCAGCCAGACATTGCCCAAACAGATGTTACACAACTCACAACTGTAGAAGAATCCTGACTTAAAGTTCTGACATAAACTTCGGTCACATTTGTTTCTGTTAAAAAAATTTTATAAATTTAATATAGGAGGAAATTATGAACTTAATCTTGGGATCTTTGTGTTTTTAACATCGAGGTTAAAGCATCCATCATCTGCCTGAAAGCTGGATGCCGCAGCAGACTATCAGTTTTCTAAGAGTTTAGTTGATAATATAATTGACCGTGGAATTTATATCTGATACAAGTTTGATTTCTTGATAATAAGCTGTATGTCTTTACTTGGTACCTTATCCAAAAAAGACACATTTATTCTTATTATTAAAATTAATTAAGCTTATTATTGGGAAGATAGTCTTGACCTGTTAAATTTGTTTGTTGCAGATAAAGTAATTGAGTGAACTTTATTTCAACAGGGAAAATCATGAATCAGAAAAGCCAGCACTGAACAACATAGCAGACAATACAGTAGCAATGGAGGTGACGTAGTTTCCTCAGGAATGGAACTGCAGCCTTGGGGACTTGATTAGGTGCTATGCATCAGTAGCATTTTGAATGCAAGGGATGATGGAATGCAGCACATGCGTTTCTGTGGCAGCTGTGGGGACTTGACAGCAATGCTCATCTCTCATGCTTCGATTTTTCTTTTCTTACTGTTAATAGGAAAAAAAAATCAACATCTGTAAATTAAGAATACAGCAGTTATCTGTACAGTACTGCATATTTGTAATACCCTTGTATATATGTTACTTGAATACAGAAATGTTCATTTGTGATGCTTTGCACTTGGGGGTGGGGGGCGGGAGGGAAATTGCAACAAAGAGTGTGAGATGTGAGATTGTATAGAGATGAAGTGTCATCACATCATGTGCATGGTGCGGAACCTGCTGTTTTATCTATTTATTGTGCCGTGTTTACAGTTTTTTGTACACTGTACCTTCATTGGTTCCTGTGCTGTAGTAAATGTGTTAGGTAGCTGTGGACTCCTTGGTATTTTGTAAATGGTATAACATAACTTGGTTCCCCTCTGGGTCCCTGAGTTTTCTGTGTATCATGTGAAAAAAAAAAAAAAATGGTGACATACATACAGAAATTTTACAAAAAAAAAAAAAAAAAGGCATCAGTTTTAAAAAAAAATGGGGAATGTACTGTTAAATGGGGATCTTCCTGGTCTACTATCATTAGGACAAGTAACAAGCTAAAAATGAAGTCTCTTGAATCTTCCCATCCCCACTTGCCCACAAAACAGTGGGTGGTTTCTGGTACTTAAAGCACTAATGTTATGTTGCTGCTCTACAAACAGCCCAATAGTCCCATTTCCTTCCACACCAAAAAGTGTTAAATCAAGTATGCAAATGGAGTCCTTACAACTGGAGTTTATGTTGTCTTGCCCTTTTTTTAGCACAAAAAAAAAAATTGTACTTTTTTATTGTCGAATTGTTTAAAAGACTTCATTCTTTACTTGTTCTTACAAAAAGGATATAAGGGAGAAGAATGCAGTAATTGCTGTACGTGTATCATCATTCCAGTTTCTAAAAACAGCCAGCCAGCTTTTTTCCTTTTAAGATTCTTCAGAAGGCTGCAAGGCCAGAACCACAAATATCGGGTGCCTTCCTTTGGAAATATTTGACCTCTCTTCTGTGAAGAGAATGGTACTTAACAGACTACTACTAGTGCTTTGTCAGTACCGAAGTCTGAATGCCCAGTCCAATGGCATACATTATCCTTAAGGTTTTTAATCCCACCTGGAAATATTGTGATAGAATTCTCACAAAATAAACCCAGGGCATTACATGTTGACAAACTAATGTGTAGTGGTTTTTGCTTTTATTTTTAATCCAAGAACTTTTGTGTGACTTAAAATCATTCAATAAAAAGGGGGGATGGGAATGGGGAATGATAATTTTTTAGCTTTAAATTCATTTTTTCAACAATTATTCATTGAATGCCTACAATGCCAAGCACTGTTTTAGGTGCTATGACAGTACAAATCATCCCTCTCCTCTTAGAGCTTAATAATCTTATCAAGGAAGGAAAAATAAGTAAATTATCAGATTAATTTAAGTACTAAGGAGAAAAGTAAAGTGGAAAAAGAGGGGAAAGCAGTGCCAGGTTGATACGGAGGTTGCAGTTTTTAACAAGGTGGTCCAAGAAAGCCTGCCTCGCAGAGGTGGTCATGTTTGATCAGATGCTCAAAATTGGGAGAGCATTCCTGGCAGAGAAAACAAGTACAAAGATCCTAAGATGTGTTAAAATATATGTTAAAGGAGCAGCAGTGCAGCGGGAGCCGAGTGAAAGTGACAAGGTCAGAGAGTAATGGGGAACCTGATTGTTCAGGGCTGATGGGTGATTTTAAGGACTTTGACTTTTACTCAAGAAAGGAATTTTGAGCAGAGGAGTGATGTGAACTAAACAGTAGCTGGCTTTTGTGTTGAGGATAAAGAGGGGGAGCCAGATTAGGAAATATAATTGCAATACTCCAAGTAAGAGATGAGCTGATAGTGACAAGGCTGGTAGGATTCTGTTTATATTTTAAAGGTTGACCCAGTAAAATTTGCTCACTGAATAGATGTGAGGTACATGAGAAAGAGAAGATTTAAGGATGACTCTAAGTTATTTAGCCTAAGCAATTGGCCACAGTTGGAGAGCATTGTGGCAGGGGTATTTTGGGGATGATATTAGAAGCTCAATTTTGGAGTGTTAATTTGAGATATCTATTACACTTCTGAACAGAGATAGCAAAGTATAGAGTTGCATATAAATGTCTGGAGCGTAGAGGAAACCTCAAAACCTGAGAGTCATCTTTATAGATGAAGTTTAAAGCCATGAATCTGGATAAGAGCACCAAGAGAATGGAATTAAATCTCCATGTAATGTAGTTATCAATGGGCATTTTAGGTTTTTTTTTTAACACTTAAGAGAATTCCATCT
Source organism: Orycteropus afer afer (assembly GCF_000298275.1). Classification (NCBI taxonomy): domain Eukaryota; kingdom Metazoa; phylum Chordata; class Mammalia; order Tubulidentata; family Orycteropodidae; genus Orycteropus; species Orycteropus afer. The sequence goes on from NW_006921677.1 coordinate 7,482,241, forward strand.
CAAAGGCATAGACATCCAATTTGATTAACTACTTTTGTTTATTCTATACTGTGTTCCTTATCCTGTTCTACAGCTTAATGTTTTTTTAAGATAAACTGCCTTTTAGTAGTAGTGGCTGATCACTGTAACTGAAAATAACAGATGGATTAAATGTATCAAGAATAATTTAGGATTGAAATTTCTAGAATAAACCCAGTGGGTAGAATGAGGTCAGAGTCCTCAGAGCCTGTCTAGTATACCAAATGTCCACAGATAAATTTGTAAGTGGATTGCAGGGTTAGAAAATGAATCTTCATCAAGCTACCCAGTCAGGAATTTTGAGTCTTGCATTGGGGCTGAGAAGTGGCAAAAGACATTAATGATTAACATCCACGTAGCACTTAATCCTCTCATGCACGTTTTAAAATACGGAAATTTACTCAAAACTGAATTGTCAGCATCCAGATTTCTTGCTGTTTTTCTCTATACTCTGCTGCCAATGTTGTAGTAGACTGAAGAACTTAATACAAAAGAGCAATTTATACACTAAGACCTTAGGAAAAGTGAAATAGGCCATTGGGGAACTTTGATACCTAGTCTTCCTAACAACCACTTACTGAGTATTTACAATTTAACATATTCTATACATATTCATATTAAATAGTAATTTTTTAATCCTGTCAAAAACCTTTTAAATAAATGCCAGGATTATCACTGTTTTAGAGGTGAGATCAGGTGATTCACTCAAGTGAATACAGTGATTGTTAGTCTAGTATTTAAACTCATCTGCCAGACTAAATAGCTGCTATGTTTTTGCCACCCACTATTTAGTCAGTGGGAGCTATGGTGGTGTAGTGCCTAAGGCATTTGACTGCTAACCAGAAGGCTGGCGGTTCAAACCCACCAGCCACTCCTCAAAAGGAAGGGTGGGCAATCTACTTCCATGATGATACTGCCTCGGAAACTCAAGGAGGGGTAGCTATGAGTCAGACCTGACTCGACAGCAGTGAGTTCGGTTTGGTTTTTTATTTAGTCAGGGAACAGATTATTTAGCCAGTAAAAAAAATCTGGAAACAGATTTTGAACATAGCTTCCTTAGTAAACTTTGTGCCTATTCTTTAAAAAAAATAAGTACCATTAATTCCTTGACTCTGGTTGTACTTTTATCCATTTCACAGAAGTCCAAAAACCTTCCAAATTGGCTTTTTACCTATATAAATTTCATTTTTCCAAAAGGGCTATCTACGTAGTATGTTGTGAACTCCAAATTTAGGATTTTTCTATGATTATTATAATGTATAATATGCTACACTTGAGGTGCATATAATGTGTTCCCAAACAAAACTGACTGCCATCAAATCAATTCCAACTCAGTAACTCTAGGACAGAGTAGAACTGTCCCATAAGATTTCCAAGGCTGTAAATGGAAGCAGACTGCCACATCTTCCTCCCATGTAATGGTTAATGGGTTCAAACGGCCAACTTTTTGGTTAGCAGATGAGCAGTTTAACCACTGTGCCACCAGGGCTAGGGCTTCAAAGTCTCCACTAAGGAGAGCAGATCTCCATTTATCTATATGATATAGTGGTTTCTATTTAAGTACTCTTTCAACAGAAGGATTCTGCTACTAAAAGTTTAAATCACAGCAATAGAGGAATAAATAGATGAATAGCACATTGGTTCAATAAATTAACCATACCATGCACTGTTGTAAATGTTGGGAACACAGCAATATTCAAAGTTCTGGTATCATACAACTTATATTATAGTAGAGCATGCATTGAACGGTAAGCTAGGCAAAATTAAATAAACCTGATGTTAAAGGTGGAACTAACAAAATATTTAGTAGAATCATCATACTTTGGGTTTTTTAAATAAATAAGACATTTATCTAGTCTTGGAAATTAAGTTTCATGTAGGCAAATGTAAGATTTTTAAATACTCATTTTGAAAATAGTCTTAGAGAATGACATTAATAGTTAAAAAGATTTAGTTTGTAGGACTACTTGTAGAGCATTGGACTGTTTCCATCCATGTGTATTAGTTTCTGTGGCTGCTAAAACAAATTACCACCACAGATTTGGTGGCTTAAAATAACAAATTGATTGCCTCAGTTATGGAAGCCAGAAGTTTCACTGAACCCAATCCGAGATGTCAGGAAGACCACGCTCCCGCTGGAGGCTCTTGAGGAGAATCTGTTCCTTTGCTTCTTCCAGGTTCTAGCGGCTATGTAGCATTCCTTAGTATTCCTTGGCTTGTTTGGGCATCCCTTCCATCTCTGCCTGTGTATCTCCTCTCTGTGTCTCAAAATTCCTTCTGGCTCTCTCTTATAAGGATATGTATGAAAGCATTTAGGACTCACCTGAGTAATCCATTGAATAACCTTTCAATGTCCTTAATCACATCTTTCCCTTTATATGATAATATTCACAGATCCTAGGAATTAGCACGTGAACATGTATTTGGAGCCACAGTTAACTCCCCACCCCATGGTACCTCTCTGGCTCCAGATATCCAGATGGTAAAAAAAAGAAAAAGCACAAACAATAACAACAAGATTTACCCTTGTATCAAACATAGTTGTAAGTAGCTGGATTCCCCCCCCCCCTTAATTCTGCCATGTCCATCTCAAGAATAAAAAATCATATTGTTGATTTTCTAGAAAAAGCACCTATAAAATGAAAGAGATGAAGAGCATTGTGTAGTGCATAGACTGAAAATATTTGGTCTTCGTCTGGAAAGGTAGGATATACTTAGACTGGTCATTAAGTTTGTTCAGCAAATACTGAAATTCTGAAGATAAGAGAACCACTTTACCCACTACACATACTTGATTACAGGTAGTCCCTGGGTTACCAACGAGATCCATTCCTAAGTGTGTTTTTAAGTCAAATTTGTAAGTAAATCAGACCAGGTGCATACAGTTCTTAGTATCCTTACTTCAGTGCAAGAAAAGGCTTGATGACTTTTCAGTGATTTAATAGCTGCGTGTGTGGCAAGTAGGAGCTCTGGTGGCGTAGTGCCTAAGGCATTTGACTGCTAACCAGAAGGCTGGTGGTTCACATTCACCAGCCACTCCCTAAACGACTTGTGTCAAGATTTACTACCTTGCAAACCCAAAAGGGGTTGCTGTGATTTGGAATCAACTTAATGGCAGTGAGTATGGTTTTGAATTTTGGGGGGATGGCAAGTGAAGGTAGTTGTGAATAATTTGTTGCAAGTAGGGGCTGGTTCACTGGTTTCAAAGTGAGGGCAAATGTGCGTAACATTAAATGGCAAGTGTTTTGGTTACTTCACATTTCTCTAACAGAAAATACAACAAACAGAATGGCTTTAACAAGCAGGAGTTTATTCTTTACAGTTTAGGAAGCTAGAAGTTCGAGTTCAGAGTGCCAGGCTCTAGGGGCTGGGTGAAAGCCCCTCAGTCTTGGGCTTCAGCTCGGCCTCTTGCTTCTGGCCCACTGAAGCTAGAGATGTCTCTTCATTCAAGCAGCTGCTGGCTGCTGAAGCTAACAAGCCCCAGGTTAACAAATAAAATGGCACAGTCCCGATATTACCAAACCACATGGCAGGCCATTAATTCAAATCCATTAAGAGTTCCAAGATTGGCAGACAACATCGCAAGCTGCTGAATAACGACTCAACTACATGCAAGGCCCAAGTGTGCCAAAAGCTGCAGACCATTCCCAGAGCTTCTCCTTATATCCTGGAAGCAGACCACATCCCAGTAGCTGCTTGAGGGAAGATTCCACCACTGACATCATCTCACCATGGGGAATAACTACATCCCCCTGCCCAGCCACTCAAAACCATGCCCAGCCAAGTTGACAAATAACCTTAACTACCACAGCAAGTATGAGTTGTCTGTAAGTCATAGGTTTGTAGCTTACTGTATAGAAAAATATTTATGACTGTAAGTTTACAGTCAATTTAAGGAAACAATTATCCTTAAGAGTTAGCTAAATAAAAGGGCTTGTAATAGGTTTAAACAAAGATGCGTGCTGAAATAAATATTCTGCTATGGTCAAACTAGGGATTCTCTGAGAAAAATCTTACTTCCAAGATTTCATCACCCAAAACAACTCTAATTTCCCTAAGATTGACTATTCTGATTTGACTTGTCAAATTTTACTGTTAATCATGTGTGCTGTTGACTGTCAACTTTATATCTTATACTGTCTGTCCTAAGCTCCAAACTTACGCTGTTCAACACGATAGCTCAGCTAGCCACATGGTTACTTTAATTACGTAAAATGAAAGATTAAATTCCTCAGTTGCACTAGCCCCATTCAAGTGCTCAATAGCCATTAGGGCCTAGTGACCACCATACTGGACAAAACAAATATAGAACAATGACATCACTGCAGAATATTTTATTGGACAGTGCTATTCCAAAGCCATATATCTGTTTATTGATCATTTCCTCTTGGACATCAAACACTTCAAATTCAACATGTTCCACACTGACGTCATCTACTCTCTTCTCCCATTCCTCCCCACCCTGTAAGAAAACCCTGTATAGAGTCTGTTTTCTCTCCAGTGTTCTCTATCTTAATAAATGGCACCATAATTTACCCAGCCCTCTATAAACGGCACCATCATTTACCCAGCTCTCTGAACTAGCAATCTGATTCATCATTATTTTTTTTTTTTTCATCTATCCCATCTCTCAGGAAGCTCTGGTGGCATAGTGCCTAAGGCATTTGACTGCTAACCAGAAGGCTGGCGGTTAGGCACTAAAGTAACTGTGTTGGATTGGGTTCTCTAGAGAAACACAAAAACCAGCAAAGTATATATATATATATATTTGTAGAGAGAGAAAGAGAGAGAGAGAAATTTATCTTAGATAAATGGCTCACAAGCGTGTAGAAGCCGACAAGTTCAAGCTGAAAAGTTCGTCTCTGGAGGGGGATGGGGCCCAGGGCCATCTGGCTTTCACACGCACGGCAGAGGAGTTCAAGTCACAAAGTTCGT
>NW_006921677.1:7487708-7502615 GCF_000298275.1 Orycteropus afer afer
CTGACACGCAGGGTCGCCGTTCCCAACAAAGAATGAATCCGAAAGCCTCCGGGGCGAGCAGCGAGCTGCTTGCTCCAGGAAGTATATAGTCCGGAATGCCGTTCTTCCAGTTTGTCCCTGGGATAGTATTACAGGTAGGCCACACCCCTGGGGAAACTCCCCCTAGACTCACTGGCCACTTAGGACGCAGTCATGTGATCCATCATGGGAACCACCACTCACAAGTGGAGTCCAGCCAAGTTGACACATCTTCAACTATCACAGTAACCATGTGGCTAGTTGAGCTACCATGTTGAACAGCACAAGTTCCTTCCACTCCTCAGAAGGAAGGTTGGACAATCTACTTCCATAGAGATAACCACCTCAGAAACCCAAGGAGGGGGTCACTATGAGTTGGATCTGACTGGACGGCAGTGAGTTTGGTTTTTTTGGTATCTCATCTCTCACATCCATAAGACACAAAGTCTGTGAATATTTTTTTACCTTCTACGTGCATTCAATGTATATAAATCTTTCCATCTCCACTCTTGCTGCATTTGTTTAGGCCACCAAAATCCATCTTCTGAACTACTACAACAGTTACTGAACTGCTCTTCCTGCTTCAATCAGCCTTAATTAACCTTTCTCTTTTCTGTTCTGCAGCCAGAGCATCCTTTCGAAAACTAGTATCTGATTACAACCTATTGCCCTTGAGGTGAATTCCAAACTTTTTAACATGGTTTACAAAGACCTTCCTCTTTGTCACTTTCTTCTTCACATTTTCTATTAACAGCTAATATTTATTGAGCACCTAATATTAAGTGCAAAGGAGCTCTAGTGGTGCAGTGGTTAAGGTATTTGGCTGCTAACCAAAAGGTCAGCAGGTCAAACTCAACCAGAGGCTCTGCAGGCAAAAGATGAGATAGTCTATTTCCATAAAGATTTATGCCTTGGAAACTGTATGGAGCAGTTCTACTCTGTCCTCTATGGTCTGTGAGTTAGAATCAACTCAATGGCAGTGGGTTTGGGTTTTTGAGGGTTTTTTTTTTTTTAGTGTCATTAAGTGCCAGCACTGCATTAAGCCCTTTGTTTTCATTATTCCATGTAATCCTCACAACCAAGACCACTGAGTATCATTTTACAAGTTAAATATATATATATATATATATATATATATACACTGTAACTATGTGGTTTCATGTAAATGGTGCATCCCACCTACACACACACACACATTCTGTATGCAATGGGTGTTAGTAGTATTTCCAGCTTGAAGATGAGAAATTACACTCAGAAGAATAAAGTAGCCTACCCAAGTGGCATATAACTCCAAACCATTCCAATTCCTTAGCCCACATAGATAATTCTAGACCATATTTTTAAACATCAAGTTAGCATCAGTGAAGGCAAGGATGAAGTATTGCATTTAGAGATAAATAATACAAACTATATAGAGACGATAGTGTATTCAAAGCTCGGAGTTAGATTAGAGGCTTCACAACTAGAAGAAAATATTCTCCCTTTCTTCATGAGATTGGAAAGTGGAAGAAATTCCTCCCATTGTTCTCAATTTTATAAGGTAAAGGAATAAATCTTTATGTTACCTGGTTCCTATTCCAGGAAAGGTAAAATCGATTAGGAATAAATGACATCCTAACAGTTTAATTAATGATTCTGAATTTGCAACATAAGTTAGGAAAAGCATAATTATTATATCTTACTGAGTAAACTCCGTCCATATTTGTATGACCTTACATTGTGGAGATAAATATTTGATCCTTAAAACCAATGCAGTCTTGGTCTCTACTCTCTGGAGTGAAAGAGAATGAAGAAACCAAAGACTCAAGAGAGACTAGTCCACAGGACTAACATCCCATACAGACCACACATGGCCTCTTCCTTCTGAGACCAGAAGAACTAGATGGTTCCTGGCTACCTCACGTTCATAAAAAAGATCAGAGTTACTAGACTCCTAGAAACGGGAGGGACCCCTGAGATTGTCACCCTAAGGTACACTCTCAACCCAGAACTGAAACCACACTTGGAGGTCACCTTTCAGCCACATAGTAGATTGATTATAAAATACACAGTGTCCCTCGTGGGTGCCCTGTTCCTTAAATAGTGAACTACATGAGACCAGATGGTCAACATTCACCCCAAAGCAAAGATGAGAAGCAAGAAGGGGTAGGGGAGCTAGATCCACAACCACAGAACCAATAATAGACATACTGCGAATGCTGGCACTCGGTGAAAATTATCACAAATGCCATGGAATGGTTTGTATAAACATTGTTATATGAGAACCTCATTTACTGTGTAAACTTTCACCTAAAAAAATAAAATACTGGGAGGGGGGAAAAAAAAACCAATGCAGGACATTGAGAGAACTTAAATCATGAGAAAAGAAACCTTAATCATATACAAACTAGAGTGCTTTTATTTTATGAGAAAATTAGAGTGAAGACATAACATTGGTCATAAACCAATTTTATTAACTCATTCTAATTTGTACAAAAAAATCTAGTCATCATTTTTATTTGAACTTTATTCTAATACAGTTTATAAAATCTGTAACCCTTAATCAAAAGATTTTTTAAATTATGCTTAAAAATTCTAAGTGTTCACTTTCAACTCTGACCAAATGGAGATCAGAAACAACCAAAAAACTGAAGAAAGTTTATAAAATAATGTTTTTCAGATATCAGGCCACAGAAGACAATGAGTCTGAGAGAGAGGAAACAAATGAGGTGAACCCTAACATTCCTGTTGCTTGCTTCTTGGAAGTTTCCCAGGGTGCATTGCAGGGAGAAGGAACTCTGGAGAACCTGGCAATCTCACAGAGTGAGGAGATGGAGTTGGGAATTCACACAGGCCAAGGAGTTAGAGTTCGTAGGACAAGTACCACAGAGGAGAGAACTGCAAAGAGAACTCCAAAGATTTGTAGAGCCCCTCGCCCTTGAGTGTTCAGCTTTGTGCATATATGTGTGAGGAAACCATACAAAGGTGGAGAAAACTATCAGAGAGATTTAGAGGAAACAATTTTCTAGGTTTATACAAGACTGGGAATGTTGTTGTTCTCACTGGCCAAACTAAAAAACCAACTTCACTGACATCGAGTGGATTCAGATTCATAGCAACCCCCTTTGAGTTTCCGAGGCAGACGGTAAATCTTTACGGAAGTAGATTGCCTAGTCTTCCTTCTGCAGAGTGGCTGGTGGGTTTGAACCACACTTTCTAGGATGTGGAAAACCCCGTAATTTTTTTTAATTGTGATTTGGGTGCAAATTTGCAAAACAGATTTGTTTCGGTCTCAACAGTTCATGCACATTTGATTTCATGGCCCCGATTACAACACTCAACCATAAAAGAAACTCCCCTCCCTGTGACTGCCCCTTCCCTGTGCCCTTCCTATCTATGCTTTCCTGCTCTGTGAGTGCTGCCCCTCTCATGCCTCATATGAGGCTGATTGGTCTAAGTGGTACATCTCCCTAGGGTAGGTAGGTGGGTGCCTTTCCCTGGGGTAGGTGTCCTGGTTGTAGGTCTTTCTACTGTTGGGCTGAGAGCCAATCCATATAAGTGGGTCCATTTCCAGTCCTGAAGAATAACCTGGGCCCATAGTCTCAGGGGTTAAACCAGTTCCTATCAGACCAGTAATTCTGGTCATTTTTGTAAAACCTCGTAATTCTTGAGGCATCAGATAGAATACTCAGAAGAGTATCACCTCATAGTTAGGCAAAATTAACCCCAGATTAAGTGAACTAAATATTTATGTGACTAATTACAGAAATTCAAACCACATGGAATGAAACTAATAGAATTAAAAGGAAGAATATGCAAACCTGCAATTACATTAGAGATTTTAAAACCCTCTTTGTCAATACTTGATAGAACCAGTAGACAGAAAATCAGTGAGGATTTGAACCAACAAAGTTGACTTAACAGGCATTTATAAAACACTACCCAACTAAGGAGCTCTGGTAGCATAGTGCCTAAGGCACTTGACTGCTCGGTTCAAACCCACCAGACACTCCTCGGAAGGAAGGTTGGGCAATCCTACTTCCGTAGTGATACTGCCTCGGAAACCCAAGGAGGGGTCGCTATGAGTCGGGGCGACTCAACGGCAAATAACAACAACAACCCAACTACTGCAGAATGCACATTTGCTTCCAGTGCACAGGAAACATTTACCACATGTCTTAGCTGGCTAGTGCTGCTGTAACAGAAATACCATGAGTGGGTGGTATGAACAGAAATTTATTTTCTCACAGTTTAGGAGGTTTGTTGTTCTTAGGTGCTGTCAAGTTGGTCCCAACTTATAAAGACAATTCAACCCATAATGTTTGTTCTATGTACAACAAAACAAAACACTGCTTGGTTCTGTGTCATCCTCACAATTGTTGCTATGTTTGAGCCTGTTGTTGCAGCCACTGGGGCAGTGTATCTCATTGAAGGGCTTCCTCTTTTTTGCTGACCCTCTGCTTTACCAGGCATGATGTCCTTCCCCAGGGACTGGTCCCTCCTGATAACGTGACCAAAGTATGTAAGATGAAGTCTCACCATCCTTGCTTCTGAGGAGCCTTCTGGCTGTTCTTCTTCCAAGACAGATTTGTTTGTTGTTCTGATATATTCAATATTTTTCACCAACATCGTAATTCCCCAGCTCGAAGGGAAGGCTCTCTTTGTTCACTCTAAGGGGGAAATCCTTGTCTCGGTTCTTTATCTTCTTCTTGGCATTCCTCGGAGATCTTCACATGGCATGTATCTTCCGTTCCATTAGTTCTTACTTCTCTGTGCCTAATCCACCCTTCATATCTTAAAAGTGAGTAGGTTTAAGACACATTCTACACTGTTACAACCTCATTAACATAACAAAATCCTATCCCAACTGGGATTATATCCACATGTATGGGGGTTAGGATTCTAACATATCTTTTAGGAGGAGAGACAATTCAATCCATATTACTAAGATTATACTGTGGGCCATGAAAGAAATCTCAATAAATTAGAAAGGATTTAAATTATACAAAGCATTTTCTCTGAACACAATAAAATGAAATTAGGATTCTTAGCAGAAAAAGATATGTAAAATTCTTAAATATTTGGACATGAAATAACAACTTTTAAATATTACATGGGTCAAAGAAGAAATCAAAGGGGAAGTAGAATGTATTTTGAATTAAATGAAAATACAACATGTCAAAATTTGTGGGATATAACTGCAACAGTGCTTAGAGGGAAACTTGTGGCATAAACCACTTATACAAAAAAGAAGAAATAAATCAATGACCTAAACTTACACCTTAAGAAATCAGACTAAGAAGAGCAAACTAAACCTAAAGTAAACAAAAGAAAGGAAATGATCAGAGTGGAAATAAAGGAAATTTAAATTTATTTCAGTTTAAATTAGAACAATAGAGAAAACCAATGAAACCAAAACCTGGTTCTCTGAGTAGATTGATAAAATTGGTAAACCTCTAGCCAGACTTTCAGAGTAAAAAGAGAAAAGACAATTTTTCAATAGCAAGAACACAAGAAGTGACATTACTACATAGTCTACTAAAATCAAATGGTAATAAGGGAATATTATTAAAACTTCAGCTAAAAAACTTGACAATTTAGTTGAAATGGACAAATTCCTTAAGACACACAAAGTACCAAAGTTCCCTCCAAAAGAAATCTATCTTTTTTTTATTACAAGAAACCTACAGACCAATGATCCTCATGATGATTAATGCAGAAATTCTTTTTAAAATTTTAGCAAATCAATGTCAACAATATATACAAAGGATATTACAACCTGGCCAAGTGGGAATCATCCCAAGACTTAACATATCTATGTGGCATATCTAGGTGACAAATGCCTGAGAGGTTTGCACAGCTTCTTCCTATGGCCCAGATGTGTCCTTGGAAGGCAGATGAAATTTTCTCAGGCTTCCAACAAGGTGCGGATAGAGCTTCAGTAGAACCAGAACTATAGAGCCTTACGTTAAAAGACAAGAAACATGCTTATGTATCAACAACCAAGGATCAGACCAGGGTAATGTGTATCCATCGTAGCAGATGTCAATATGTGACCAGATAGCCACTGAGGCCCAGGGAGCCAAATAACTGGTTCAAATATCTGTCTGGGCCACTAACCAGCTGTATGACCTGGGGTGAGCTAACCTCTCGAAACTTCAGTGTCTTTATCTCGAAAACAAGGATAATAATATCTACATTGTTGGGAGAATGGAATGAGAATAAGACAACATTAAAAAACAAAGAAAGAAAGATAGCGCAATGCCTGCCTTAAAAATAACTGAATTTCCTATAGTCAAGATGATGCAGTCAGATGGACATCAGTAAAATAATTCATAGTTTAGTATTTTTCCTGTTTTTTCCCAAATAAATATTCTTTATTTTCTGTTTTTGCTATTATTCTGAGAAATTAAGAGACTATCTCAGTTCTGTGTGGCCCAGAAGAAAGAGACATGTCAAGTCTAGTCAGTGATAAGTGAGTATCAACATGCCTTGGCTTGCAAGAGTTGATTGCTAAATATTCAGGAATTTAACTATCTAGTTGGTAAACATAGCCATTATTAAAAATTAAGTTATATAAACTTACAATGAAATAGATTATATAAAACCAAAGCTAATGCATATTCAAAACTCATCACATGTAGTTATTTTACCACGTTTAATGTTATCTATGCTCTTGAAGTGACTACATCTATTGCATTTATATGATAAAAATACAATATAAAAATGTGCTACCCACATCTCCTAACTCTGCATTCAGAGTTGGTAACCTGATATTAGCTATGATGGGAGAATTTACACCATTGAAATTGGCAGACACTTCAAATAAGTTTAGAATGGCCAGACTTCCTCTCACCTATTTTGGTCAGGTCAGAAGGGACCATTCCCTGGAGAAGGATGTCATGCTTGGTAGGGTGGAGGGTCGATGAAAGAGGGAGAGGCCTTCAAGGAGATGGATTGACCTGGTGACTGAGATGATGGGCTCAAGTATAGCAAGGATCGTGGAGCTGGCGCGGGATCGGGCAGTGTTTAGTTCTGCTGTGCGTGGGGTCGCTGTGAGTCGGAAACGATTCGACGGCACCTAACAACAACAAAAAATAAATTTGGGCTATTTTTCTAAAAAGCTGGTGGTTTTAACATTTACCAGTACACCAATTAGTTTTGCATGAATTTAAATTTGGGTCTTTTTTTTTTTTAATGGCCGTTGAAAAATAATCACCGGCATAGAGGGACCCTTCTTTGCTAAGCCTGTGATAGGGGAATAATGAGGGAGGATATTGAGGATCATATGATAATAGCCAGTCTGTTCAGTGGCTTCTTTTGGAGCAAGAGACCTGGGGAAAGGGAAATAAAAGGATTACAAGGACCTTGGGGGGTGGGGGGAGTATGTGAGCCTGCAGTTCTGTGTTCCAGCTTCTATGCAGCTGCTGCACTATTCACAGCTGCCCTTTCTGCCCAGGACAGCTCAGAACAAACCTCTCAGGCAGCAATCAGTCCCACAGCTGGGGGCGAAGCCTGCACACTCCCCATCTCTGTGCTAACACATCAGTTTAATTACTACTGACAGAGCCCCAATGCCATCTAGTTGATACCATTCATAGCGACCCTATATAAAGGACAGAGTAGAGCTGCCCCCATAGACTTTCCAAGGCTGTAAATCTTTATGAAGCAGACTGTCTCATCTTTGTCCGGTCGGGAGACTGGTGATGACACAGAGATGGCCTGAAATCAATGGTTCTGGAAATCTCCCTGACGCAGAAAGATTCAGATCTCTGTGGCCATAGGTAGTAAAGTCTGACAAAACATCCTATGACTCTTTCTCCAAATACTTGTTAATTAGCCTATCAGCCCACATTTGCCAGAACCCACTGTTATCCTGTGGATTCCAACTCATAGCGACCCTGTAAAGACAGAGTAGAACCCCCATAGGGTTTCCAAGGCTATAAATCTTTACCGAAACAGACTGCTTCATCTTTCACCCGCGGAAGGCTGGTGGATTCGAGCCACCGATGGTTTGGTTAGTAGCCAAATGCTTTAATCAATGCACCAGCAGACCTCCAGGGGCAACGTTTAGGAACTTCAATAAGCTCTGTTAGTACTAGGAAGAGGTCACTGGTGCCCCCTAGTGGCAGACTTTAGAAAGGCGCCAACCTTTCTAGCAGTCCAAGAAAATATGGAAAACGAAAGGTCACGTCAGGAACAAAGCCAAGTGCAAAAACAGCGCGTGTTATTGTGCTTTCACTTGTGTTACAAAGGGATAGGGATAGAGAAGTAAGTTTATACATAGACTATCTCTAGAAATGCTGCTATGTGGGTGTAAAACAATTATTTTTAAATAGAAAATTTGTTCTCGTTTAAGGAGGATCACACTGCAGGAAGTGTTTGCTTAACATTGTGTCAGCCACTCTTGAGCATTGTTTCTCAAAGTCGGCTCTGCATCAGAATCACCTGACATGCTAAGTAAAAATATATACGATAAACAGTACCCAAGCCATGATGAATCAGTTATTCTGAGAACGAGCATGAAAAACAAGCTCCCCAGGTGATTCCTATGAACATTAATGTTTGAAACTGTGAGCCCTGGTGGCGCAGTAGTTAAATGCAAGGCTGCTTGCTAACTGAAAGGTTGGCGTTTCGCTGAACCCACCAGCTGCTCCACAGAGAAAGACATGGCTGTTCGCTTCCTTAAAGATTTGCAGCCTAGAAAACCTTATGGGGCAGTTCTACTCCGTCCTACCGGGTCACTACGAGTCGGAATTGACTGCATTGCAGTGGTTTTGGTTTGGAGTGGTGTAAATGGTTAATGAGCTTGGCTGCTAACTGAAAGGTTGGAGGTTTGAGTCCACCCGGACGTACCTCAGAAGAAAGGCCTGATGATCTATTTCTGAGAGAAAAAACAAAAACAAAAACAGCTGTGGAGCACCGTTCTACTCTGACACACGGGTTCTCCATGAGTCAGAATCAACTCGGTAACGACTGGTTTGGTTTTGAGGTCTATGGGAATTTTTTGTTCCTTTTTTTTTTTTCTGGCAACGTTTTTGTAAGTATAAAATCGTTTCAAAATTAACAGTTACAAATTTAAAAATATCTTAAGACCCCCCCATTTGACATTTGATAAGTGCTTTATATCCTTGCTATCTGAAGTGTGATACTGGGACCAACTACATCAGTACCACCTGGGAGCTTGTTAGAAATACAGATTCTCAGCAACCTCCAGGAACCATGTGCGTTTTTACAAGATCCCTAGGTGATCCATTTGCTCATTAACATTTGAGAAACACCAAATTTACTCCTATAACCTCATTTAATCCTTAAAACAACACTACAATCCAGATCGTAGTATCTCAGTTTGATGGATGAAGGAACTGAAACTTAAGAGAATTGCTACTTTCCTCCATGTCACATAAACAAATAAACAGAACCCATGTCTGTCTGACACTAAAGCTCATTCTCTTAGTTAATATGCTGCCTGTCATCCGGCCACATATACAAAACTTAATATTATATGCAAGACTAGAACTCAGCTCTTATAGATGGTGTTTTCTGGCTACCTGCCTGAAGGCAGATAAGTTAGAAAGAGTTAGAAAGAGCACTGAGTCAAGAGATACAGTTCTGGTTACAGCCGTGGCTGTGGTTCATCGAGGTTACCTAATATCTCTGGACCTCAGTGTCCTTACCCGTTCAGTCTCCTCCAACTCCAGCCTCCAAACCAAACCAGGCCAAAGTCACTGCCATTGAGTCGATTTCAACCCATAGCCACCTCCTTTGGATTTCCGAAGCGGGAAATCTTTACAGAGGTAGATTGCCCAGTCTTTCTTTCAAGGAGTGGCTGGTAGGTTTGAACCGCCAGCCTCCTGGTTATCAGTCAAATGCCTTAGGCACTACGCCACCAGAGCTCCTTCTCCAGCATCCAGGTCAGTCAATTTCTATTCACCTTTATCCAGGGCCACAGCTGGCTGGGGAGGGGCAAGTAGCTCTCTATTACATGTTAACAGCTATGACCTTCAGCACACATGAAGTCACTGACATCTGTCATTGGTACTTCTTTCCCCCTTTTTATATCCCTCTTTCCAGGCTCCTAGTTTTATCTCAGGCCAATAGTATTATGCTCACAGCTCCATGACTTTGGTGGACAAACCCACTTTCCAATGTTAGCTGAAAGTAGCCTTTGGAAAAGGTGTTCCCAGGATGTCTGCAGGACCCAAAAGGGAGCACAGAGAAGTGGCTTTCAAATGATAACATCTCAGCTACAACTGAGAGATGACAAGCTGGTGAGAAAAATCTTCCCAGTCCTGTTAGGTCTTTATGTACATGTGTCTCAGTTACTCAAAGCCAACCATTTGAGGAAGAAGCTGCCTGGATCATTAACACTATAGTATGGAGGTAAGTGTTGTTATGTGCCGTCAAGTCGGACCCAACTCATAGCAACCCCTCCTTGGGTTTCTGAGGCGGTATCACTACAGAAGTAGATTGCCCAACCTTCCTTCCGAAGAGTGGCTGGTGGGTTTGAACTGCCAACCTTCTGGTTAGCAGTCAAGTGCCTTAGGCACTACGCCACCAGAGCTCCTATGGAGGTAAGTAGGTAAGTGATTATAGCCACACTCAGATCTGATGTGTCCTCCAGGCTGCTGCTCAGAGATTAACCCAGTGAGGGGTCTGAGCTTTGTATCAGTTTAGAGTTCAGACCTCAGAAGATTGTCTTCCTCTGAACTCCTTTTCTCTTCTCAATTCTTACTGTGTTTGAGAAAAAGAGAGAGAGGAGTTGAGATTGAGAGAAAAAAAATGATAGAAACATCCTTAAAAATCCATTCTGACTGGTTATGGACAGGGCTAAAGGCACCTCAAAACCCACTAGCTGAGAGTTTTGTTTCTCTTATTTTTCTTTCCCCCATTGCATAATTATTGGGAAACCTCACATAAAACTGTGATTTCCAATGGGGAAGGGTTTTGAGTATCAGAATCAGCTGTGTAGTTTTTTCCTTTAACTTTTATTGTGGTTAAATGTGTATAATAAAATATTTGCCACTTCAACCATTTTTATATCTATAATTCAGCAACATTAATTATACAAATATCACCACTACTGTTTCCAAAGTTTCTCATCACCCTCTGCCCCTGGTCACTATTAATAAATTTTCATCTCTGTACATTTGCCTATTTGAATATTTCACATAAGTGGGATCATACAGTATTTGTTCTTTTCTGTCTTATTTCACTCAGCATAATGTTTTCAAGTTTCATCTATGTTATAATATATATGAGAACTTCATTTCTTTTTGTGGCTAATTGATATTCTATTGTGTGTGTGTATATATAGTATATATATACTATATTTTATTTGTCATTCCTCTGTTGATGGACACTTGGGTTGTTTCCACCATTTGCTATTGGGAATAATGCTGCAGTGAACATTGTTGTTCATTGTTGTTCATACCTGCTTGAGTTCCTGCTTTTAATTCTTTTGGGTATATACCTAGGAGCATGTGGTGGTTAAGTTTGTGTGTCAACTTGGCTGGGCCTGGTTGAGTAGCTGGGCAGCTGGATATAGTATTCCCCGTGATGAAATTGATAATCAACTCCATGGTGGAATCTACAGTGAGCAGCTCAGTAGCTGCCTTGGGGATGTAGTCTGCTTCCTGTATATAAGGAGAAGCTTCAGGCATGGTCTATAGCTTTGGGCATGCTTGAATCCTGCCTGCAGCTGAGTTATTTTTCAGTAGGCTGCCATGTTGTCTGCTGATCTTGGGAATCTTAATGGACTTGAATCAGTGGCCTGCTGTTTGGTTTAGTAATATCTGGACTGTGCCTTTTTACTTGTCAACCTTGGGCTTGTCAGCCTCAGCAGCCACTAGCTGCCTGAGTGAAGATAAACCTCTATCTTCAGTGGGCTGGGAGCAAGAGGCAGAGCTGAAGCCCAAGGTCAAGGGGCTTTCACCAACCCCTAGGGCCTGGCACTTTCAACTCAGACTTTTAGCTTCCAAAACTATAAGAGAATTAATCAGCTCCTGTTTGTTAAATCCATCCACTTTGTGGTATATCTTCTGTTAGAGTGGTACTGGATAACTGAAACAGAGTGGAATTGTTGTATACTAAGATAGTTCTATGTTGAACTTTTTGTGGAACAGCCATACTGTTTTCCCCGGCAGCTACATTATTTCACAATGTAACCAGCCATGGATGAGGGTTAAGATTTCTCCGTATCCTTACCAACACTTATTAATTTCTGTTTTCTGATAATTCCATCTTACTGGGGCTGAAGTGATATCTATTTGTGGTTTTGATTTGCATTTCCATAATGACTAATGGATGGCTAGACTTTGTTTCATGTCCTCCAAGTTCATCCATATTATACAGTGTTTTGCATATTGATCATGTTATCAGGAGTCCCTGGAGAAAGACATCATGCTTGGTTAAGTAGGGGGTCAGTAAAAAAAGAGGAAGAACCTCAATGGGATGAATTGACAAAGTGGCTACAACAAAGGGCTCAAGTATAGCAATGGTTGTGAGGATGGTGCAGGACTGGGTAGTGTTTCATTCTGTTGGACATAGCGTCGCTATGAGCAGGAACCAATTCGATGGCACCTAACAACCTGACAACAATGATTAACGACAATTGAACATCTTCTCATGTGCTTATTAGCCCTTTGTATATCTTCTTTGGTGAAATGTCTATTCAAGTCTTTTGTCCACCTTTTAATTTAGTTGTTTGTCTTTTCATTGTTGAGTTGTAGGATTATTTATATATCCTAGATCTTAAACCTTTATTAGATATATTATTGGATATATATTTACCATTCTATAGGTTGTAATTTTACTTTGTTAATAAAGTCCTTTGATGCACAAAAGCTTTTAACTTTGATGAAGTCATCTGTAAATAGAGATAATTTTACTTTTTCCTTTCCAAATAGATACCTGATGTGTTCCTTATCTGATGCCTCCAATGGAACAATTTCTGACTCTTTATTGTTCTTTTGAGTTAGCCGTCTTTTCCTGTTTCTTTGTAAGCCCTGTGATTTTTTTTGCTAAGACTGGAACATTTGTATATTGTAATATGGTATTTTCAGAATTCAGATTCTTCCTTTTCCCCCAGGATTGCAGCTTTTTTTCTTTTCTTTTTTTTTTTTCTTTTGCAGTGTTCCCTCCCCTCCCCTCCCCTCTCACCCCTGGTAACCAGCAAAGAAAGTTTCCTTTCATATATAAACCTTTTCTTGACTTTTTACAGTAATGAACTAATACAATATCTGTCCTGTGATTGCCTTATTTCACTCAGCATAATGTCCTCCAAGTTCATCCATGTTATACAGTGTTATGCATATTGTACTTTATTCTTTCATATTGCATAGTATTCCTTGTATGTATCATAGTTTGGTTATCGATTCTTCTGTTGATGAGCACCTAGGTTGTTTCCATCTTTTTGCTATTGTAAATAGTGCTGAGACGAAATGAGTGTGCATATATCTTTTCATCTTCTGGCTCTAACTTCTTTAGGATATATACCTAGTTATGGGATTACTGGGTCAAATGGTATTCCTAATTCCAACTTTTTAAAGAGTCATCATACTGCTTTCCACAATGGTTGTCTCATTTGACATTCCCATCAGCAGTGTATGAGAGTCCCGATCTCTCCATGTCCAAGCCAGCATTTTTTTTTTTTCTGTCTTGTTGAACTTTGCTATTCATGCCGGAGCAAGATAGTATCTCATTATTGTTTTGATTTGCATCTCTGTAATAGCTAATGATCATGAACATTATTTCATGTGTTTGTTGGCCACCTGAGCATCCTCTTTGGTGAAGTGTCTGTTCATGTTTTCTGCCTATTTTTAAATTGGATTGTTTATCTTTTGGTTGTTGAGGTGCAGGAGTTTTCTGTAAATTCTAGAGATAAGTCCCTTGTCAGGTATGTTGCTGCCAAATATTTTTTCCCAATCTGTGGGTTCTCTTTTTACTCTTTTGGAGCAGTCTTCTGAAACATATAAAAATTTTATTTTTAGAAGGTCCCATTCATCTATTTTATCCTCTGCTGTTTGTGCATTTTGGGTTATGCTTGGCAGTCTATAAAATAGGGGCAAATTTAGGGGCCCTAATTTATGGTATTTTTTTTTTATGCCATGAATTATGGTCCCTAAATTTCCCCCTATTTTTCCTTGAGGAACTTTATAGTTTTAGTTTTCACATTTAAGTGTTTGATCCATCAGGAGTTAGTTTTTGTGTATGGTGTAAGGTACAGATCTTGTTTCATTTTTCTGCAAATGGGTATCCAGTTTTGCCAGCCTCACTTGTTAAAGACATCATCTCCTCCCCATTTAATGGATTTCAGCCCTTTGTTAAAGATCTGCTGGCCATAGGTCAATGGATCTATTTCTGGGTTCTCTATTCTGTTTCACTGATCTATGTGTCTGTTGTTGTACCAATACCAGGCTGTTCTGACTACTGTGGCTGTATAGTAGGTTTTGAGATCCAGGAGTGTGAGTTCTTTGTTTATCCAAGGTCTCTTTCCTTTCCATATAAAATTAGTGATTGATTTTTCCATATCTTTAAAGAATGTTGATGGGATCTAGACTGAGATTGCACTGAATGTATAGATTGCTTTGGGTAGTATTAGCGTTTTCAAAATGTTCAATCTTCCTATGGTACACAAGCATGGTATGTTCTTCCATTTATGTAGATCTCTTATGGGTTCTTGAAGTAGTGTTTTGTAGTTTTCTTTGTATAGGTCTTTTGTGTCCCTGGTAAGATTTATTCCCAAGTATTTTATTTTATTTTTTGGTGGTGGTGTTGTTATGTGCCGTCGAGTCGGCCCCGACTCATAGCAACCCCTCCTTGGGTTTCCGAGGTAGTATCACTACAGAAGTAGGATTGCCCAACCTTCCTTCCGAGGAGTGGCTGGTGGGTTTGAACCGCCAGCCTTCT
>NW_006921677.1:7503090-7528667 GCF_000298275.1 Orycteropus afer afer
CGCTATGAGTTGGGGCCAACTCGACTGCACATAACAACAACAACAACAGGACTTCCAGTACAATGTTGAATAGAAGTGGTGATAGAGGGCATCCTTGTCTGGTTCCTGTCCACAAGGGGAATGGTTTTAGTCTCTCTCCATTGAGAATAATGTTGGCTATTGTTTTTACACATACACTGTTTATTATGCTCAGGAATTTTCCTTCTATTCCTATTTTTCTGAGAGTTTTAATCAGGAATGGGTGTTTATCAAATGCCTTTTTGCATCGATATGATCATGTGGGTCTTTTCCTTTGTTTTATTTATGTGATGGATGATGTTGATTGTTTTTCTAATGTTGAACCATCCTTGCATACCTGCTATGAACCCCACTTGGTCATAAGGTATTATTATTATTATTATTTTTGATATGTTGTTGGAGTTTATTTGCTAGGATTTTGTTGAAGATTTTTGCATCTGTATTCATGAGGGATATTGGTCTGTAGTTTTCCTTTTAAGTGATGTCTTTGCCTCTTTTTGGTATCAAGGTTATGTTTGCTTCATAAAATGAATTTGGGAGGAGCCCATAATTTTCTATGTTCTGGAATAGTTTGGTGTCAGTTCTTTTCTGAATGTGAGTAGAATTCTCCAGTGAAACTGTGTGGGCTAGGATTTTTTGTTGTTGTTGTTGGTAATTAGGGATTGCAGTTTTGTTGTTGTTTGTTTGTTTTTAGTTGTTAAAGATTGTAATAGTCTATCTGCTCACGGAAGTCTCCCTTAACTACATTTGCCCTCCAAAATGTGTATGGACACCAAAGACTCCTTTCATGGGCGTATGTCTAACCAATGTTTTGAAGGAAATTTCCTTGTACTCCAGAGAAAAAATAAAAAGCAAAAAACTAGAGAAAGTAAAAAACTAAAAGAAGATATCTGATTCTCCTACTCGTTACAGATTGCTGTTGTTACATAATGAAGGCTGAAGGCTGCAGCCAACTGTTTTTTAGTGACTTTCCAAGCTAATTTTTAAAAAGTATGTGTTCCAGTTCTGTAATCTTTGCAGCCAGTGAATGAATGGCTTGGCAGATTGCACCAAAAGGCACATTGGTCCTTTGAATATACCAGCTGGGAAAAGCAGCTTCTGAAGTAATGCCAAAACCACTGCAAAGGTCTGTATTCATCCACCAGGAAACCACTAGACCAACTCAACTGTAAAAACTGTGCAACCACAAATCTTTGGCAGTCAAAGTCCCCATGCATACCCTGGCATCAGCCAGCTTCACAAGGAACTTGAGCATTCCCACCATCATGGTGGGCCTGAGGAATGGGGAATGATAGCTGTTGTGCAGCTCTTCATTGAATACTGCCCTGTTTAAGTGTTTGATCCAGTTCCATACTTTCAAAATAATTGTCTCCAATTGTTCCTTCAAATGCAATTGTTGACTTGGTGGAGGGTTAGACCTCTGGAATTCCATATCCCACCATTTTATGTAATTATACAGTACTTTTAAATGTTCTAAATACTGCAAAACATTCTCAAATCAGCCCTTTCCTCTGGCCCTTAGAAGCCTAAGGTCTGCTCCAATCACAGTGACTAATTTCAGGTGAGTAAGGACAGCACATTCTGAGAGTGCTGCTCAGTATCCCCGCTGCCCAGTTGTGTGGGAGCACAGAGGCTGGCCAAGTAGGGAGAGCTGAGCTTTCTCAGTCCTCCAGATATGAAGGCCCCAAACAGATATGAACAGTTGTGAACAGACAGACTAAACAGTCCACCAGCAAAAGCAAAGTCTGTTCTACACTCCTCTAAGCCAAAGACCAGGCTCCTGTCTGAGAGCACAGTTCATGGTTCACCACAAGTGCAGCAGCCCCAGCCATAGCATCCATTGCTACATAGGTGGGAAGGAGGAAGAGCATCTAAGGTAAACGTCTTCCTACTTTTAAAAGCTACCACTTTCTTGATTAAATTTTAACTTAGATGGTTTACCAGGTTCTGAGATCGTTGAATTCTGAGACCTATTTCTGCTTGATGCTTTCTGGTTTTGTTGTGGGAGGATGGGAGCATGCAACTCACACCACCACCTTGCCTCCTGTATCCAATGTAGCCTTTTTTTTTACCATATGTTTACAGCACTAATTTTCAAACTAGTTTACTAAGAATCACAGAGGGTAATTCTAGTAGGTCTAGGATAATTCTAGCAAGATCTAAGAATAGGCATTCTTAAGAACTATTTCCCAAGTGATTCCGCTAAGGGTGATCTGAAGACCACCCTCTGAGATGTAGTACTCTATAGTATTGCTTCTCAAGTTTTAGTGACCATTCCAAAAATTTTGTTAAAATATAGGTTCTGATTCAGTGGGTCTGGGGGTGGCCCTAGATTCTTCATTTCTAACAAACTTTGAGCAGAGTCTCTAGTCCAAGATCTACACTCTAAATAGCAAGACTATATTCTGAAGTTCCTTTCAGTTGTGGGCTCTGATTCAGGTGTTATATAATATGTGTTTTAAGCTTCCTGAGTTATCAACAATACAACTTCATCTGGGAAAGATATGAGAGCAATTTTGCATACTCTTCTCTGCTGAAAAAAATACATAAAATATTGCATGATTGCTTGAGCTTAGATAAGATTCTGTAAGAAAACCAAACATAACTAAATCTTGCCAGTCAGCTAAGAGTTAGCTTATTTTTGAAAGCCATATAAAATTCAATAGAAAGTCTGCTGGTGCCAGGTGTTTTCCGGTCTTTGCAGACAAAACTGCTAATTCAGGCTCCAGCTGCAAACAGTTTTTCTTCTCATTTTTTTCTTTCCTTCTTGAGGAAAAAGACTTTTAAATCCAGTGGCAACAGAGCTCTAGAGCTCATTTAGAAAGAACTCAAAATGTTCTCTAGTTTGTTATCTGCTGAACTGTGTACATTCCAAAGTCCCCGATAGGAAGACATCTTTGGTTGACAGAGAACTTGCAGAGGTTCAAGCCGGATTCAGAAGAGGACATGGAACAAGGGATATCATAGCTGTTGTCAGATGGATCTTGGCTCAAGGCAGGGAATACCAGAAAGATGTATACTTGTGTTTTATTGACTATGCAAGGCATTTGATTGTGTGGATCATGACAAATTATGGACAACATTGAGAAGAATGGGAATTCCCGAGCACTTGATTGTACTCAAGAGGAATCTGTACCTTGACCAGGAGGCTGTCGTTCGAACAGAAGAAGGGGACACTGCATGGTTTAAAATCAAGAAGGGAGTGCGTCAGGGTTGTATCCTTTCTCCACACTTATTCAATCTATATGCTGAGCAAATAATCCGAGAAGCTGGACTATATGAAGAAAAACATGGTATCAGGATTGGAGGAAGAATCATTAACAACCTGAGATATGCAGACGATACAACTTTGCTTGCTGAAAGTGAGGATGACTTAGGCGTATTATCAAGACTTCCATAGTGATACTGCCTCGGAAACCCAAGGAGGGGTCGCTATGAGTCGGGGCCAACTCGACGGCATATAACAACAACAACAACATATATATATATATATATATATATATATAAGCTTTAATGGTTTTGGTTCTCTAGAGAACCCAGCCTAACAAACACATTGACTTATAACTCTAAGTCTCTGTCACATCATTCTCAACCCAGGGCAAAATAATAAAGGGAGGAAGTTTTATCATTCTTTCTTTATTCTTTCCTTGAGATGTGTTCAGTATCCTTCCTCTGTGCTGCCCATCGGATGACCTTCAGGCCCCAGCCTTGTGCATGATAGACCCTGTGCCTTTTCCTTCCTGGTGGAGCAGAACAACCTTAGTAAAGAAAAAACAAATTCCCAGAAGGTGAGGCCTGAGCAGATGATGAAGATGTGAAACAGGTGTAAGACTTCAAAGATTCCAGGGAACAGTCAACTAATTTTGCTCAACACACGACTTCCTCCTCCAGCCTATTGGTGTTGAGACTTTTGCTCTGCAGCATTTTAAAGTGGCTGCCTGGGATCTGACCCCTTATTTCTGACTTTCCTTCAAGGCCTTCCATGAGGCAGCTAGTTACTTCATGTTGTTGTTATTTTACTTAAATGTTGTTGTTGGTATGTGCTGTCAAGTTGGCCCCGACTCACAGTGAGCCCTCCTTGGGTTTCCAAGGCAGTATCACTATGGAAGTAGATTTCCCAACCTTCGTTCCCAGGGGTTGCTGGTGGATTTGAACCACCAGCCTTCTGGTTAGCAGTCAACTGCCTTAAGCACTATGCTACCAGAGCTCCTTTTTACTTAAATATGCACTGTTTTGAGAATATATGCACTGTTGTTGAGAATAAAATGTGGTATTGTCTCTCAAAATTGGAAATTCACAAGGGTGTGACTAATTCTACTTCTGAGAATCTTACAGAAATACTTGCACATGTGCACAATAATACACTATCACTCAGTGTCAAGTCTGTCAGTATTTTCCTTTATGACTTCTGAGCTTTATCTTACGTAAGAAGGTCTTTACTTCTGCAAGATTATAATTTTTTCTCCAATATTTTCTCCTAATTACTTTTATAGTTTTTTCTTTTTCCAGCTCTTTAACCAATTTGGAATTTGTTTAGTGTTAAGTAGGAATTTGTTTGTTTGTTTTCAAATTCATAGCCATATGATCCAAAGCAGTGTACATTGAATGATCATATTTTCTTCACTGATTTGAAGTGTTATTTTTACAACAAACTAAATTCCCCCATACACCTGAATATAGAATAGAGAAAAGTGAAGAAGAACCCTTTATATTGGTTTTAAAGTGGAGGTATTGGTATAAACTCACAATTGTGTGTATGCGTGTGTGTGGGGTGTATGACTGTGTGTGTCTGTTGTTTCCTAGTTCTTTCTATTGCAAGGGACTAAAAATAGTGACACTCAAGAGCACTGAACACATCTAGTACCCTGTTCTTGGTTTCTAAATATCATTGTCCGTTAAAAATTAATTAGGGTTCATTGGAAAAATGGCTGATTCCAGAATCTGGAGCAGGGACAGTCCAAATTAAGCATGAAACATATGTTGTTCCAAAAAGAAGGAAGTACTCAAAGATTAATGAGGTCATGTCAGAAGAACACAGAAGTCAGTGTGAAGGGGATCCCACCTGCCACATTTGAGATTATTTACGCAACAAGAAAGAAAGGAATCAAAACTAAAGTGTGAATTATAACTCATTAAATTTTAAAAACATCTGTGAGTCTGTAGTAATAGTCACCAAAAGAGACATAGAAAAGAGGAGAGAGGGAAAGACGTTTCTTGACTGAATGCTAGCTACTAAATGATAGGAGCAAAAGTAGAATAGAAAATCACCACTTTTTAACTACCAGCATAATAATTAGTTCAGCAAAGGATCATCAGTGGATACTGAAACCATAGGCAAAAAGTTGTTGAGAAACAGGATGGTTTCAAAAATTTACTCCATATATGATATATTAACACAAATGAGATTTGTTTTCAAAAGCCTAAGCCCCAAGACTGAGGATAGTGTTTGTGTCAAGACCAAAGTCTCAGAGCTGGAAATGTGAAGGAAGAAAGAAATCCTGAGTCCAGAAACAGCCTGGGGAAGTGAGAGCAGCGGAACTGTGCATTCCATAGCAGCGGGCTTCTGTGCCCCAACTCCTGAGAGCAGATGAGGCAACAAGCCTGAGAGAGACATGGCTGCAGCTACACCAATTTACACAGGACTAAAGGCAGCCTGGGAGCTCTGGTAGCATAGTGGCTAAGGCACTTGACTGCTAACCAGAAGGCTGGCGGTTCAAACCCACCAGCCACTCCTCGGAAGGAAGGTTGGGCAATCCTACTTCTGTAGTGATAACTGCCTCGGAAACCCAAGGAGGGGTCGCTAGGAGTCGTGGCCGACTCGATGGCACATAACAACAACAACAACAAAGGCAGCCTGGGAAGGCACAAAAAAAGCATGAGAGAGCTGCCAAGACTGAAAATGACACCTGGAGGAAACACTGGACTCCTCAGGGGATCTCCATGTGGACCAATGACTTGATCACCAGAGAGACACCACTCAAAGCCTTTAATCTGTTGTGACAAACCACCAGGAACCCAGACAACCATAAACATGACTGACCATAAACCAAAAACCAGCAAGAATGGGGCTCAAAAGAACATTTGAGTTGTAAAAAATAAAGAAAATCATATTTCTTGTACACCTGAGCTTGTAGGCTGAGATATATACCCACCACAAAAATACAAAGCCAAAGAAAATGACATAAAACTCTATCAAGAGGAAAGCATCAAGATGAGGAAAAATTCTTACACTGAATTTGATAAACTTTGAGGAGAAAAATTTGTTATCTCAAAGATGGAAAGGATGGTCTGGTCAATACATAGATTCCACCAGAGTTAGAAGAATAACTAATTATTTACATGGATGTAAATGAAATAAACCACCAATTGTATGATGTACCATTATTGTAGAATATCACAGAGGTCAGCTAAGGACACTCACTCTGTTGTTTGAGCTGGGCAAAAACTGTAACTCTGGATCACAAATTTCTCTGAGGTCAAAGAATTTCCCATGATTTCTGCAAATTTCAGGAAATATGTATGTTTTACTGTCACTAAACCCACTGGAGAAAAGTCATCCCACCAGCATCTCACCTTCCTGAACACACCTCTGCTCTCTGCCCAATACTGTATTATCAAGACTTTTCTATTAGCAAAAAGCTACATAGCACAGAAAGAAATTATAAAACTCCTTTTGAAGCCAAAGAGCCAAATAGCACTTTTTTTTCTCTCTGACTCACTAATGATTAAATGAATGTTTATTCTCCTTTTCTATTCTACAAAGCAAGGGGTCAACCAGCAGTGTTTGAATTCCCTCAGCACCTTAGCAATTTATGAAAAATTCACACACCCTGAGACCAACACCATCTGACTACACTACACTAATTTCTCTCCCTCCATCCAGCTCTTCTGGGTTGTTTGCAGCTCAACTGTTGTCATTATCATGGAAGATTTCCTATAAATATCCCTTCTTACATCCTAGTTATCAGGTCTTCAACAATTTTTGTAGTTGTAACCTAGTTTTGAAATGTAAAACTTTATTGGCATACACATTGTTGTTGTTGTTGTGTGCCATCAAGTCAAATTTGACTCATAGCAACCCCTCCTTGGGTTTCCGAGGCGGTATCACTATGGAAGTAGATTGCCCAACCTTCCACCACAAAACAGTATTAAATAAGTCAGCAGCAATTTCAAGACTATTCAGACTCTTGTATATCAAAGTCTCATAATATCTTAAAAGATCCACAGTTGTCAGTCCTCAGAAGTGTGAGGTGGTATGAGAATTGTTTCTTGTCTTGGCTGATTTATATATGCAGTACATTTATGGTTTCTGATCTTAGCTATACCCTCAGCACAACTCAGCAACCCCATTTCATGCTCCCACCTTGCTCCCTCCACCTGTACCCTCATGATGCTTCACAAGTCTCTTAACCACTCCTGCCACCTGTTCCTACAGTGTAGAACTAGGTCCTACCTCAGGGAGAAGATGGAGTCTTTCAGCATGGAATCTCTTCATTCTCATTCCCCTACCCATACAATTAATTATCTCTGCACCCACACCTATCTCCTTCTCCCTGCTCCTCACTAAAGAAAGAGGGGCCATTTCTCCATCCAAAGTTAATTCTGACTCTGCCCTGGACCCCTCCGTCTCCTCAAACACACTGCTTTCAAAGTATCTCCTCTTTTTCCTGTGTTTTCAACCCCTCCCTTTTCATTGGCTTCTTTTCTTCAAAAAACAAACCTGCCACATTTCTTTCTTTCTTCTTCTTCTTCTTTTTTCTAATGTTTATTGTGATTTGGGTGAAAGTTTACAGAGCAAATTCACTATCTATACAGCAATTCATATACATTCTGTTTCATGACATTGACTGCAATTTCCCACAATGTAACAAGTCTCTTTCCACTTCCTCCCTGTAGTTACCTCTTCCTTGTGTCCTTTCCTATGCGTTCCTGCCCCCTGAGTTATCTCCCTGTGCAAATACTGTCCTTCTGTTCTCTCATGACTGACTGTTATAAGGAGTGTATCTACCTGATGTAAATGTTCACCTATATGCCTGTCTATTGTTTGGCTGGAAGCAATGGGAGTAAGTCCAATTACAGACCTGAAGGGGTACATAGTCTTGGGCTTGTCACCAGGCTCTTTCAGACCAGTAAACCTGATCTTTTTTTTTTTTTTTTTTAATGATTTTCAATTTAGTTCCACATTATTTTCCCACTCTATCTAGGATCTCCTGCATTGATCCCTTTCCAAGTGGTTGACAGTGGTAGCCAGGCTCCATCTAGTTCTTCTGGTCTCATAGTTACGTAGGCTGAGGTTTACATGGTCCACTAGTCCTTTGGACTAATTGTTTCCATGTACCTTTGGTTTTCTTCATTCTTCTTTGCTCTGGATGAGGAAAGACCCACTGTTGCATGTAGATGGTCATTTGCAAGCTTTTAAGACCCCAGTCACTACTCACCAAAGTAGGATGGAGAACAATGTTTTTGTGTAGCATGTTATGCCAGTTGAGCTTGTTTTCCCTCTGTGACTGTGGTTCCCAAGCCCACAGATCCAAATATTCACTTCCACAGGGTGGTTGTCTGTAGTCAAGAAGTTATCATAACTTTGCCCCTTGTTAGCTCTCTCTATATATGGACATTCTTATAGCACATACAAATACTTATGTAGAAATATCATGTGTCAACTTTATATATGTTGTCGTCGTTTTTAGGTGCCATCGAGTCATCTCCAACTCATAACAACCCTGTGTATAACAGAAAGAAACCCTGGCCAGTCCTGTGTCAGCCTCACTATCCTTGCTATACCTGAGCCTATTGTTACATCCACTGTGTCAATCCATTTTGTTGAGGGCCTTCCCCTTTTTCATTGACCCTCCACTTTACCAAGCATCCTCCAGGGAATGGTCCCTTCTGACAACATGACCAAAGTAGGTGAAATGAAGTCTGGCCATTCTTGCTTCCAAAGAGCATTCCAGCTGCACTTCTTCCAGGACAGATTGGTTAATTCTTTTAGCAGTCCATGGTACCTTCAGTGCACTTCATCAACACCACAACTTAAAAGCATCAACTCTCCTCTTGTAGACATATGAAAGCAATGCACAGTGAAAGGGGCACTGAGGTGAAGGGGCAGTACCTGCAACCCATTATCTTATTAACGTGGAGAAGAGAGAGAAATTTTGGAATGCAGAAAATCTGTAGTATAGCAAGGGAGAAGGAAGGCTGTAGGACAGAGGACAGGCAATGAAATTCTAGGCTCCCTAAGCTGCGTAACTGGAGCCAGAAGACAGGGCTGAAGATTAACTGTCTTTGACAGCTGATGCAGAGTCTCAGTAATCAACTCTTTGTCAGTCTGTCTGGGATCATGCATCCATCCATCCACTCATCCAGCCATCTATTCCTCCATTCATCCACCCACCTACTCATCTATCTTTCCTTCCAGACATCTATCCTTCCTATAGTCCTTCTATCTGTCCACTAATCCACTCACTCTTCTCAGATCTTAGGCTGGGATTTGGATACTAAGATTTCAATCAGTTCTGGGCCCTGCCCTGGGGGAGTTCATGGTTTGTTAGGGAGAAAAGAATATTAGGGAAACCAGCTATAAGTAGCATGAGAACTGTTTCAATAGAAAAAGAGCAAAGGGCATCTTCCCACATGTATGACATTAACAAAAGATTGAGGGGGGGAAGAAAAAGCACCGAAATACTCGTCATTGAGAGAGTGATAATAAATTATGAAACATCCAGTGGTGGAAGTGGTAATTGGCACTCAGTATCCATTCCATTCTCTTTCTTGTAAATTCCCTACCATGGATTTTGGACAGCCTGAAAATGAACATTGTTCAGACTCTCTTGCCACTAGGGTTCTGAATTTGAACTCTGTTTATGAGGTAAACTCTGAGATACTTGGAAGGCAGAAAGAGGGAAGGCAAGGGTTTTTCTGTGACTTTAGCTGGAGCTGGTGAGCACTATTGTGAAGACGTTGGGGGACTTTCTGCAGCAATGTTCCATGTCCACCCACTAGCTTCATTTCACACACTGGCAGAAAATTCCTTAATCTATAACTGCAGCTGCAATGGTATGTTTGGGAACACAACAGTGGTGTTCCCTGATTCCCCTCTCATGACTGTGGAAGACAGCAGCTCTCCTTATGGAATAGTTTAGAGGTGTTATTCTAGGAGGAATTTCTGTAGAGTCCTCTCATCTAGAGACCTTCCAATGATTTTTTTTTTTTTTTCTCAATGATTTTTTAAAACACCTAATTCCCTGTATTACACACATCCCTTTCTGCTCAACATGGCTATCATGGTGTCTGTTTCTACAACTTATCCCTGACATATCTGCACAATGAAACCTTATATAATCACTAAAATGAACAAAGTAGATCTATAGGTAATGTATAATAAAATAATATCTAAGATATATTGTTAGATGAAAAAAAATCAGTGTGCAATATTCTAAAAAAAAAAAAAAGCATCAACTCTTCTTCAGTCTTCCTTATTCATTGTCCAGCTCTCACAATGCATATGAGGCGATTGAAAATACCATAGCTTGGGTTAGGCTCACCTTAGTCTTCAAGGAGATGTCTTTGCTCCTCAGCACTTGAAAGAGGTCTTTTGCAACAGATTTACCAAGTACAATACGTTGTCTGATGTCTTGACTGCTGCTTCCACTGGTGTTGATTGTAGAACCAAGCAATATGAAGTCTTTGAAAACTTCAGTCTTTTCTCTACTCATCATGAATCTGCTTATTGGTCCAGTTGTGAGGGTTTTTGTTTCCTTTATATAGAGGTATAATCCATATTGCAGACTATAGTCTTCAGTCTTCATCAGTAGGTGCTTCAAGTCATCCTCACTTTCAGCATGCAAAGTTGTGTCATCTCTGTATCACAGGTTGTTAATGAGTCTTCCTCCAATCCTGATGCCATGTTCTTTTTCATATAGACCAGCTTCTCAGATTATTTGCTCAGCATACAGATTGAATGTTGTTGTTGTTATGTGTCGCCGAGTGGGACCCGACTCGACCCCTCCTTGGGTTTCCAAGGCAGTATCACTGTGGAAGTAGATTACCCAACCTTCCTTCTGAGGAGTGGCTGGTGGCTTTGAACCTCCAGGCTTCTGGTTAGCAGTCAAGTGCCTTAGGGACTACGCTACCAGAGCTCTTTACAGATTGAATAAGTATGATGAAAGGATATAACGCTGACATACTCCCTTCCTGATTTTAAACCATGCAGTGTCCCCTTGGTTCAGTTTAAACAACAGCCTCCTGGTACAGGTTCCTCACGAGTACAATCAGGTATTCTGGAATTGCCATTCTTCTCAATATTATCTATAATTTATTATGCTCCACACAACTGAATGCTTTTGCATAGTCAATAAAATACAAGTAAACACTTTTCTGGTATTCTTTGCTTTCAGCCACCATCCATCTGATATCAGCTATGATATTCCTTGTTCTATGTCCTCTTCTGAATCCAGCTTGCATTTCTGGAAGTTCTCTGTCAATATACTGCTGCAACTGTTTTTGAATTATCTTCAGTAAGATTTTACTTACATGTGATATTAAGATATTATTTGATAATTTCCACATTCTGTGGGATCACATTTCTTTGGAATGGCTACAAATATGGATCTCTTGCATCTGTTTTCCAAATTCTTGGCATAGACGAGCGAGTATCTCAAGCGCAGCATCAGTTTGTTGAACCATCTCAATGGGTATTCCATCAATCCCTGGACCCTTGTTTTTCACCAATTCCTTCAGTGCAGCTTCGACTTCTTCCTTCAATACCATTGGTTCTTGATCATATGCCACCTCCTGAAATGGATGAACATCAACCAATTCTTTTTGGTACAATGACTTTGTGAATTCCTTCCATCTTCTTTTAATGTTTCCTGCATCATTCAGTATATTTCCCATAGTATCTTTCAATATTGCAGCTCAAGGATTCAATGCTTTCTTCAATTCTTTCAGCTTGAGAAATGCCAGGAGCATTCTTCCCTTTTGATTTTCAAACTCTAGGTGTTTGCACATTTCATTATAATAATTGACTTTGTCTTCTTGAGCTGCTCTTTGAAATCTTCTGTAAAGTGCTTTTATCCTGTAGATTCTTCCATTTGCTTTAGCTACACTCTGTTCAAGGGAAAGATTCAGAGTCTCTTCTGACATTTTGGTCTTTTCTTCCTTTCTCATTTTTTTAATGACCTTTTCCTTTCTTTATGGATAATATTCTTTATGTCATCCCACAGTTCCTCTGGTTTTTGGTCACTGGTGTTCAATGCATCAAATCTATTCTTTAGGTCTCTAATTTCAGGAGGGGTATTATCAACGTCATATTTTGGCTCTCACGGACTTGTTTGAATTGTCTTCAACTTCAGCTTGAATTTGCATATGAGCAGTTGATGGTCTGTTCCACAATCAGTTCCTGGCCTTGCTTTGGTTGAAGATATTGAGCTTCTCCATCATCTCTTGCCACAGATGTAGTCAATCTGATTCCTGTGTACTCCATCTGGCAAAGTCATGTGTATAGCCACAATCTGTGTTGTTGAAAAAAGGTATTTGTAATGAATAAGTCATCACTCTTGCAAAATTCTATCATTCAATCTCTGGCATTATTTCTATCACCAAGGCCATATTTTCCAACTACCAATGATTCTTCTTTGTTTCCAACTTTGGCATTCCAAACACCAGTAGTAATTAACACTGAATCTTATATATAGTCATGAGTATATTCCCTTTTGCCTAGACATACCTGATCATTCAGCCTGTCTATCTATGTATATATCTGTACATTAATATTGATAATGCAGTATTGTATATGGAAAGGGTTTATCTTTGTTGTTTACACATCTTGTGCACCTTTCTTTGTTTTCCTTTTCCTTAGTATTATTGTGTAGGTCACTTGCTTTTCGTATAATGCCCTTCCCTTCATCTACATCAATACCTGTCTAGCAGTATTCCCTCCCCTCCCCTCCTATCCCTGGTAACCAACAAAAAAAGTTTCCATATATAAACCTTTCCTAGACTTTTTACAATAGTGAAGTAGTACATTATCCATCCTTCTGTGCTTGACTTATTTCATTCAGCATATTGTCCTCCAAGTTCATCCATGTTATGTGGTGTTTCACAGATTCTTCATTATTTTCTAGAGTTGCATAGTATTCTATTGTGTGTATGTACCATAGTTTGGTTATCCACTCTTCTGTTGATGGACATTCTTCTGTTGATAGATTGTTTCCATCCCTTTGCTATTGTGAATAGTGTTGTGATGAACAGGGGTGTGCATATATCTGTTCCTGTCCTGGCTCTCACTTCTTTAGGATATATACCTAGAAACAGAATTGCTGGATCAAATGATATTTCTAAGGAATCACCATATTGATTTCCACAGTGGTTGTATCATTTGACAGTCCCATCAGCAGTGTATGAGAGTCCCAATTGCCCCACATCCTTGCCAGCATTTGTTATTTTCTGTCTTGTTGAACTTTGCTATTAGTGTGGGGTGAGATGGCATCTCATTGTTGTTTTGATTTGCATCTCTCTAATGGCTAATGAGGAGCTCTGGTAGCATAGTGCCTAAGGCACTTGACTCCTCACCAGAAGGCTGGCGGTTCAAACCCACCAGCCACTCCTCGGAAGGAAGGTTGGGCAATCCTACTTCCGTAGTGATACTGCCTCGGAAACCCAAGGAGGGGTCACTATGAGTCGGGGCCGCCTCGACGGCAAATAACAACAACAACAATGGTTAATGATTGTGAACATTTCTTCATGAGTTTGTTGGCCACCTGAATATTTTCTTTGGTGAAGTGTCTATTCATGTCTTCTGCATGTTTTTTAATTGGATTGTTTGTCTTTTGTTGTTGAGGTGTTGGAGTTTTCTATCAATTTTAGAGATAATCTCTTGTCAGATATGTCATTGTTGAATATTTTTTTCCCAATCTGTAGGTTCTCTTTTTACTCTTTTGGAGAAGTCTTTTGAAGCATTTGAAAAATTTAATTTTCAGAACGTTCCAATCATTTAGTTTATTTTCTGCTGTTTGTGCATTTTGGGTTATGCTTGATAGTTTATTTATGCCATAAATTAGAGCCCCTAAGTTCGTCCCTATTTTTTTCTTGATGAACTTTATAGTTTTAGATTTCACATTTAAGTCTTTGATCCATCTGGAGTTAGTTTTGTGAATAGTGTGAGGTATGGATCATTTTTCTGCAAATGGATAACCAGTTTTTCCAGCACCATTTGTAAAAGAGACTATCTCTTCCCCTTTAAAGGATTGTGGCACTTTATCAAAGATCAGCTGACTATAGGTCGATGGATCTGTTTCTGGGTTTTCAATTCTGTTCACCTGGTCTATGTGTCTGTTATTGTACCACTACCAGGCTGTTTTGATTACTGTGACTGTATAGTAGGTTTTGAGATCCAGGAGTGTGAGACCTCCTACTTTGTTCTTCTTCAGTTGTGCCTTGCTTATCTGGAGTTTCTTTCCTTTACATATAAAATTAGTGATTGGATTTTCCATATCCTTAAAGAATGTTGATGAGATCTGGGTAAGGATTGCATTGAATGTATAGATTACTTTGGTTAGTATTGACATTTTGATTTGATGAAATGTGCTTTTTCTCTAAGATGTGTCTGTTGTAGACAGCAGATTTATGGGTTATGTTTTTTTATCCAGTCTGCAACTCTCTGTCTCTTGAGTGGTGCATTTAGTCCATTTACATTCAGTGTAATTATTGACAGGTATGAATTTGTTGCTGTTATTTTGTTATGTGTTTTTTCATGATGTTATATGATTTCTTTGTTCCATATAATTTTCTGTGCTGAGCTCATTTTGTTTATGAATCATGTTGTCATTTCCTTCATTGCTATTGATTTAATATTTGTTAAATATTTGTGCTTGTCCTCTTTTTAATTTTGATGCAAAGGTTTATTATTTTTCTTTTAGGTTTCCTGTGATTTATTATTTTCCTCCCAAGTTTAGAACATTTGTTCTGTCTCACAATTGTCTTGACTTCCTCACCATTTAGAAGTTCTGTAACTACACTGTTCATGCCCCGCCCCCTTTTTTTTTTTTTTTGTAGTTGCCTTCATTTACCAGTTGATATCTCTGGCTCCCTGTTTACAGTCTTGTAAGCTTATTTTACTTTGGATACTTCCAGAACTGGGTTGGTTTCTGGGTTATGTCATCATGTGTGTTCACCATCAGTTGTAGTTTGCTGTTGTTAGTTCTTTGTCTGAAGGACTACCTTTAGGTTGTAAGGTTAGTCTGGTTTTAAAAAATTCCCTTAATTTCTGCCTATCTGGAAATGTCATAATTTCACCCTCATTTTTGAGGGACAATTTTGCTGGGTATGTAATTCTTGGTTGGAAAGCTTTTCTTTCAGGGTTTCATATTTATTATCCTATTGTCTTTTTGCCTGCATGGTTTCTGCTGAGAAATCCAAAGTTAGTCTTATTGGTTGCTCTTTGTAGGTAACTTGTTTTTCCCATGCTGTTTTCTCATTCTTTCTTTGTCTTTAGTTTTGGTGAGTATGATTATATATTTTGGTTATTTTCTTTTGGGGTTCTATCCTTTGGGGTTCATTGGACTTCTTGAATGGGTATATTATCATCTTTTATCATATCAGGGAAATTCTCTTCCAACAAATCTTCAACAATTTTCTCTGTGGCTTTATTTGTCTCTTCCTATTCTGGAATTCCAATTATATGTAAGTTATTCCTTTTGATGGTATCCCACATGAA
This sequence comes from Orycteropus afer afer, assembly GCF_000298275.1. Lineage (NCBI taxonomy): Eukaryota > Metazoa > Chordata > Mammalia > Tubulidentata > Orycteropodidae > Orycteropus > Orycteropus afer. The sequence continues at coordinate 7,518,824 of NW_006921677.1, forward strand.
TCTTAGGCTTTCTTCATTTTGTTTTGATCTTTTTTTCTGACTGATCCCTTAACAAAGTAGTATGGAGGTATTTGTCTTCAATCTCACTAAATCTGTCTTCTATTGATTCGATTGTACTCCTTTGCCTGTTCAATGTGTTATCAATTTCTGAAATTTTAGTATTCATCTTCTGGCTTTCTATTTGTAGATTTTGTATTATGTCTAATTTTTCATTTATTTTGTGTGTTTTTCTTCTTGTATTGTTTTCCAAAATTTTTCTAGGGTTTTGTCTGTGTTTTCCTTAATTTTGTCATTGTTTTCCTTGATCTGTCTCTCAATCCATTGAAGATTGCACTGCCGTCAAGTTGGATCCAAGTCATAGAGACCCCTCCTTGGGTTTCCAAGGTGATATCACTACAGAAGTAGATTGTCTAACCTTCCTTCTAAGGAGTGGCTAGTAAATATAATTCTTTTGAATTCCTTATCAGGCAGTTCCAATGCTGTTTCTTCCTCAGGGTTATCTGGATCTGTATCCTGGTCCCTTGTATCTATTGCTTTGTCTTCTTTGTGTGGACTGTGATGATCTATTGTCTCCAAGACTTTGTGATGTAGTTGTATGTATATTTGATTGGTGAGTGTATTGCCCAAGATTTTTTTTCCCCCTTATTTTGATATATCTGAGTAAGCAGGGTACCATACTCCTCTATTCACTAGTTGATAGTACTTAGGCACTCACCATCTATCTCATGGTGGGTGTGATACAGAATGAGAGTGTAAACAGATCTCTGTTAGGTGTTTGTGATGACCAGTTAAGGGTGAGTTGGTCTTGTGTTGGCTGTTGTCTACCATTGGACAGGCGGTGCAAAAGCAAGTAAGTAGTGGCCCTCACTCAGTAGGTAGGGCTGTAGGAGGTGCGGGTATATTTGGGTTGTATGGGCATGGTTGCTGTCTCCCACTCATTTAGAGAAAACAAATAAATAAATATAACTTTAAAAATATAAAAATAATAAGACAAAAAACACAAACCACAAAACAAACAGGAACAATCACAAAAAAATTAAAATAATTTTTTTTTTTAAAAAAAGGAAAGGCAGTTAATGAGAAGAAATATTTAAAGAAATACTTTAAAAACACAAGTGCTATAAATAGAAAGAAAAAGAAAACCCACAATATCTGGGGAATGGTCATGGGGGGAATAAGAGAAAATAGCAAGAATAAAAGAATAATTTTTTTAAAAAAGAAAAACCTGTAAAAAGAAAAACAGAGGATGGGAAGAACCAGAAGAAAGGAAAAAGATGAAAACAAGGATAAGGGAAGAGAGAAAAAAAAACAAAAACCTAGAACCTAGAAAGAAAGAAAAGAAAAATAATAAAAAGGAAGGAAAAAAAGAATAATTTAAAAACAAACAAACCAAAAGAAAACTGGATGGGCATGCAGGGGTGGGGCACGGCACCCAGGCTCAGTCAGGGCACACAGACTAAGATGGAATTTCTGCTGGACCAGAAGGTGGGTGGAAGTGGGTAATGGCCACACCTCCATTCACCAAGAGGATGTGGTGTGTGTCTGTGTATGTGTGTATATGTTTGTTTATTTATTTATTTATTTTCCCATTATTGCAATGCGAATATCGCACCTTTCCAGTCATCAGCCTTCAGTATGGTTGCCTTGCTGTGCTTGGCAAGCAGAGCCTATTCTTAAGTCACTGGTATCAAAATGTGACTGCCACTTGCAAATATTCAAAATGGCTACACCCTCAGGACAGCTGAAAGTCTGCAGCTCAGTTTGTCTCCTTATTTGCTGTTTTCCTTTCTAGTTGTCCACCACCGATGCAGTTGTCCATGCAGTGTCCTTGGTGAGCAGGGCTGATTCTTAGGTACCTGCTCAGATCCTCACTCCACTTGTGAATGTTCAAACTGCCCGTGCCGTCAGGATAGCTGAGAGTCCATAGCTCTGTTTGCCTCTTTAGTCACTGTTTTCATTCATGTTCTTCTACTAGTTGGTATTTAACCCACTTCTTTATCCTTCCTTCCAAAGCTCAGGGCACCAGGATTATCTTCTATATCCATGTCAGTTGGTTTCTCTTTTCTTTGTTGAAGAGGATCTGGAGAGTCCGTGCAGCTTGTCTGCCTATTCTGCCATCTTACCAGAAGCAAACTCACATGCCACATTTCTTAAATCTTGAAAAATAGATAATCATTTCCTTTCATGCAGCTTTTTCTATGGCTCCATTTACTCTTTGTTTTTAATTGGAAAACTGTATTGTTATTTCTGGCTATCAAAGCAATATGTTTATACTGCAGAACAACTTTTAAATTAGACAAAATTAAAAACTGCCTACTTTAGTTTTCCCTAATTTAGCTGACAAGAATGCTCTGTGAGACATGACACTATTAGTTTGTTTTTTCTTTTTGCAAAAGAAGTCTCTCTTCATTGTTGAAAATTTGACAAATTATTGGACAGCTATGGTTTTCTATCTTTTGCCTTTATAGGCAATGCTGTTGAGAATGTCTCTGTATAGCTTTTATATGCCACAATATAAAATTACCAGGTCAAAGTTGTGATAGCTGGGGTTGTGTGTCAACTTGGCTGGACCGTGATTCTGAGTGGTTTAAGCAGTTGTGATGTGGTTATTCCCATGATGAGATCTGATGTATATACTTTGAGGAGCCAATCTGTTGAAAGAGAGTTTCCATAGGGATGTGGTCTGCTTCCTATATCTATATCTATATCTATCTATCTATCTATCTGGACATCCTGAGAAAATTAAAAAACCTTCTGTGGATCTGGATCCTGTTGTGCTGGCTACAACTGTCTGTGAGCAAACAATCCACCATTCTGCTTGTTGCTCTTGGAATCTTCCTCCTCCAAAGTCAACAGCCATTATAGTGCCTGCCAACCTTGAGCTCATCAGCCCTTGCAGCTGTGTGAGTTGGAAAAAGCTTTCAGCTCAACATTTAATCCAGGAACTTGGGACTTGCCAGCCTCTATAACTGTGTGAGCCATTTTCCTAAGATAAATTTCTCTATCTCTCTCTATATATAAGCTTGGGAGCTCTGGTAGCATAGTATCTAATCATTTGACTGCTAACCAGAAGGCTGGTAGTTCAAACCCACCAGCCACTCCTTGGAAAGAAGATCAAGCAATCTACTTCCATAGAGATACCACATCAGAAACCCAAGAAGAGGTTGCTATGAGTCAAATTGACTTGATGGCAGTGAGTTTATATATAAGTTTTACTGTTTTTTCTTCTCTAGAGAACCCAGCCTAAACAAAAGGGTCTGATCAGACATCTAGCTAGCTCTGGTTACACATTTTCAGATAGCACCATAGTGATCCACTTTATGAAGACAGCAAGATTGCAGGCACAATGGTGTATAAATATTTTATAGGTGATATAACAAATTTCCACATACTCTCTGGCTTAAAACAACACAAATTTATTATCATACACTTTTGGAGGTCAGAGGTCCTAAAATAAAGATGTTGCCAGGCTTGCATTCCTTTTAGAGGCTCTAAGGGGAGGGTGCCTTTTCCAGTTCTAGAGGGTGTCTGTGTTCCTTAGCTCATGGCCCCTTCCTCCAGCTTCAGAGCTAGCAACATCCCATTTCATGTCTCTCTCTGACCACAGCCAGGGAAGGTTCTCTCTTTTACAGATTCATGTGATTAGAATGGGCCTACCTGGATAATCCAGGATAATCTCCCCATCTAAAGGTCCTTAATTTTATCACATCTACAAAGTCCCTTTTGCCTTGTAAAGTAACATACTCACAAGATCCAGGGATTAGGATGTGGACATTTCTGAGGACCTTTATTCTCTCTACATAAATGTTGTTTTAAATTTTCAGTAACTGAGTCTTCTGCCCTTTTTACAAATGTGAGAGTGTAATAGAGTGGGTGCACTTTATCAGTCTAAACTGTTATACTACTGATCTCATGTTGAGCACATATAGGACTAAAGCCAAAAGGACATGTTCCATCTATCCAAACCCCAAAAGTAAAATCAAGGTCCTGTTAGATACACAGGGAAGCCCTCAGATGTTTGAAGAGAAAGGGAACTACCTAGGTATTTAATGAAGCTCTGAAAATAATTACATTTGTTCATTTTAATTGAATTCTCAACTTTCCTTTTTTTTTAACATCTGTGTAGAGATTGATAGTGATCGCAAACAGCTACCGTTTCACATTGAAGTTTTTGGTTCTCCCAGTTTCCATTCAAATTATGAGAAGAAAGTCATTCCAAACAAAATCTTTATTCTCTGAGTTGGTATGCACTACTGGATGACTATGCAAATTAACATAATCTGCAGGTAATGGTGGTATAGTGCCTAAGGCATTTGACTGCTAACCAGAAGGTTGGCAGTTCAAACCCACCAGCCACTCCTTGGAAAGACAAATGGGCAATCTATTTCCGTAGAGATATCACCTGGAAACACAAGGAGGGGTCACTATGAGTCAGAAATGACTCGACAGCAGTGAGTTTGGTTTTTTTTGTTTGGTTTAACAAAGGGTCAGACAACTTAATAAAAGAGCTTCCTAAGAGTTTTCCCAGTCCCAGTGGTAGCTTCGTTTTGAGTATTGTTACCAAGTAACTCAACATAAGTACAAATCCAGGAGATCTCTTCAGATGGCTTCTTTTAACCAAAGCTTGTTGAACAAGTCACTTATATCACTTTGATTATGAACTGATCCAAAAGTAAATAATATGTGGTCACCTTTCTAATTATAAATATTCATGAATGAGAACTCTTAGTGCTAGTTTCTATCAAAATTTAAAAATTCTCATGAATGTAGATTCTCATTTTTTTTTTTCTTAAACTGTGTGAAATTAAGCTGAATATTTTTATTTCTTAACTGATCTTAAACACTTTCCTTCTCATTGGGGAACATTTTGGTAAATGATTAAATGTACTACTGCTTACATTACATGGTTTACTTCTTTTTGCCATTTATGATGAGTGATACCAGTTTTCCACATGTGGTAGTAATATAAATTTTTATTTTAAAATATGTTTTATATTAGTAAAATGAGTCAAGTAAAAATAGTACTCAATAATAAACAGTATAAATGTCAAAAATCATGAAGATGGCACACAAAACACTAAAATAACAAACATTAATTATTTAGCTAAGTGCTTGGCAAATAGTTAATACGTGATGAAAGGTAGTTACTATTTTTAAAACACTTTTACTTATTTTATTGATGAAATTATTGTGAAATTCTATATTTAATTATTTAATTTACAATTTTAAGTTCTTTGGACAAATAGATATTGCTTGTCCACAGCATGCCAAGCCTTGGGAATTCAAAGATGAGAATGACTGAAATAGTCCTTGCTTTCAAGGAATGATCATTTTAGTGGTGAGCAATAATAAAAACTAGTATCAACATAATCCATCATCTACTTGTCAGTTTATTGCACTGCAATGGCTTACATGTTACCATGATGCTAGAAGCTATGCCACCAGTATTTCAAAGGCCAGCAGTGACCCAAGGTGGAGAGGTTTCAGCAGAACTTCTGGATTAAGACAGACTATGAAAAAAGGCCTGGCAATCTACTTCTGATAATCAGCCAACGAAAACCCTGTAGAGCACAGAACATTGTACATGACTTTGACTGGCTTACTTTGGATGCATCCTAAGGAGGGACCAATTGCTGGAGAAAAGCATCATGGTTAGCAAACTAGAGGGTCAGCAAAGGCAAGGGAATCCTTCAGTGAGATAGGTTGACACAGTGGCCACAACAATAGACTCCAGCATATCAGTGATCATGAACATGGTGCAGAATTGGACAGTTTTGTTCAGGTATGTGTGGGTAACAATGAGTCAGAACCAACTCAATGGCAACCAACAACAACAATCAACACAATGTTTTATTTATGATTATGGAGCTCCATAGAGACCTCTGTAGAGGACTCTGTAGAGTCTTCTCATAGCAGAAGACCTCCTAAGTCTGCCAGGCAGAGTCAGGAAATTCTATACAGAGGAAAGCATTTGAGCAGAAATGTAAAAGATGAGTAAAGTGAACCACAAGCATTTCCATATTCTCTGGAGGACAAAACTTATGGAAGGTGTTCTGGTTACCTAGTGCTGCTCTGATAGGAATATATCACAAATGGAATGGCTTGAACAAATAGGAGTTTATTCTTATAATTTGGAGGCTTTAAGTCCAAGTTCAAAGTGCCAGGCTCTAGGGGCTGGGTGAAAGCCCCTCAACCTTAGGGGCTTCAGTTCTGCTTCCTGCTCCCAACCCACTGGAGCTAGAGGTTTTCTTCACTCAGACAGCTGCTGGCTGCTGAGACTGACAAACCCAAGGTTGACAAGTGAAAAGGCACAGTCCCAATGTTATGAAACCACATGGCAAGCCATTAATTCAAGTCCATTGTAAGTCCCCAGGTTGGCAGGCTGCTAAACAATGACATGGCTACATGCAGGGTTCAAGCATGCCATAAGCTAGAGACCATTCCCAAAGTCATTTCTTACATACAGGAAGCAGACCACATACCCAAAGGCAGCTACTCAGCTTCCCACAGTAGATTCTACCATGGAGTTGATTACCAGTCTCATCAAGGGGAATACTACATCCAGCTGCCCAGCCACTCAACCAGGCCCAGCCAAGTTGACACATAAACTTAACCACCACAGAAGGCAACAAAGGAAGATGAGGCTTAAAAGAAAGGCAGGGGAGGTTCTGAGAGCATTTGTAATCGAAGCAAAGAAGTTTATTTTGTATTCAGGGATCCACTGAGTAAATTTGATCTATGAAATAAAAGGATCAGATTTGTATGTTAGAAAACTCACTTAAACAGGAGCAATGGGGAGTGGGCACTGAAGGGGGACAAGGCTAGAGGCAAGGAGCTGTGCAAAAGTCCAGGTAGGAGGCATGCAGACTGAAGCTAGCGCCGGTGGGCAGGTAGGAACCATGTCCAGGTGGAAGAATCTGCATCACTTGGTGATGTATGGGTAAAAGAAGGCCCTTTCCAGGTCTCCCTCCCCAACACCTACCAGATTTCTAGATGATCCTGCAGATCATGCCTTATTCAAACCAGAACAGCATTCTCTGCAGCCACACACTGACACTGTCATGCAAAATAACAGGAACCATTTGGTTTCCAAATCAAGCAACTGTTGATTGCCTTGTCTTTGGAAATCAGTATTCCATTCACAATACTGCAAATGCCTGCTAATGAATATGACTTGAACAGATGTTAAAATAATGTTTTGGGTAACTAGGGTGCTCTGTGAACAAGGTTAGAATCTTTCCATTACAATTTTCCAACACCACACACCTGGCATCTTTGCTCATTGAAATTGTGATATCATTCACCAGAAATCCTCCTTATGTGGCTAATGTAGTATGAAATTATGCCAATCAAAGCAAAACATAAGACAATAAACATTGGCAAAACCAGTATCTGTTACAGCCGCTTTGCATATGGAGCACAGAATCAAGTTTTCTTCTTGGAACATGTGGCCAATTCTTTTTCTTTCTTTAATAAATGAAATGCACAAAACAAAATAAGTAATGTTTACTAAATGTGCATTGTAAAGTGAAAATTCACTGGTTGTGGACAGAAGAAAGAACAACAGAAATATTCATAGGTAAGGTTTTCCCTGATTTCTGGACTCACTATCTTGTGACTCTGTCCACATCAAATACTCAAGACAACGTGGATGGTTCAGGGCCAATCACCCAAAGACATGAAATTCTCTGCTCCTCTCTCTTTCTTCATTACTCTTCTCCCACTTAAGAAAGTCCCTGGGTGGTGCAAATGGTTAATACACTCAGCTGTTACCAAGGTAAAATGGTGGTTCAAGTCCACCCAGAGGTGCCTAGGAAGAAAGATCTGGTGATCTGCTTCTGAAAAATCAACAATTGAAAATGCTGTGGAGCACAGTTCTACTCTGACACACATAAGGGTCACTAGGAGTTGGAGTCAACTCAACTTGCAACTGGTTTATTCCCTAATGATAATGTTAATAATGCTAATAACATTTATTAAGTGCTTACTATCAGTCAGATATGGTTCTAATAGCTTTATGTATATAAAGCAAGTACTTTATTACCCCCACCTTTTACCTGAAGAAACCAAAGCACAGAGAGGTTTACTAACCTGCCTAGAGGCACACAGCTTGGAAGCAGCAAAGTCAGGATTCAGACCTCTAAATGGGAAAAGAAACTTGGTGACATCAGGTCCTGGTCATAACCTGGGTTTATGTCTTATACAGAGATACGTGCAAGAGAAACCTGAAAATCTATCATTTCCTTATGTCAATTAAATGCAGCTAGAAGACATAATTAAAGAGTGAGATTTCATTTACAATGATGACCTCCCTATCCCAACCCCCCCCCACACACACACACACAAACCCTCAAAACCCTGGGCATTAATTTAACTTAAGATCCAAGAGAGTTGATCAATGAAAGTGTAAAATCAAAGTGGGGACTATTTAAGCTGAGTCCATTATCATTAAAATAAATAGAAATATTGTATATTCTTTCTTGTTTTTTCTTCCTGGATAAACCTTATCACAAATTATGTTGTTGTTGTTATGTGCCGTCGAGTTGACTCATAGTGACCCCTCCTTGGCTTTCCGAGGCAGTATCACTACGGAAGTAGATTGCCCAACCTTCCTTCCGAGGAGTGGCTGGTGGGTTTGAACCACTAGCCTTCTGGTTAGCAGTCAAATGCCTTAGGCACTATGCTACCAGAGCTCCTATCACAAATTATAAAGTTCTGTAAAATATTATTTGAGAAATTTAACTGAAATGTGTACTAGAAAGAGAAAACTAGTTTAAGATATTGTTAAAAATGAAGAGACTCTCCAGAAACCAACTCCAACAATTACATGGCTGTAATGACTTACAAACCAGAAGTAGCACAGCAGAGGGAGAAAGGAAACTTTTCAATAAATGTGTGGGAACAAGTGTGCAACTGGGTAGCAGGTGGACAAATAGTTGGGCTTCCCAAACTGCAAAACATTATGGAGAGGTTAGGAAATGAAACAATTAACATCTACAAAACACTAGTCCATCCAGTTGGGAAAGAGAAATAAACTTATGGATGAAGACAAAGATATCAGTTCTAAGATGTTTGGATATTTTTAAAATTTTTAGGTGCTTAATGGAACATATTTTGTACATGTCGAAAGAAAAACTGTAGTCAAGAAATTACGTTTGTGAGAACATAAGTGACAAAAGCTCTGTTAATAACATAGAAGGAATCAAACCAAATATATTTTTTAAATGCCCAAATATACATTGTTGTTGTTGTTGTTATTTGCCGTCAAGTCAGCCCCAACTCATAGCAACCCCTCCTTGGGTTTCCGAGGCAGTATCATAGCTCCATTCAAAGTAGATGAATGAAGAGTTTACATGTGATGAAACAGGCAAATCAACCAATAGGAAAAGTACTTAGATTCAATAGCAATTAAAGGAAATATATTTAAAACAACTGAGGGTACTATTACTACATTGTTGTTAGATGCTGTCAAGTCGTCTCTGATTCATAGTGACCCTATGTACAACAGAACGAAAACTGCCCAGTCCTCTGCCATCCTCATGATCCCTGCAATACCCGAGCCCATCGTTGTAGCCACTGTGTCTATCCATCTCGTTGAGGGCCTTCCCTTTTTACGCTGACCCTTCACCTTGCAAAGCATGATATCCTTCTCCAGAGAATGGTCCCTTCTTACAACATGACCAAAGTGTTGTTGTTGTTGTTATGTGCCGTCAAGTCGGCCCCAACTCATAGCGACCCCTCCTTGAGTTTCCGAGGCAGTATCACTACGGAAGTAGGATTGCCCAACCTTCCTTCCGAGGAGTGGCTGGTGGGTTTGAACCACCAGCCTTCTGGTTAGCAGTCA
>NW_006921677.1:7528817-7532784 GCF_000298275.1 Orycteropus afer afer
ACTTTCAGCATTCTTCATCAACATCACAACTCAAAAGCATCAACTCTTCTTTGGTCTTCCTTATTCATTGTCCAGCTCTCACATGCATATGAGGCAATTGAAAATACCATGGCTTGTGTCAGGCACACCTTAGTCTTCAAGGAGACATCTTTGCTCTTCAGCACTTGAAACAGGTCTTCTCTGGTTACCTAGTGCTGCTCTGAAAATAATATACCACAAATGGGATTCTTGAACAAACAGTTTATTCTCATCCAGTTTGGAGGCTTTAAGTCCAAGTTCAAAGTGCTGGGCTCTAGGGCCTGGGTGAAAGCTCCTCAACCTTGGGCTTCAGCTCTGCTTCCTGCTCCTGGCCCACTGAAACTAGAGGCTTTTCTTCATTCAGACAGCTGCTGGCTGCTGAGGCTGACAAGCCCAAGATTGACAAATAAAAAGGCACAGTCCCGATGTTACCAAACCACACAACAGGCCATTAATTCAAGTCCATTAAAAGTCCCAGGGTTGGCAGAGCATGGCAGGCTGCTGAACAATGACATGGCTACATGCAGGGTTCAAGTGTGCCATAAGCTAGATACCATTCCCCAAGGCTTCTCCTTATATACAGGAAGCAGACTACATCCTTAAAGCAGCTACTCACATTAGATTCCACCGTGGAGTTGATTACCAGTCTCATCATGGGGAAGACTACATCCAGCTGCACAGGCACTCAACCAGGCCCAGCCAAGTTGACACACAAACTTAACTACCACAAAGTCTTTTGCAGATTTGCCCAGTTCAATGTTATCTGATGTCTTGACTGCTGCTTCCATCGGTATTGATTGTGGAACTAAGTAATATAAAATCTTTGACAACTTCAGTCTTTCCTCTATTTATTGTGATGGTGCTTATTGGTCCAGTTGTGAGGATTTTTGTTTTCTTTATACTGAGATGTAATCCATAGTTCAGACTGTGTTTCAAGTCATCCTCACTTTCAGCAAGGAAAGTTGCGTCATCTATGTATCACAGGTTGTTAACGTGTCTTCCTCCAATTCTGATGCCACATTCTTCTTCATATTGTCCAGCTTCTCAGATTATTTGCTCAGTACAGATTGAATAAGTATGGTGAAAGGATACAACCTCACACACTCCTTTTCTGATTTTAAACCATGCAGTATCTCCTTGTTCTGTTCGAATGACAGCCTTCTGGTCTATGTACAAGTTTCTCTTGAGTACAATTAAGTGTTCTGGAATTCCCATTCTTCTCAATGTTATCCATAATTTGTTTTGATCCACTCAGTCAAATGCTTTTGCATAGTCAATAAAACACAAGTAAACAACTTTCTGGTATTCTTTGCTTTCAGCTAATACCCATCTGACATCAGCAATGATATCCCTTGTTCCATGTCCTCTTCTGAATCCAGCTTGCATTTCTGGAAGTTCTCTGTCAGTATACTGCCACAACCATTTTTGAATTATCTTCAGTAAGATTTTACTTGCGTGTGATATTAATGATATTGTTTGATAATTTCCACATTCTGTGGGATCACCTTTCTTTGGAATGGCACTATTATTGTAAATGAGAACTTTTTACTTAACTGTCTTTGTAACTCCAGCTCCTACCATACCACTTAACTGAAGTTGTCAGAAAAATGTGTTCCCTAGTGCTGCTATAACAGAAATACCACAACTGGATGTCTTTAACAAACAGGAATTCTCTTACAGTTCAGGAGGCTAGAAGTCCAAATTCAGAGTGCTGGCTCTAGAGGCTGGGAGAAGGGCCCTTAACCTTGGGCTTCAGCTCTGCCTCTTATTCCAGGCCCACGGGAGCTAGAGGCATCTCCTAAGTCAGGCAGCTGCTACCTGCTGAGGCTGACGAACCCAAGGATGGCAGGTAAAATGGCAGAGTCCCAAGATCAGCATGGAACATGGCAGGCCACTGGTTCAGGCCCAGGAATTGGAGATGAAGACTCAGTCAAGTGCAGGATCCAAATGTGCCAAAAGCCAGAGACCTGTTGAAACTGTCTCCTTATATACTGGATGCAGGCCACATCCCAAAGGCAACTACTTAACTGCTCACAGCAGATTCTATCATGGATGTGATCACAATCTCATCATTGGGAATCACTATATCCAGCCTCTGAGCACTCAAAACCATGGCCTTGCTATGTTGACACATAATCTTAACTACCATAAATGACTTGAATTATAGGAAATAGGCAGAGATTTCCAGAAAGATTTATAGGTGTTCTTTCAGAGAAGCACAGGGCTTGTACCATTCACTGGCTTTCTGTGGAGTAGGCTATTTTAAAACTCTGTAGGGGCAGAGGTTATCTTAAGGGTTTTTGCCTGGTAGAGATGCAAATAATTCTGTTCTGTGAAAAAGATAATCCTAAAGATTACAGTTTATGACCTTGCAGGATATTAATCTGTTTTGTATCTAACCTAGCAATCTTATCCTATTTTGTTGTGGTTAGGTGCCGTCAAGTCAGCTCTGACTCATAGCAACCCTATGTACAACAGAATGAAACACTGCCCTGTCCTATGTCATGCTCACAGTCTTATCTCAACATTCCTTTATTAAACTGCTTATAAATCTCCAGTTCCTCAAAAAACACTCTGTGAGCCAATTTTAACTTTGTACTTGTTCCCTCATTAATCATTGAGTTTAATGAAATCTTCAGAATGTGTTCAATTTATATTTGTGTGAGAGTCATGATTTTCCTTTTTGAAAATTTACTTCAACAATTTCAGATGTCATTTTTCTGATAAGTCCAAATTAAACTGCCTTGCTTGAGAAGTGCTCCTCAAAGATTGTGGAAGTCCAGATACTTCTCTTCTCAGCTTCCAGAGGGATTCTCTAAACCAGTTGCTGCCCATCAATTCCAACTTATGGTGACCCTATGTGTATCAGAGTAGAAGTGTGCTCAATAGGATTTTCAGTGTTTGATTTTTTTGAAGGTAGATCACCACACCTCTCTTCTGAGGCACCTCTGGGTGGACTTTTGTCTCCAACCTTTGGGTTAGCAGTGAGTGCATTAACCATCAGCATCACCCACGTGTGGTGTGGTAAATTACCTGGTATGGCTTTTCTAGCCATAAGTCTTTGTAAACTCCATGGTGGAATTTGCTGTGAGCAACTGAGGAGCTCCTGATTGTAAATGTTATCCACCTGGGGCATTTCTTTTGGGCATGTCACTGGAGCAATGTTCTGGGAAGTTCGCTCTCTCTCGGGTGCTTAGAATTCTAATGTTATGATTGGCTAGTTTGGCCACTCTGTGGGTCTCAAAAGGAAGCCTCCTAGAGGCAGAGCTCTCTCTGACTGCTGGTTGAGGAAGACATGCTGCTGAGAGAGACATGCACTGCTGGGAAAGAGACGCAAGAGACACACATTGCTGAGTGAGACATCGAGGGACACTCACTTTTGGGAGAGAGACTGTGAGAGACTGTTAGGAGAAAGACTGTGGGTTGGGAGAGAAACTGTGGGCTGGAAGAGAGACTGAGCGTTTTTTCTGAACTTGAATTGTAGCTTGGTGCTTCCCTAATAAACCCCATAATCTGTGAGCTCTGTGTGGCCACTGTAGTGAATTATCGAACCCAGGAGAGAGGTAGTGGGTGCTTTGGGAGGAACAGTTGATGAAAGGGCTGGAGGAAGGCAGCATGTCTGGCTTTGCAGGAATAAGCCTTGGGTTGCTGATAGTGATACTGTCTTTCTCTTGTGCAATTAGAGGAGGTCAGAAGATGTGGTGTTGTGCTCAGGTTATGAAGAAGTTGCTCGGCGAGAGAAATATGCTAACACACGACAATGCAAAAGCAATAGGAGAGTTTATTAGCTAACTTAAGTTAGGGTTCTTGCCCTTACCAAATCAGTGGTTTGAGCAAAAGACCCCGTGCTCCGGTACTTTCACAAATTTATGGAAAAATATGGGGTGGAGTAGCACCAGGGCGAGAGGATACAGATGATTGGTTGTTACTAAGGGATTTAGGGCAGTGA
>NW_006921677.1:7542198-7566429 GCF_000298275.1 Orycteropus afer afer
CTGGTGCCCAGCCTTCCCTGATGGACTAGTGTCCTTACGCAAAGGACGTATCTAGTCCAGCCGGCTCCAGTTCCTGAAACTCTCCTACTGTCGTAGGCAACTTCACTCGATCCAAATCCTCCTTCCCGGCCAATGCACCAAATGTTGTGCCCAGGTTATGAAGGAGTTGCTTGGTGAGAGAAATATGCCAACACACGACAATGCAAAAGCAATAGGAGAGTTTATTAGCTAACTTAAGTTAGGGTCCTTGCCCTTACCAAATCAGTGGCTTGAGCAAAAGACCCCATGTCCCGGTACTTTCACAAATTTATGGAAAAATATGGGGTGGAGCAGCACCAGGGCGAGAGGGTACAGATGACTGGTCATTACTAAGGGATTTAGGGCAGTGACCTAAGATGTTGGGGGACGTATAGAAACCCCCCCGGCTTCAAAGTCCACTTAGGGAAATATTATCTAGGGAGGATGCAAGGCTCAGGTATGTGGAAGACTTTCAGGAGCCGAGCAGATCTCCGATATGTGCTGAATCCGGATGGCTATTGTGATGCGTGCTGAGTTCGGAGGAAGTTCCTGATACCTGCTGAGACTGGAGGGCAGATAAAGGCCCTAGGGAGTGTTTAGAATTCCAAAAGTTTTGTTAGTATTGCTGACCCTAAAAAGTTTCTGGTTAAAGATTTTCCTAGAGTCTACTAGGACTCTGGCCTCAGATTCACAGTGGCCTCCCTGCCTTTTTAGCACCAAGGTCTCCAGAGTGATTCTCTAGCGGTGATTGAAGTTTTTAACAATACTAATTCTATTTGTGATGCCTCTGAAAATTTTAACAATACTAACTCTATTTGTGATCCCTCCTTGGGTTTCGGAGGCAATATCACTCCGGAAGTAGATTGCCTAACCTTCCTTCTGAGGAGTGGCTGGTGGGTTTTAACCACCAGCCTTCTGGTTAGCAGTCAAATGCCTTAGGCACTACACCACCAGAGCTCCTAACTCTATCTGTTGGTACTAATTTTGTGGTTTTGTTTTTGTTTTTGGTTCATGGATGGACAGTTATTCCCCATACATAGCAGCAATGATTGGAATTGGTGATATGGTCACCAATGATTTGGGGATCTTTGCCAGATGGTAAGGAGCTCTGATGGCCATAATGGTTAAAGCATTTGGCTGCTAGCCAAAGGGCCAGTGATTTTGTTATCGGACCAAACGCGGGTCCCTGCCTGGTGCACAGTCAGGCCAAAATAGTTTACACACCGAGATTGAGAAGAGAGAAAATGATTTATTGCAATGCAGCAATGCAAGGAGTTAGGGGTAGTTTAGTACCTAGATCTAAACTCCCCCAAACTCAGTTTTTGTAGGTTTCAGGAGAGGGGGTTGTGCATATTCACAAAAGGTTGAGGAATTTGGGCTGTGTGAAATGGGTGATGTGGATGGGTCACACTAGTTTCCTGTTATCAGCTGATAGGGGCTTGGGCAGAGGGGAGAGGGTCTGCAATTAACTTTTGTTCATTTTGTCCTATTGCTCATGTCCCAGGAACCAGAGTTAATTTACAAGTTGTTATAAAATACTTTTAGCAAGTCTATCATCTGCAGGAAGGAATGTTTTCCATTCAGTTCTTTAAGGAACTGAAGACTCATCTGTCTGTGGTGGGAAGATAGTTGGGGGTAATTTAGTTTACTTATCTATTCCTATCGGGGTGCCAGGGTGGGGGAAATAGTTTTACTTTACTCTGTTTCAATTTGAATCCACCAGTGACTGTGGAAGAAAAGAAGAGGCAGTCAGTTTCTATAAAAATTTAGTCTTGGAAGTCGTATGGGGAGCAGTTCTATTCTGTTCTGTAGAGTCACTATGAATCCTAATTAACTCAATGAGTTTGTTTTTTTGCTGTGTTTTGTTTTTGTGTTTGGTTTTGGTTACGTGGGTGGTGGAGAAGGAGCTCTGGTGGCACAGTTCCTAAGGTATTTGACTGCTAACCAGAAGGTTGCCGGTTCAAACTTATCAGCCACTGAGGAAGGAAGCTGAGGCAATCTACTTCCATAAAGATTTACTACCTTGGACACCCAATGGGGGTAGCTGTGAGTCGGAATCTGCTGGATGGCAATGGGTTTTTGGGTGATGGAGATTTGCTTTTTATTGGAAGAGAGATGACAGAGACTTTGGTTTGTCAGTCTTTTTGTTTGTTGTCTGTTTTTATCTTTGTGAGATCAATTTAGTTAACAAAGTAGTTGATGCCCCTGGGAAGGAGCTCTGTGGATGAGGACAGGTGAGTTTTTGTGTTTCGATTGCTGGTTAAATTTGTAGGACTGAAGCTAAAAGCTCTCTATGTGTTTCTGAGTCTGTGTGTCTATAATTTAGAGCAGCCAATATCTCTTACTGTGTGAGTAGAAATATTGTCCTATATCTAGAGGTTAATGATTAATTACCTCTTTTAAGTTGAAGGAATGCTGTTCTAAATGTTTGTAGGGATAAACAAGTACTTAAATGAATCAGATATTCTAATAATTCATAGAAAATAAAGAATTATATCTTTAACACTTTAAATGTGCTAAACTTTTAGGGAAAAAATAATCTTACAGAAACTGCTAGCTCAGAAGCATCTTAAAAACTGAAGTTTATGTAAGAAAGGTAAGTCTTTGGATAAATCAGATGTTTGACAATTTTTATTGAAGAAAGAAAATAAACAAATTTAAGTCTTTTCTCTGATTCATCGGTACTAAGAAAAATACAACCATACATTTTACCTTTTTATAAGATTTAAGTTTCTTTTCTCATGAAGAGACTACTTAATTTGAACTTTTTAATATTGATTTACTTATCAACTAAGCTAGCATGACTCATATGTAATAACTAACATTATTTAAAATATGTATTTATGTTCAGCTAAATTGAATCATAATTTCAACTCATGTTTTTACAACAGTATATTTAATGTTTTTATAATAGTATATTTAATAGAAGGAGTTAGGGTGGTGTAGTAGGTAAGGCATTTGGCTGCTAACCAAAAGGTCAATGGTTCAAACCCACTAGACGCTCCATGGTAGAAAGATGAGGCACTTTGTTTCCATAAAGATTTACAGCCTTTAAAAGCCAGTGGGGTCACTATGAGTTGCAATCAACTCAATGGCAATGAGTTGAGTTATATTTAACAGCATGTTGATTTAAACAATAATTTCCCAAATCCTTAGGTAACTTTAAAACTTGCATTAATATTAAATCTATTTAGTGCAAATGTAATCTTTTAATACCTGTATTTCTAAGTAAGATTGAGTACTGAAATATTGATTCCTAAGCATGATCTTGGGAGCTCTGATAGCATAGTGCCTTAAGGCACTTGACGGCTGACCAGAAGGCTGGCGGTTCAAACCCACCAGCCACTCCTCGGAAGGAAGATGGGGCAATCTACTTCCGTAGTGATACTGCCTCGGAAAGCCAAGGAAGGGTCGCTATGAGTCGAGTCTGACTCCACGGCACATAACAACAACAACAACAAGCATGATCTTAAGTTCATATGCTTTTGCTTTTTCTAAGTGATAGAGCAATTATGTATTAGGGCTATTTTAAGTAATATGTTTGTTTTTGCCATTTTAAGAAAGTATAAAAGTGTTGTGCGTGGCTGTGGAAAGTTGTGTTATGTCCTTGAGCTTTGCTAGTCTGTGGCAACGCTAGCATGTAAAGGATAGTTCTCAGTTAACTGCCTCCAAGTTTTCTCTTTGAAATGTAAATTAGTTACTTTGGTTAAAAGTCTTCATTACTATGTGTGGTTAAGACTATACTAGGAACAACAGTGAGAGAAAAATACAACCGTGCATACAAAGTAATGGGATGAGTTTTGTTTTCAAGGAAAAAGAAGAGTAATTTTGTCCTAAAGTATCAGTTTGTTCCAGAATATGCAAGCATATAGTGAAAGACAAAATTTGAGCGAACAGGAAATTAGAATTACAGACCAGAATGAATAGCAAGCTGTAGATGGTATGAGAAAGGAAGATTTTATTTGTTTTAGTTTATAATATTTTAGTCTGAAAAGAAATCATCACATACGTTAAATTTTGATGAAGTTTGACCAGCTTTCACACACAAAATAAGGTTTGACCAGTTACTTTCACAAAGTAACTGTTTAAAAGAGGGTTGGCAAGATAAAACCCTTACGGCCATGGACTATTTTAACGTACAACTAAAACTTTGGCTTTCTCTGTTAAATGATAAACTGGTTTTAGAGCTCTTGCCAAAGAAAGGGTGGTAGGTTACATTTTACCTTAATCTGCCCAGATAACAGAGTTTATACCTTACCAGAATAATTTTGCCTGCATTTTGCTAACTTTATCATGTCTTGATTGTTTTTTTTTTTAAAAAAAGTTCTTGTGAAAGATGTAAGATTTCTATTATGTCATCTTTTATGTTTATTTAAAATAGTTTATTGTCACAATGATTAAATAGGTAACCAAGTGTTGCTTCTCAGGCCCCCTGTTGTCATGTCTTCATCAAGTGTCCAGATATTCTCTTTTTTCTTTTCCAAAATCAGGCCTTAAAATTAAATATATATATTAAGTTGCCTTTTATACCTAAAAAACTATCTTTGAAATTTCCCAGAGGGCCCTTCAAAATCCCAAAGATATGTCCTTTGACCATTTAGAAGGAGAGATGGTAGAAATCATTAGTTTTACTTGATATACTTTATATTTCTTTTTTATCTCATCACTACTGTGACAGCCACATTGAAAAAAACATGTTCAACTGGTGGAGATGCTCAACCTTCCCTAGGTTCATTTTGTATAGGTAAAATGTCTTTGAAATAAATATTTGAAAACTTATAAACTTTATGGGAAGGTCTTGGAGATTTATAAATGCCCTGACTATAATATATTCTTACTTTCAAGGGAAGCATTGATTAAACTGTTACATAACAGTTACATACTGACCCCAATAAAGAATATTACCTTCTTTCATTCTGATACTATGAGTGACTATACTAAATTAACAACATTTAGTTTCATTATCAAACAAGTGTCTGCTTCCCTCAGATGCTTGTCTTGAGGGCTCTGCTATAAGCTAGAATTTGTGTTTCCAATAAAGAAAGACAGCATAGAGCCCCATGGAAAGGACTGTAACAAGTACTCTAAACTATTCTTACTTCAAAGAGTAGACTCATATCCAAGCTCTTCTGCTGACATTGCTTCTACAACACTCAGACTATACCAGTGAACTGAGTCAGGGTTTCCAGGACTCCTTTAGTCCAGAAGTGGTGGAGAGAGTGAACACATTCACTAGCCAAAAGGTGGAAGGTTCCAGTCTACTTTGGAAGAAAGGCATGGTGATCTACTTCAGAAAAATCAACCATGGAACACCCCGTGGAGCACAGTTCTTTTCTGACATGCATGGGGTCACAATGAGTTGGGGTTGGCATGACAACAGGTAAAGACATGATGAAAACACATGGCCAACCTAAGATCCAGCCTCACAAGTATCAATTACATGGGACTGAATTAACAAAGGAAATTTGTGGGGTTTTTTTTTTTGTTGTTGTTATTATTAACAATACTGTTGGCATCATTTTTAAATTGTTATTTTTCCTAGAAATATAGGAAGCCCTTTCTCTTTTTCATTAAATTATAGGTAACTCTCAGCTTAGTAGCCTATGTTTTTGTAAATAGAAATGAAACATTTTTAATAGTATCTGATTCTTAGTGACCTATCAGAATTCAGAAACAAATACTTTTACTAAATTTCCTTTCTTTTCATAACAATATAGTTATTTCTATGTTGTCATTGTTAGGTGCCATTGAGTCAGCTCTGACTCATAGTGACCCTATGTACAACAGAACAAAACACTGCCTGGTTGTGCATAATCCTCACAATCCTTCTTATACTTGAGCCCATCATGGGTTCAGTAAAAATCTGCCTCCTTTTGCCAGGAAATAATAAGAGAAATCAGTTGTGCAATCAAGACCATAACAGGAGCTTAATATTTGAAAATGATTCTTATTTGATCAGGTCTGACAAGCCCATGATTAAGGAATAAGAGTTGACTTTATAGGTGGAGCTGATGCCCACAATGTCCTCCCAGGAAAAGTGGCTTATAGATTCCACTTTACAGATGATCAAGAAGATCCCTTCCTGGCTGACTAAGGACTGTGGCTCAGTGGCAGAATTTTTGCCTTCCATGCTGGAAACCCAGGGTCAATTTCCAACCAGCGAACCATCCATCTGTCTTGGTGGATTGTGTGTAGTTTTGATACTGAACAAGTTTCAGCAGAGCTTACAAACTAAGATGGAGTAAGAAGAAAAGCCTGGCAATCTATTTCTGAAAAACAGCCAATGAAAAGTCTACAGATCACAATAGTCTAATCTCCAACCAATCATGAAGATGTGCAGGACAGAGCAGCAGTTTGTTCCATTGTGCATAGCGTCACTGTGAGGGTTCTACTTGATGACAGCTAACAACGAAAGAGATTTATAGGTATTGCAGGTGGAATCTGGTGCATAGCATCTTGGGCTTTCTTACATAGCCTCCTGGTATAAGAACAGGTAAAAGTACAATCTGAGGTTCCTTATGAAAATTTCTAAGCAAATTTCTCTGGTTTAGTAGTTCTGCAGTATTGTATGGCTGTAGATTAGCAGTCTAAACTCAAGTTGGCCTAATGGTTAATTAATATTCTTGCTGCAAGTATGTAAATAATAAAGTCAAATCTAAGAAAACCAGCCTTTTTTGTGATCAAGAATAATTTTCAGAGATTGTGAGTACTGCAGGAGAGACTAATAGAAAAAATACATAAAATTTGGAAACAGGCAAAAGAGATTTCTGGGTGTTCTCTCAGTGCAGTGCTGAGTTTGTCTCTTTAACTTTTTACTTACTGGGCTATTTTATAACTTTATAAAGTTAATCCAAATAGGTATGGTAAAAAACAAAACAAAACAAAAAAAAACCACCTCACTGCCATGAGTCCAATCCAACTCATAGCACCCCCTCCTTGGGTTTCCAAGGCGGTATCACTACAGTAGATTGCCCAACCTTCGTTTTGACGAGTGGCTGGTGGGTTTGAACCACCAGCCTTCTGGTTAGCAGTCAAATGCCTTAGACACTATGCCACCAAAACTCCTAATAGGTGTGGTAGACATGCAATATTCTGTTTGGTGGAAACGATAACCTCAAAAGTTATGGTTTATTGTCCTGTAGGATATTAATCAATTTTTATTTAAATCAGCAGCCTTATCCTAACATTGCTTTGTTAAATTGTCTATGTATGCCCACCTCCACAAATGCTCTTGAAGACAGTATTAAGGCATTCGTTTGTTTATTTATTTATTTGGAGAGATTCTGTAAGCTTAGAGTCCAGTTGAGCCGCTCACTAGGCATAGATTTCCCACACTGCCACTGGGTGGATTCAGACAGGCAATCTTTGGGTTACTAGCCAAGTGAGACCGTCTGAACCACCCAGGGACCTTTCTTTGGGTCAAGGTTAACATCTTACTAGAGCTCTCATTAATCAATTAATTGAATAAAATCTTTGACATGTATTTATTTTATATTGGCATGAAAGGTATGATTTTATCTATTTTAACAGAAGTTAATAAAGTGTTTGTTAAATAAATACAGGGCCACACAGGTGAAGATCCAATGAGTACAATTTTAAAGGCATGAAATCTAACCCAAGTTCCATCCCCAAAGCCACCTGCCCCGTCATGGGGCTGTAAACGCAGAGCACCTTTTTCTTTACACAAAGATGTGCCCGTGCCACCACCTTCTACTTTACACAAAGACATTGATAGGCCAGTGGTAGCCCTAAATACATCTCCTAAAGTAAAAAAAAAAAAAAATTAAACTATAAAAATCAGTGAAAGGGTAATAGAAAAATTTGAAAACAGATAGTCGTGATGGTTGCAAACATGATAAGCAAATTAATGCCACTGAATCATACATGTAAAAAATGTTGAAATGGTAAATGATTTGTTGTATATCTTTCTACCACAATTAAAAAAAAAAAAAAAACACTGAAAGAATCACTGTGGAAACTGGTACAAATATATTGTAGGCAGATGGGAACTCTGGTGGCATAGTGCCTAAGGTATTTGACTGCTAACCAGAAGGCTGGTGGTTCAAATTCACTAGCCACTCCTCGGAAGGAAGATTGGGCAATCTACCTCTGTAGTGATACTGCCTTGGAAACCCAAGGAGGGTCCCTATGCATCAAATCAATTCGACAGCTCTGAGTTTGTTTTTTTTTTTTTGAACCTAGAAATACGTTCAGTGCCTGGGAAGAAATCTGTCAATACATAATGTGCCATGATACAAGCCATAATTTTAAGTCAAAGACTCTACTTTAAGGTATTATAGTCCAAGAAGATAGAGTCTACTTTTTCCTCCTCCAAAAATAGAAATATGTCAAAAAACAAAAAACCCAAACCAGTTGCCTTCAAGTTGGTTCAGGTGATCCCATGTAAATCAGCGGAGATTGCTCCACAGGGTTATCGTGGCTGAGACCTTTTGGGAGCACGTTACCAGACTTCTTTTCTGAGGCACCTCTGGGTGAGTTTGAACCATCAACCTTTATGGTTTCTAGCCAAACACTTAACCATTTATGCCACCTGGGGCAATCTATAGATTCTGTAGAGACACTGCCTTGGAAACCCAAGGAGGGGTCTCTGAGTTGAATAGACTCATAGACTCTCCAGCAGTGAGTTTAGTTTTCTTGGTTAAGGGACACCAATGTGTATATTAAAAAAAAAAAAAACAAAAAAAAAAACCCACCATTGTTGAGTCGATTCTGACTCATAGCAAGCCCCATTGGGTTTCCAAGGCTGTAAATCTTTATGGAAGCAGACTGCCCCATCTTTCTTCCATGGAGTGGCTGGTGGGTTGGACCACTGATCTTCTGGTTAACAGCCAAATACCTTAACTACTATACCACCAGATCTCCTAATGTGTTATAGCAACAGATTAATAATGTCAAAAAACTGCAAATACTAAAAATTTTTAAATGGTTACATAGTGGACTGTGTAAATATGTGGGAATGTTTCTATCAACTAATGAAAAAGAGCAGAGTAAAAAAAGAAAGTACTTGATAGCAGGGTTATGTCTCCCTGCATTTGTAGTACCTGGCACATAGCAAGCATGGTGCTTATTAAAGTATGATAACAGAATAAACATGCATAGCATAAATACACTTAATATAGTTTTGTAGAATTATTATACATATGAAGATTCAGTTCTGGTGAGGCTGTAAAGGATTGAAGCTCTTGGGTGCCACGTTTCAGAGTTTAAACGTTATACTGTGGTGATAAAGAGCTGCAGAATGCTTTTGAAGAAGCAAGCAACATGTTGAAAACAGTATTTGAGGAAGTAGTTGTCATTGTTGGATAAAGGTTAATGTGAGATAAAGATAGCTCCTGTGTCCCTAAGTTTAAAAGCTGGAAGAAGTGTTGAAATAATCTCCATTTATATATGATAGTCTCTGGCTGGGGCAAACAGTTCGTACACTCAACTATTAACTGAAAGATTGAAGGTTTGAGTCCACCCAGAGGCACTTTGGAAGAAAGACCTGGCAATCTACTTCTGAAAAATCAACTCTGATGTACCTGGGGTCACCATGAGTTGGAATTAGCTCAAAGGCAACTAGTTCTTGGCTTTTTTACGATCAAGTAGAGTTTGAAGTAATATGATTAGAAAAGAGCTTAATATAATTTTTTCCTTAAAATTGCTTAAGTTACTGAATAATTTGGTAATCATTATCTTCATTTTTTTAAAAAAAAAGTCTTAATTGACCTGGTTCTGTTAGAAACATCTTGGGTTTCCACAGGTTTAACACTAGAGGGCAACCTAATCATTTCTAGGTCCTGACTGCTCAAAGTGCAGCCCTTGGACCAGCAGTGTCAGCACCATTTGCGTACTTACTGGAAAAGCAGGATCTGGGGCCCCACTGAGCCTACAGGATCAGAGCCTGAATTTTAACAAAAATCTGTTAGAATCAACAATTCGCATGCATATTAACGTTTGAGAAGCATCACTGGACACACAGATCTCTCTCCTCTTTTCCTATCACCGTTACTGAGGGCTTGCTATTCATTTTCAGGGTGTAGCAGTCAACAGCTCATTTGCTTGCTTTATTTTTCCATTCTGCTCTTTCCTCCATATGTTTGCTATTTTGCTGTTGCTATTGTCCATTGTTTAGCTTTTATCCCACAACTTGTGGAATATGCACATGGGTAAACAAGGCGGGAGTGGGTTGTTTTTTTTTTTTTTTTAACCAACCCAGCAAAACCCACAGCTGTTCAGCTAGTTCCTAGTGCAGCACTTTATAAGGCCCGCACAACAGCTGTTGCAACTCTCTTATATTTTTGTGGGGTAAGAAGATAAATTCTGGTTTTGATTTACCCAAACAGAGAAGACAGCTGCTTTCTTAAAGTGTGTTTACCACTTTAAGTGATTTTTAAGTGATTTTGCTCTTGAAATCGGTCTGTTCGGAAAACCAAATGGCATACGCAGCCATCCCCCGCATTCTTGCTGAGTGAGAGGAAAAGGAAGAAAGGCAGTCATTCTGCATATGTGTGGGGCCTGTCTTTTTAACCAGACTAGATCTTGGCAGACATGAATAGATGTGGTGTGGTAGTTAAGTTGTGTGTCTACTTGACTGGGCCTGGTTGAGTGGCTAGGCAGCTGGTGGTAGTTATTCCCCATAATGAGACTGGCAATCAACTCCATGGTGAGATCTACCACAAGCAGCTGAATAGCACTTTAGAGATGTGGTCTGCTTTCCATATATAAGCAGCAGCTTTGGGAATGGTCTCTTGAACTTTGCATGAAATCGGGTCCTGGTTCAGCAGCCTGCCATGCTTTGCTGATCTTGGAACTTTCAATGGACTAGAATCAACGGCTGCTGTGTTGTTTGGTAACACTGTGCCTTTTTACTTGTCAACCTTGGGTCTGTCAGCCTCAGCAGCCAGCAGCTGTCTGGGTGAAGAAAAGCCTCTAGCTTCAGTGGTCTGGGAGCAGGAGGCAAAGCTGAAGCCCAAGGTTGAGGGGCTTTGACCTAGCCCCTAGAGCCTGGCACTTTGAACTCAGAGTTAAAGCCTCTTAACTGTAAGAAAATAAACTCCTGTTTGTTAAAGCCATCTCATTTGTGGTATATTCCTGTCAGAGCAGCACTAGTTAACCAAAACAGTTGGATAACCCTATAAGCAAGGTGAGAACAGGCCAAGTTGTGCTTACTTACTAATCTGTTGTGAACACTGTCATATTTTTTTCACCACATCAAAGATTGCTTATTGGGTAATCCCTCCCTGGACCTGAACCTCCTGTGGGAGAGGCTTAACATGTCTTTGCAATTGTTCTCTCCAGGAGAGCACTGGCAACTGGCACTGTTAACTCCATGTGTGCCTTTCGCATTGATGGAGTCCCACCAACTCACACCCTCATTTCCTAGCAATCTAACTGTTCTCCAAGAGTAAGCCTTTGGTTTACCCCAAACACAGGGAGGTAGGATTGAGCAGAGAAGGTCTTCCAGGGGTGAAAACAACAAATTCCCAGCACAGCAACTGGAGCCTTGACCCATAGCTTCAATTAGAGTTCAACTTATGTTCTAAAAATCTGAAGCAACAGTTCTCAAACTTTTCCATGGACCAGAATCACCTGAAGGGCTTGTTAAAGTGCAGATTCTTGGGTCCTACCCTTAAAGTGTCTGAGTAGATCTGAGGTGGGGCCTGGGAATTGGCATTTCTACCAAGTTCCCAGGTGCTGCTGCTGCTGCTCTGGCTTGGGGACCACACTTTGAACACCATTAAGATGTTCTGAAGCATCTTAAAGGAGCCTTGGTGGCACAACAGTTAAGGGCTTGACTGCTAACTGGAAGGTTGGGAGTTCAAACCCACCTTGTGGCTACTAAAGAGAAAAACCTGGCAATCCGCTCCTGTAAAGACTGTTGTTGTTGTTGTTATGTGCTATCGAGTTGGACCTGAGTATAGCCTAGAAAACCCTATGGTGCAGTTCTACTCGGCCAGCTGAGGTCGACTCAATGGTACCAATCAACAACGAAGCATCTTAATGCACTGCCTATATATATTCCTACAATGATTTGCAAATTGCAGTGACAGGCTTGGGGAATTTATGGAGAAGTTTTCATTTGTTTTTCCCCACTTGAAAGCCTATTTTAAGTTGTACTGCACCTGGCTGCTAACTGAAAGGTTGGAGGTTTACATCCACTCAGAGGCCCTTCAGAAGAAAGGCCTGATGATCTTACTTCTGAGGGGGAAAAAAAACAGCCCTATGGAGCATAGTTCTGCTCTAACACACATGGAGTTGCTATGAATCGGAATTGACTCAATGGCAACTGGTTGTTGGTTTTTACCAGGGCTTCACCCGAGTTAATTACAGTTCAACATCCTGCTGAGAATTTGCATTTCCACCCCAGATATATTGAATCAGGATCTACATTTGAACAAGATCCCTAGGTGATTGTTTTGTATCCCTGAGAATCACCTGGGAATCTATAAGAATCATCTGGGGAAACTTGTTCAAATGTGGATTCAGATTCAGTATATCTGGAGTGAAAGGCAAATTCTCAGCAGAGGATGGAACTGGAATGAACCAGTTCAAAGCCCTGGTTTTTACCTAAATATAGATTAAAATATAACCTTTAGGCTAACCCCTTTAGGGGGCACATTTACTGTCTGGATTTCAGTCTCTTTCTGAGACCTACTAGTTAAAAGCTGAGCATTTTAACCACTGCACAAGCCATGTCAGCCTGAAGAAAATATGCTTCCTGCTAAAGAACCCACCTCTTGCCTATACCTATATTACTCACAAGGTGGAACTACTGAGCTGTCTTAAAGGATGGGAAAATTCCCATGCTACTGCATCTAGCTGTGTTTGCATAATGCCTAAGGCACTTGACTGCTAACCAGAAGGCTGGTGGCTCAAACATACCATCCACTCCTCGGAAGGAAGTTTGGGCAATCTACTTCCATAGTGATACTGCCTCAGAAAACCAAGAAGGGTTCGCTGAGTCAGGTTCGACTTGATGGCAGTGAGTTTTATGTAAGAGCAACTTAGCATCAACCTAAACAATATAAATTTCAAATTACCCCGTGTCTTAGTTACCTAAGGAGCTCTGGTAGCATAGTGCCTAAGGCACTTGACTGCAAACCAGAAGGCTGGTGATTCAAACCCACCAGCCACTCCTTGGAAGGAAGTTTGGGCAATCTACTTCCGTAGTGATACTGCCTCAGAAACCCAAGGAGGGGTCACTAGGGCTGCTGTAACACAAATACCACAAGTGGATAACTTTTAAAAATAGAAATTTATTTTTTCACAGTCCGGAGGCTAAAAGTCCAAATCAGGGTCTCAGCTGTATCATTTCTTTCTGTGGGCCTTTCTATTAGTTTCTGGTGCTGCCAGCAAACCTTGGTGTTCCTCTGCTTGTCAGTGATCTTCAAATGGCATCTGTCTTCCCCCCTGTGTGTGTCTGTGTTATGGATTGAATTGTGGTACCCCAAAATATGTGTCGGCTTACCTTACAATATTTTATCTTAACAAGAGATAAAAGGAGAGAGAAGTGAACAGAGAGAGAGACCTACTACAACCAACAAGAAAAGCCAGGAGTGAAGTTTATCCTTTGGAGACAGGATCCTTGTGCCAGGAAACTCCTAGATCCAGGGGAAGATTGATGACAAAGATTTCCCTCAGAGCCAAAAAAGAAAGACAGCCTTCTAGAGCTGGCACTCTGAATTTGGAATTCTAGCCTCCTAAACTGTGAGAAAATAAACTTCTGTTTGTTAAAGCCATGCACTTGTGGTATTTTGGTTACAGTAGCTCTAGAGGACTGAGATACTCTGTATTATTTTGTTCTTTTTATAACTCAAGAGTGATTGATTAGGTTTTGGCTTCACCTTACTGTGATAATGACCTTACTAACATAATAAAGAAACCCTGTCTATTTCCAAACAGGATCAGACATCCAGGTACAGGGGCCAGGACTTAATACATATTTTGGGGGACACAATTCATTTCATAACACCCATAACCATTAGCACAGTGTGACCACAAGGACCCTCAGTGTTTCTCCTGCCAGCCTTCACACCACCACATCAATTTCTTCCCACTTCATTACATCAGTGTCTAAAACTAACTTTTTTTTTAACTTAAGGAATTGTGTTCTGTCAAAATGCTAATATTCTCAAGGAAGATAAGCCACTATCAACCACGAAAATCTGAAAGTAGTACACTAAAACTGTCTGTAGTTTGGTTTGAAAGGAAAGAGGAAAGGTGGATTCAAAACATGGAAACTCAGGTGTATGTGAAGAGCTCAGAGCAGCTTGTATTCAGAACGAAAATAAGAAATATCCAGGGAAGAAGAGAGATGAAGGTTGAAGGATGGCAAAAAGTACTTTCCCTACCTATGTAATTAGATAGCCTGGCATAATGTTCAAACCCTCTCCTCTTCCCAGAAGACAAGAATCTTAATCCTATAATCTTTTAAAGGATTGTGGAATTTCATAGTTACCCTTGGTGTTCTTGTGCCCACTACGAAATAATCACCCAGGATTGTAACAGGCTCTGTCACTGTCATTGAGAATAGATTTCATCTCTGTAAGGAGCTGACCAAGGAGCTCTGGTAGCATAGTGAGTGAGACATTTGGCTGCTAACCAGAAGGTCAGTGGTTCAAATCAACAGGAGGAAGATGAGGCAGTCTACTTCCATAAAGATTTACAGCCTTGTAAACCCAATGGGGGTCACTATGAGTCAGAATGAACTTGATGGCAGTGGGCTTGATTTTGGTTTAAGGAGCTGACCACTGTTGTCAGCATACTCCTGATCCAGTGGTCCATGGTACTGCCGAAAAGTTCAGGATGGTATTGTCAAGAAGAAATTTTAAAAAGAATTTTGGGGAGCTGTGGATGTGGGTGGCATGCATGTGCCAAAACATTGTGAAAGGCAAAAATTCTTCCCCTTTATAACCCAGAAAACTCTCATAGCTGAAAATATATTTTTAAAAACAATTTTTTAAAAAACTTTTTATAGTGATTTGGGTAAAATTTTACAAAGCAGTTTGCTTTATAGTCAACACTTCATACACATTTTGTTTTGTGACACTGATAACATTCCCTTTAGTGTCCCACTTCCCCCTACTTCCTTCCTGTGGTTACCCTTTCCCTGTCCTCCTTGCCTATGCATTCCTACCTCCCTACCTTTCTCCCTGTGCAAATGCTGCCCATCTGATCTCCCATAGATTGTTCTAAGGTGCAGCTCCCTGGGTGCAGTTGTTCAGCTTGTTGTTGTTATGTGCCGTCGAGTCAGACCCAACTCATAGCGAACCCTCCTTGGGTTTCCGAGGTGGTATCACTACGGAAGTAGATTGCCCAACCTTCCTTCCGAGGTGTTCAGCTTGTAAACCTATTTTTTGGCTGAGAGTTAAGCCACAGGAATGAGGAAAATTCCAGGCCCAAACGGTGACTCAGGACCATAGTGTCAGGAGTTCCACGAGTATCTATCCAGCCAGTCAACCTGGTCTTATATATATATATATATATATACACACACATATATATATATACACACACACATATATATATATACATACATACATACATATACATATATACATATATATATATACACATACATACATATATATTTTTAATTTTGTTCCAGAGTTTTTCTCTCCTACTCTACCTAGGATCTCTAATTTTGATTCCTTTCTGAGTGGTTGACATTGGTATCTGGGCACCATCTAGTTCTTCTGGTCTCAAGGTCATATAGGTTGAAGTTCTTATGGTCTATGGTCTATTAGTCCTTTAGCCAAAAATATCTTAACCTATATATTCAGAATTTGAGGTCAGGTCTTACGGTTCAGTGCATTTTCATAGCACAGAGTTTTGTCAGTGTAGTCTGCAGACCATTAGCTGCATGCAAAAACAGAATTCTAAAGTCAAAATGTTTTTGTTTTTTTTTAAATCCTGGGTTAAGTAATGTAGTATTGTTAAACAGGTCTACTGCAGGACTTTTCAGAGCCTCTAATAACCTGGTATTGAAGGATTTCTAATATAGAATGTAGCCTTTCCTAAAATTCTCTAAATTTTTCTAATTTCTTTTCTTTTTTTTTTTTACTATGGAATGTTTCTCTCATGGAGCATATCATAAAACTAGTGTTTGGCCGAATTTGAGCTTGAGAAATATCAGCCTAGCAAAACGTGGAAATCACATCCTTGAGTAGGCCCCCCTCCTCATCAAGTCTAATGAGGGAAATACATGCCCAAAAGACAATGATAATAGGTAAATTGATACACTCTTATTATTGAAAAGAGCCTGGTGGTGCCATGGTTAAAAGTACAGCGGCTAACGAAAAGGTCAGCAGTTGGAACCCAGCGGCTGCTTAGTGGGAAAAAGATGTGGCAGTCTGCTTCTGTAAAAATTATAGCCTGGAAACCCTATGGGGCAGTGCTACCCTGGCCTACAGGGTCTCTATGAGTGAGAATCTCACTGGCAGTGGGTTTGGTTGCTTTTTATTGTTGAGATTTTATCCCAAAACAAACATAGAGAAAAATAATAGAACATGTGAAGAACGCTTTTTGTCTAGATTCAACCTTTGCCCATGTCTGAAACTTTGATCTTCCCACTCTGAAGAGGAGAAAATGTCAACACAAATGGCAAAAGGGAAGAATAAGAAAGAAAATAATTGCCCCCACTCAGTGCTCTCCCAGACATTGGCAGCTGCATTGTGGGACAGCCTTCTTGGCCCTTCTCACCTCGGCTACCATGGCAGTACAAAGAGACAATGAAGAAAAGTATCAAAGAATGAGTTGCTTTACCTGCCTCTTGGATGCTGAGCACCCCAGGGGATGGCTTTTCAGGAGGTAACTATCTCACCAATCCATCCAACCACTCATTTTATCACTGATATGTACAAAGCTCTGGTGGCATAGTGCCTAAGGCATTTGACTGCTAACCAGAAGGTTGGCAGTTCAAACCCACCAGGCACTCCATGGAAGGAAGATGGAAGATCTACTTCCATAAAGATTTACCACCTCGGAAACCCAATGGGGGTTGCTATGAGTCAGAATCAATTCTATGGAAGTGAGTTTGATTTATGTATGCAGCTACTACTGTGTGCCACAGATTCTGTCCTGAAAAAGCTTGTTTCTCAGGCTTGGATGAGAGAAAGAAAATAATCGAAATGACAAATAAGTGTCAGACATAGTGAACATTGTGAGACAGAATAAAGCAGGAAAGGAAGGCAGAGAATGTTTTTGTTCTCCAAATCCATTACTGTCCAGCTGATTCTGACTCATAGAGACCATATAGGACAGAGTGGACTGCCCTATAAGGTATCCAAGGTGGTAATCCTTATTGAAATAGACTGCTAAATCATTTTTTTTTTGTGGAGTGGCTGGTGGGTTAGCAGCCAAACACTTACAAATAAGTGTTCAATCAGGTTTGATAAATCAATGAATTATTCTCACTAGAACCTCTGGAAGATGGGCATTATAATCTCCATCTTACAGCTAAGTAAATTGAGATTCAAAAGGGACTAAGCAATATATCCAAAGTCACACAGCTAATTGAGAGTAGTTATTTGAACCCAAATATTCCAACTCTAGAGCCCAAGGCTAAGCTGCTACGTGCTCCATCTCCTTGCCCTATAACTGAAGTTAAAATTTAGGTTTGCTTTGATAGAAAATAATAATAATAATGTGACTGTCTTTATAGTATTAAAGAGGAAAGATTTAAACAGTTTATGTATGGTGTATGTTGGCACGAAGGAGTTTGGGGAATATGCTTTAGAGATAGGAAGTCGCAAAATTGGAGAGGTGAATTTTATGTGGGCTTTGATCCCCAAATTATTCAAAGTTTCTATTACTAAATAAATTGACATTTAAAAAATGTAATAAAGAAAGACTAAGGCTTTTCCAATTCTTTTGTTGGCTTAAAGCTCAACCTTCCAAAAAGACAATCTTCACCTTCATGTTGAAAATGAGTAAGGGTAAAAGCATATAAGGATTAACACATTCAGCTGCACACAAGAGCAAAGCT
Organism: Orycteropus afer afer; assembly: GCF_000298275.1. NCBI lineage: Eukaryota > Metazoa > Chordata > Mammalia > Tubulidentata > Orycteropodidae > Orycteropus > Orycteropus afer. Next base: position 7,560,206 of record NW_006921677.1, read on the forward strand.
GTTTGCTGCTTGTTGATTTATATATTGTAAAATGGTATTTCCTTAGTGGGGTTCATTTCATATGTAAACTTAGTCCTTTTCTGAAAGTGACACCTTTTCCTTCCTCTTTACCTCCCTCCCTCCCTTTCTTCTTTCCCTCTCTGCCTCAAGCCTCTACTCTGCCCTCAGCCCTCTCCCTCCCCTATGAAGTCCCACCAACACTGCAAAGATTTACAGCCCAGTGAGTTATTGGAAACATACCCACACAAGTTCCCTTGGAGGCGTATTTTGTTCTTCCCCTAACTCACCACAGAGAAGACTCAACCTCCCACAACAGGCTGAACCCTGGGATGCAAAACACTGAAATTAAAACTTGGGTGAAAAGATCAGAGAAACTCAGATTCTTTCAGCAATGAGAGAGTGACAACTGCCTATCATCTTAAAAAAGAGTGTTGTGTTAAAAAGCAGAAAGGAAGGGATTACTGTGCCACTTCACATTACGGTAGCAGTATAGAAAAAAGGAGACAACTGCACACTAATGTGAATGTATTTTATTAATAATAATCATAAACCAAACTCACTGCCCTCAAGTCAGATCCGACTCCTAGTGACCCCTCCTTGGGTTTCCGAGGCAGTATCTCTATAGAAGTAGATTGCCCATGGGTTTAAACCGTCAGCCTTCTGGTCAGCAAATGCCTTAAGCACTATGCCACCAGAGCTCCTATTAAGTGCCTGAAAATCTAGTCTAAGCATCAGGGCCAGATTAAATCACGTGAAGGCCCTAAACACTGGTAATCTGTGGTGCCCCTTCTCTGTTTACTCACACATTCGAAAGGGATATGTGAGCTATATATGTATGTGTGTGTGGGTGTGTGTCTTAGCTATCTATGATGCAACTTCTTTTTAAATGTGACTGTAATATTGGCAATTGAATGCAAAATTAACATATGCCATTTTAGCAGAATGAGATGAACTGGATTATAAAATTTGGGGTGTATGTGAGGTACTAAGATTTTTACTATATATCACATTTCCTACCAAAAGATTATCCCACATATTCTACAACAGAGAAAATGAGTCAGTAAACTTAATTGTTTCAACAATCAATGTAAAATTCTGTTGATCTCCCACAATGAAAAATAGAGTTTCTCCAATTTTGCTTGGAATAGCTCATACTTCAATTTTAATGAGTGTTTCATAATAAATGCTGTAATTGTAAATGAACAAAGGAAAATATATAATAAAAGAAAATTCATCAGAAAACAAATGTTACAATAAATTATGATATTTTATTTTCAGATATATCCTTTATCACTAACATGCCATAATTATAAACACTTTTTTCTATTCTTCACTCTTAAAAATTCTTCAGTGATTTCATCACAATTAAACTGCCGAACAATATCTACTTCCATACATAATAAGGATGATGAGTCAAGTCTTTTTTGAATCATTGCTGTACGCTGAGGATTTTTGACTGCTAATCAGAAGGTTGGCAATTCAAACCCACCAACTGCTCCATAGAAGGAAGATGTATGGGGCAATCTTTCCATAAAGATTTACTGCATTGGAAACCCAGTGGGGGTTAGTAGGAGTTGGAATCAACTCAATGGTTGTGGGTGGTTTGGGTTTTTAGTTTAGGGACAAAAATGAGCATTCTGCTGTGCAGTTTGTTATCATCAAAGCTGGGAATATGTGTAAAGCAATTTCAACACTGGGAAATTACACATTGTATTTTATCATCTCTTCATGCATGCTTACAGAAGTAAAATTTGTCTTTCCTGAATTTGTAAACTTAGTTCTCATGTAAAAATGAAATTGTCTTACTTCTCCATAAAGGTTTGTATTTAAGTCATCAGGACATGTCCGTACTAGTTTCTTAGATATCTTGATGCATTCTTTATCAGGTATATCCACATTGTTTAAGAAGGAAAATCTATTTGAAACAACTTCATACACCTTTGCCCTTCTTTTCATGCAAGATTCAAATTGCCAATACTGGTATAGTATGTGATTATATGGAATTGATCTCTAGCACTTGGGGATACTTCTGGAGCACGTCTGTCATTTCTTGTTTCTTTCTAATGCTTCTGTGATGATGAACTGCTTAATAATCAGTATTTGGCAGTATTTGTTTCATTATGCTTTCAAAATTTTCAAAATCATCTCTTAAATTATGTAAATACCCTGTTAATGACTGGTAGAGATCTGTGTATGCCTTTACATTTATTTCTGAATCTTCGGAATTTACTTCTGATTCATCCAATGAAAATACTTCAATATATTATCCCACATAACCAATATAAATATATACTGTAGTGTTTGCATTTTGCTGGTGATACTTTTGGCTTCTCTTTTGGTATCTCCTGTTTGTGTCTGGTCTTCAGTAATATTTTCTAAGGAAATTTCTAGAATGGGTGTACTATTCCAGGATTGTACCCATTCCTACAACGTGTGCTTCCCAACATGTATTAGAAAGACATTTTAATACAGTCATACCTCATTTTATTGCACTTCAGTTTATTGCACTTCACAGATATTGTAGTTTTTAGAAATTGAAGGTTTGTGGCAACCCTTCATCAAGCAAGTCTACTGGCACCGTTTTTCCAACAGCATGTACTCACTGCATGTCTCTGTCACATTTTGGTAATTCTCACAATATTTTAAATTTTTCCATAATGCTATTGCACACTTACTAGACAACTTTTCTATGCTTTGGGAATCCAAAAACTTTGTGTGATTTGCTTTATTACAATATTTGCTTTATTGCAATAGTCTGGAACCAAACCAGCAATATCTCTGAACTATGCCTATACTCAATTATTTTAGCGATCTAGCACTGCTAAAACAGAAATACCACAAATGGATAGCTTTAACAAACAGAAATTTATTCTCTCACAGTGTAGGAGGTTAGAAGTCTAAATTCAGGGCACTAGCTCTAGGGGAAACCTTTCTCTCTCTATTGCCTCTGGAGGAAAGTCCTTGTCTCCTTTCAACATCTGTGGGCCCAGCATTCCTTGGAGATCGACATGTGTCTTGGCATCAATCTTCCCCTGAGGCTAGGAGGTTCTTGGTTCAGGGACCCTGGGTCCAAAGGACACATTCCATTCCTGGCTCTTATTTTTTGATGGCAGTCAGGTCCCTCCTTCTCTGCTGGCTTCTCTCTCCTCTTATCTCTTGTAAGATAAAAGGTGATGTAGGCCACACCCCAACGAAATTCCCCTTATATCAGATGAGGCTGTGACTTGAGTAAGGGTTTTGCATCCCACTCTAATCCCCTTACACCTGATCGCTGATCATATCAGGTCACATCATGAGAGATGATTACACAACTGCCAAATTACATCATTGCATAACTACCAAACCACTAAGAATCATGACCCAGCCAAGCTGACACTTATTTCTGGGTGACATAATTGAATCCATGATATTGATCATTGCCTAAAAATGTTTTAAGAACTACTCATCAATAAACAGAGGCAGCAAAAAAATGTGTATAGTAACAGAAGAGTTGTTGCTGTTTTGTTGTTATTGACACCTTCCAGACAATAATCTGTTATGCTATGTCCCACAAGATTAGGGAATGTACTGCACATGGTATGAAAATGGAATATTCATTATCTTCTTAAATTTTCTGTTGCTTGCCTTTATAAAGTCCTGACATATTGGCAACATTTCATAGGCTTGGCTTCTGCACTTAGAAAAACCAATTCTGCAAACTTCCTATAAATACTGAAGTACTTGATTTGCAATTTCATCAGTGGTATAACTTTTTAAGCTAGTAAATGCATGACAAGTTTTCCATCTGTATTGGAGATACCTATCTTAAAACACTACTTACCTGATCTATATGAGAAAGATCAAGAGTGGAATCCATAGACAAACTGAAATCTCAACTATATTTATTTCACTAGAAATTGTTGATCAAACTTTATCATTTATTAAGTTTATTAACTCTTCACACATTCTTTTAGACATATACAATGGGTTACCCTTTTTCTGTGCAACCACATTTTGAGATGTGACCTACTAAAAATGGAATGAACTGAGCAACAAGTTCAAGTAAACCTTAAAAATTTCCATTTTTTGGGGACTCAAACATTTCATTTCTTCCTTAAAAAGTCCACTTCCACTGATTGTTATGACAAAAACAACGCTTTCTTCTTTCTTCCTGGTATTAGGTCCCTCTCTCTGCTTACTTTCATTGACAACCTGTGACATGCAGATGACACCAATCTTGCTTGCTGACTTGAAGCATTTACCCATGAGGATCAAAGACTATAGTCTTCAGTACGGCCTATACCTCAACATAAAGAAAACAAATAAAAATCCTCACAACTGGACCAATAAGCAACATCATGATAAATGGAGAAAAGATTGAAGTTATCAGGGATTTTTTTTTACTTGGATATACAATCAACACCAGTGGAATCAGATGTCACATTGCACTGGGCAAATCTGCTGCAAAAGACCTTTATATGTATTAAGGAGCAAAGATGTGACTTTGAAGACTAAATTGTGTCTAACTCAGGTTATGGTATTTTTAATTATCCCATATGCATGTGACAGCAGTGACTTTGGTTTAGTTACATGCATGTGAAAGCTGAACAGTGAATAAGAAAGATTGGAGAGTTGATGCCTTTGAATTGTAGTGTTGGTGGAAAATACTGTGAAAATACCACCGACTGCCAGAAAAATGAACACCTTTGTCCTGGAAGAAGTGCAGCCAGAATGCTCCTTTGAAATGAAAATGGCCAGATTTAGTCTCTTGTGCTTTGATCATGTTGTCAGAAGGGACCAGTCCTTGGAGAGGGCATATCATGCTTGGTAAAGTGTCAGTGAAAAAGGGGAAGACTTTCAACAAGATGGATTGATACAGTGGCTACCATGATAGGCTCAAGCATAGCAAGTATTGTGAGGATGATGGAGGATCAGGCTGTGTTTTATTCTACTGTACAAGGAGTTGCTATGAGTCAGAGCCAATTCAAGGGCACCTAACAACAACTCTGCTCACTTGTCTCTTTGTTTCTTGTAAGATAAACATTTTGCAGGCCACATCCTACGGAATCTCCCCTTATAACTGAGTGAGGACGTTGCATTCCACCCTAATCCTCTTACAATTGTTTGGCTGATCACATCAGATCACATCATGGGGGGGGGTGATTACATCATTACATAACTGCAATGAAAATTATGGCTCAGCCAAGTTGACCATATTTTTGGGAACAGAATTCAATCCACGATGGAGACACAAACAAGGGGGAAGACAGATGCCATGTGAGGATCATTAACAAGCAAAAGAAAACCAAGGATTTCTGGCAGCACCAGAAACTAATAGAAAGGCCCACAGAAAGAAGGATACAGCTAAGACTCTGATTTGGACTTTTAGCCTCCAGAACTGTAAACAAATTAATTTTTTTTTTTTTAAAGGAACCCACATGTGGTATTTGTTATGGCAGTACCAGATAACTAAGACATGGGGTGATCTGTAACATGTATATTCTTTAGGCTGATGCTAAGGTGCCCTTGGCACCCTTAAAAACATATCTGGATGTAGGTAACTAGAATTTTCCCATCCTTCTTTGAGAGAGCTCAGTAGTTCCACCCTGTGGGTAATGTAGGTATAGGCATAAGGTGGGTTCTTTAGCAAGAGGTCTATTTGCTTGAGAGCAAGCCCTGTTGGCACAGTGGTTAAAGCACTCAGCTGCTAACCAAAAGGGTACTGAATAAGACTGAAATCCAGAGAGTAACCTTGACCCTTAGTGGGAGGTAGGAGAGGTACCATGGGAAGGGGAATGTAGGAGACAGATGTCAATGAGGGTGCTGAAGGGGTAGGGCTTCAGTATAAACAATCTTGCTCAGATGTGCCCTCGTGACCCTGTGTGAACTTTATTTCTGTCTGGCACATTCTCACGCACTGGAGCTGAGAGCAATTTCATTTAGTGCCCTGCCAGTTCCCCTCCACTGTGGCACTTGCTTTTCCTTGTGGCTGGTCTGCTTGACATCTACAGATCTTTGCTTTGGACAACTGGTGTTCCTGTTTTGTTGATACCCTAAGCATGTACTTACCTTGCTTATTGGATAATCTATCCCTGCTAAGGGAACTCTGGTAGAAAAGCGCCTAAGGCATTTGACTGCTAACCAGAAGGTTGGTGGTTCAAACCCACCAGCCACTCCTTGGAAGGAAGGTTGGGCAATCTACTTCCATAGTGATACTGCCTCGGAAACCCAAGGAGGGGTCGCTA
>NW_006921677.1:7576169-7585054 GCF_000298275.1 Orycteropus afer afer
CACTTCTATATCCTTCCCTTCAAGGCTCAGGGGTCCAGGATTATCTTCTGTGTCTGTGTTAATTGGTTTCCCTTTTCTTTGTTGAAGAGGGTCTGTGTAGTCTTTCTGCCTAGTCTGCCATCTTACCGGAACTCCCATTTGAAGGTCTTAAGAGTGAAAAAGGAGTATTCCTAGAGTGTGTTCTGCCTCCAGGCTATAAAAAGATATTTTGACAGACTCTCTCTCACTCTTCCTGAGCTTGATCTACAGAGCCTACAGGAGTCTCCAGCCTGTCACCTGACCTACAGACTTTGGCCTTGCCAGCCCCTACAATTATTTGAGACAGTTCTTTTCAGTAAATCTCTCTTTTTCTGAAAACACACACACATACACATGCATATATTTATATATACAACATCGACCAAGAGACAGTCATTCAAACAGAAGAAGGAAATACTGTGTCGTTTAAAATCAAGAAGGACATGTATCAAGGTTGCATCCTTTCATCATACGTATTCAATTGTACACTGAGCAAATCATCTGAGAAGTTAGACTACTTAAGAAAGTGATATCATAATTGAAGTAAGACTAATTAACAGCCTTCAATATGCAGATGACATACCTTGCTTGTGGAAAGTGAAGATGACTTGAAGCACTTATTGATGAAGATCCAAGACTACAGTCTTCAGTATGGATTACACCTCAACACAAAGAAATCAAAAATCCTCACAACTGGACCAATAAGCAACATCATGATAAATGGAAAAAGGGTTGAAGTTATCAAAGATTTCATTTTACTTGGATCCATAATCAACACTCATAGAAGCAGCAGTCAAAAGGTCAGACATAATATTGCACTGGGTAAATCTGCAAAAGTGAAGAGCAAAGATATCACTTTGAAGACTAAGGTGCGCCTCACCCAAGCCATGGTATTTTCAATAGCCTCATAAGCATGTGAAAGCTGGTCAACGAATAAGGAAGACCAAAGAAGAATTGATGTCTTTGAATTATGGTGTTGGTGAAGAATTTTGAAAATACCATGGACTTCCAGAAGAACAAGCAACTTTGCCCTGGAAGCAGTGCAGCTGGAATGCTCCTTCGAAATGAGAATGGCCATATGTCTGTATATATAAATGTGTGTCTATATATGTGCATGTGTGTATATGTGTGTGTGTGTGTGTGTAGTATATATAGTACCTAAGGCATTTGATGGCTAACCAGAAGGCTGGCAGTTCAAACCCCGCAGCCACCCCTTGGAAGAAAGATTGGGCAATCTACTTCCACAGTGACATCACCTCGGAAACTCAAGGAGGGGTTACTATGAGTCAGATCTGACTCAACGACAGTGAATTTGGTTTTCTTTCTGGTATATGTGTGTGTGTGTGTATGTGTGTATGGAGCTCTGGTTGCACAGGGCCTAAGCCATTTGACTGCTAACCAGAAGGTTGGTGGTTCAAACCTACCAGCCACTCCATGGGAGCAAGACTGGGCAGTCTACTTCCATAAAGATTTACAGCCTCGGAAACCCAATGGAGGTAACTATGAGTCAGAATCAACTCAATGGCAGTGAGTTTTTTTGTTTGTTTGTTTGTTTTTTTAATATGTGTGTGTATATGTGTATATACCAAACCAAACTCACTGCTGTCAAGTTCAAACCCACCAGCCACTCTTCAGAAGGAAGATGGGGCAATCTACTTCAGTAGTGATACTGCCTTAGAAACCCCAGGAGGGGTTGCTATAAGTCAGGTCCTACTGGCTGGCACATAACAAGAACAACAACAAGACAGAGCTTTAGATGATTCCAGCCCCCAGCTGTGGCCACAGACATTGTGGAGCAGAAACAAACCCTCCTTGCTCTTCCCCATTTGAATTACTAACATGCAGTATCCATGAACATACTCAGACCCACTAAATTTGGAAATAATTTGTTGGACAACAATAGTAGGTGAAACAGGTGGGAATGAGATAGTAAACAGGGAGAAAGCAGGCATGAATCTGGAGCTCTGCTGGTTAGAGATTCTAGAAAGTCAAATTGACAAATATGCTTAAAAGAAAAGGGGGAGAAATTTTAAAATATATCCATAGTGTCTGACAGTTATTGAATATTGAAAGTCTTTGGGTTTGAATAGTGGGAAGATCTGAATGTGGATTGCATCACATTTTATTTCTTACCTGTGGTTAACATTGTGGCCATTTGGAGAAACCCAGACCTGGAATTGAGGCCTAAGTCTGCCGCTTACCAGCTGTGGACTTGAGCAAGTTATTTTATGCCTCTTTACCTCCATTCCTTGTCTATAAAATAAGGATGATAATACTACCTTAGGGTAATTGTGAAGAGTCTTAGCACAATATCTGCATATAAGCCCCACCCCCCAAAAAAAATTCTCACTGCCATTGAGTCGATTGTGACTGAGAGCAACCCCATAGAACAGAGTACAATTTCCCCATAGTGTTTCCAAGGCTGTAAATCTTTACGGAAACAAGCTGCCCCATCTTTCTCCCACAGAGCAGCTGGTAAATTCAAACTACAGATCTTCTAGTTAGCAGCTGAATGCCTTAACCACTGCATCACCAGAGCTCCTTATATCTGCATATAGTAAGTGCTTAATAAATGTTCTGAACTGTTATTTATTATAAACTTTAGAGAAAAGGTTAACTTTTCTCAGTTTTCCCACAAAAACTTTGTGAGGTTTTGGTCCTTCGAAATCTTGGAGAAGGGTATTGAGTAACCTGTAAACTGCAAGGTCTCCAACATGATAATTTCAAAGAATATATTGCTGTAATTATGGGTAGCAGTTAAACATGAAACAATCATTGTCATGAATGAATACTGAGAACATTGCAAGATACATAAAAATTTACTGTTCAATGTGCTTAAGTTGCAATCACAATAATAACTACAGTTACATGTCACTTAACATTCATGATATGTTCTGTGAAATAAGACATTATATGATTTGGATGTTGTGCAAACACTTATATACATAGCAAACAGGTGTGCCTAAATTGCGAGCAATAGCATTCACTGCATTTTCCCTTTCATGTTGTTTAATAAAATTTTGTTTCATTTTCAGACCAATATTTCTCCTTTGCCTCTTGCTACTTGCTAATAGCAGCACTGGTTTTGTTGCATTTGGGAGCCATGATGCACTTCGTGGTAATATGTGCAAAAGTAAATTAAACAAAGAGATAATGCTCTACAACACTCAAGAGATGCATGATACACAAGATTGGATGCTGTTGCCAATGAGTCGAAGCTTACAGTGTTATATGGTAAACATTTTATATGTAAGTAGAGTCAAAAAAAAAAAAACAGTTCACATTATAATGATGATAGAAGGTACAGTACATACATGAGACAGTAACCCAGGCATTTATTATTACTATCAAGACATATCTATTATAGGTTTTATATACATATATATATATATATGTATATAAAACCTCAGTGCCATTGAGTTGATTCAACCCCCATTGGGTTTCCCAGGCTGTAAATTTTTACAGAAGCAGACCACCCCATCTTTCTTCCATGGAGTGGCTGGCAGGTTCAAACCACCAGTCTTTTTGTTAGCAGGCCTTAACCACTATGCCACCAGAGCTCCCTGGTTATATATACACTGTATCATTATACACCTACTAGCTAAATCACTTTGTACACAAGAGACATGAGATACACATATTGTGTGCAGGGAGCTGTTGCATCCCTGATCTCTAATCTATCTCTGACTGGGATTTCTGAACTCTATTATAACCTACAGCACCAGGAAAGTATATGTAGTTGGCTGTTGCCCAGATGGACTTTATGCGGTACATGACTATACATCTAAGCAGAATTATGTACTGGCCAGGGTGTAGCATTAGGCTTTTTCTTGCCTTAAAAAGCTCTTTGCTGCCCACATATTTACACTGGACATTAATTAGAACACCCAAAAATTGTTTATATTACTTAGATTAAAAACCACCATATAATCCCACCATATAATCCAAGTAGAAAACCCACGAAATACTTTAATGTAGGAATTTGCTTATCTGAGGTTTTTTTTTTTTTTTTTTTTTTGACTGCTAACCAGAAGGCTAGTGGTTCGAACCCACCAGCCACTCCTGGCAAGGAAAGTTGGGCAATCTACTTCCTTAGAGATACCACCTCTGAAACCCAAGTTCCTATGAGTCAAATCTACTCGACCGAATTGAGTTTGGTTTGGTTTTTGGTTTGGATAGTTTTTAGACCAAAGTCTGCCATCTAGTGGCACTAAGATTAGTGCAAATAAAATTAGTCAAATAGGTGTAAGGGAAAAAAAGACTAGTGCCACTCCTCGGAAGGAAGGTTGGGCAATCCTACTTCCGTAGTGATACTGCCTCGGAAACCCAAGGAGGGGTCGCTATGAGTCGGGGCCAACTCGACGGCACATAACAACAACAACAACACTTACCAAGGAATTGCTGTATGCCGGCATGCAATAGGTACTTTATTTTACACACACACACACTGATCTGGTGGCACACTGCCTAAGGCATTTGCCTGCTAACCAGAAGGTTGGTGGTTCAAACCTACCAACCAATCTGGGGAAGGAAGATGGGACAATCTACTTCCCGTTGAAGATTTACCGCCTCGGAAATGACTGGATAACAGAGAGTTTGTTGTTTGTTTGTTTGTTTGTTTTAACATATATAGTGAAAGCTGGAACTTAATGGGACTGCCTGGCTTTCCAGGTCTTGCAAGTTGTCTGCCTTTTGACAGGGTGTAGTCTTACTGTTTTCCTATCACTCTCCATTAGTGGAAAATATTTTCGTTTTCCTTGTCTAATAGGTTTCCACCTTATACAGGTTCCAGCTTTCACAGGTTTTACTATATCTTTTAGTCTTCTCCAGTCTTCTTTTTTATGTATAGAGCACAGTTTTACTCTGATACACATGAGGTTGCCATGAGTTAGAGTTGACTCAACAGCAACTGCTTGGTGTATCTGTAAATAAGATCCTGTCTGGAAATAAGGTTGTCTTTGTTATGCAAATCAGGGCATATCCAAGTAGGATGAGTTCTGATCTAATCACTTCCAAGTTATTAAAAAAAAAAAAAAAAAAAGAGGAAGAAGAAGAACGGACACAGAGACACATAGGGAAACATGGAGGACAGACAGCAGAGACAGATGCATCTCCAAGGATTGCTGGCAGCTACTGGAAGCTGAAATAAATATGGAAGGATTTATCCATAGAGTTACACTCTGAGTTCAGATTTCTAACCTCCTGAACAGTGAGAAAACAAATTTTTGTTCCTTAAAGCCATGCACTTGTAGTATTTGTGTTATGGCAGCACTAGGTAACTAAGACACCTAGATACTTTGATTTTATTTAAGGTCTGGCTATATTTTTTTAAAAAATTACTGTAAAAAAAAAGTTACAAAAATTGTAGTTTATCTTAGAAGTTGGTATTTAACATATCAGCACTTTTAATCCATACTCATATTAAATGACTATACTTTCACCCTCATTTGGAGACAATGCTACATTTCTGAATCTGAGGCCTTTTCTTTGTCTTATAACACCCCTGACTACCTGTGATGAGCCCTACATATGCATTCCCTCAGTCACCTGTGACCAAGGGCCCTTCCATTTGAGGTCCAGTTTGTTAATCCAAGCTTAAAACAATGGGAGTAATAAATCATAATGGAGAAGTCCTACCCAAGAGACAAAGTAGGACAGGAAGTGATGTAAATGTTTACTTAGTGAGGTCAGCTTGAAGCAACTTTAATTCTCAGGCAACTCACAAACAGCCCAACACTTCTTGAAGTTCAGTTTTTCAAATACATCAAACACACTTCCACCTTAGGATCCTCACTCACTCTCCCTTTTGCCTTGTGCTTCCCCCAGATATCCATGTCACCATCTTCAAGGCTTTGCTTGTATTTTGTCTTTGTAATGAGGCCTACCATATAGAATATTACCATCTATCTCCTAACCACCGAGTCCTAAGCCCCCTTAACTTATTATATTTTTCTTTTCCCCTAGAGCACTGAACTGTGTTCCTCATTGAAGTCCTAAGCTCTGTACATTTGAACTTGACCTTGTTTGGAAATAAGGTATGTAACTTAAGTTAACATGAAGTCATACTGGAGCAGGGTTTGTGTGGTAGTTAAGGTTATGTGTCAACTTGGCTGGGCCTGGTTTTGAGTGGTGGGGCAGCTGGATGTAGTTATTCCCCATGATGAGACTGGTAATGACCTCCATGGTGGAATCTACTGGGAGCAGCTCAGTAGCTGACTTAGGGATGTGGTTGGCTTCCAGTATATAAGGAGAAGCTTTAGGAACAGTCTGTAGCTTTTCAGTACACTTGAATCCTGCATGTAGCTGAGTAATTGTTCAGCAGCCTGCCATGTTGTCTAATGATCTTGGGACTCTTAATGAACTTGAATCAGTAGTCTGCCATGTGCTTTGGTAATATTGGGACTGTACCTTTTTACTTGTCAACTTTGGGTTTGTCAGCCTCAGCAGCCACACCTGCCTGAGTGAAGAAAGCTTCCAGCTTCAGTGGGCCAGGAGCAAGAAGCAGAGCTGAAGTCCGAGGTCAAGAGGTTTTACCCAGCCCCTAAAGCCTGGCACTTTGAACCCGGCCTTCTAGCCTCCAAAACTGTAAGAGAATAAACTGTTTTCAAGCCAACCATTTGTGGTATTTTCTGTTAGAGCAGCACAAAATAACCAAAACAGGTTATCCAACTGAATGGTGTCCTTATAAAAAGTAGAGAGGAGACACAAAGTCAGAGAGACAGAGAGGGAAAGTGGCCATGTCAAGATGGAGACAGAGATGGGAGTGATGCATCTACAAGACAGGAACATCAAGGATTTCCAGGAACCACCAGAAGTAGAAAGAGACAAAAAAAAAAAAAAAAAAGATCTTCCCTCTAGAGCCTTCAGAGGGAAGCATGGCCCTACTGGCACCTCGTTTGGGAATTTTAACCTCTAGAATTGTGAGATAAGAAATTTGTCTGTTGTTTGAAGCTACCCAGTCTGTAGCACTGTTACAGCAGCCCTAGAAAACTGATAGTTTCCTGTATAGTATATTATTTACTATGTTTACTAACTATTGTCTGTCTTCTCTGCAAAGGCCAGGATCTTTGTGTCTTGGTTCATGACTTACTCTTAAATGCCTGTGACAATGCCTGGTCCAAAGTAGGTTCTTCCTGGTTTTAGAGATGGAGAGCACTAAAAATGCCTGTTCTGGAAAGAGTGGTGTTGTGGTGTGATGGATTGCTTTTATATGACCTTTCTCACGTGGTCTTGTAATTCCCACCAAATGACTAGGTGGGACTGTGCAAATGAGGTGCTTGTGGCCAACAAGGTGATTGGAAATCTTGCTAATAATGCAAATAAGGTGCATGGGACCCTTGTGGGGGTGGGACCATGCGTATAAGATGTATGGAAGCTGAATGAGGGGACTGGTCAGTTTTGCCATCCCACTAGGTTTAAAATTAACCATCCTAGAGAAGGAAAAGGAGATCTTAATATCCTTTGAACTTGGCATCCCTGAGCTGAGAACCTCCTAGACCCAAGACACAGAGAGAGAGAGAGCTGTAATACTAGGGATGGCTCAAGACAGCAAGAAGCCTCAGCAAAGAACAGGCAGCAGAAGAACAAAGAAACAAGTGTGAGATGGCACGGTGGGCTTCCTGGCCCTCAGAGCAGAGAGGCTACAGTAGGTTTGCTGACCCACAGAGCAAGAAAGCTAACTGTCTTCAGACAGGAGGCTTCCTGAGGAATGGGGTGCCTCTGGTCATTTATCAGCAGAGCTTAGAGCTTTGTAATACTTGCCCGAGAAGGGCAAAGGCTAGCCCGAGGGGTCCGGGGGCTGAGAGAGAGAGGCCTGCCTGAGAGCACGGCCAAGGAGCTATCCTGACCGAAGAACTGTATCCTGAGCTGTTCCTGATCCCAAATTGTTACCTGTACTTCTCTAATAAACCCCATACTATGAATATTGTCTGTGAGTTCTATGTGGCCATTGCAATAAATTATCAAACCCAGCAGAAAAGCAGAGAGTACCATGGGAGAGATGATTGGTGTCAGCACTGGTAAATAGACTGGAGAGAGGAGGTATGGCTGACCTCTGCCTCATAGGAATCGGCCTTGGGCTGGTGATCTTGATTCTCTCTCCTCCCCCTTGTGAAGTTAGAGGAGGTCAGACATCCCTGCACCATTTTTACAGGTGGGGTTTTGGAAATGCTAACCTTTAGACAGATGTAGCCAAACAGCAATCCAGAGAGAAGGGTGTCTCCCTGATCTGAGTTTGTTTATATTTGCCAGTGCCCTTCCCTGTTTGCCCAAAGCAATTCCATCCAAGGCAGGACTGTAAGCGACAACCTGCTCCTAGTTGTGACTGTGGGGATTTGCAATTGATTCTTTTTTCAGAAGGATCCCTGGTGGCACACCGGTTAAAGGGCTCGACTGAGAACCGAAAGTTTTGTGGTTTGAATCAACCAGGTACTCTGTGGGAGAAAGATATGACTATCTGCTTCTGTAAAGATTTACAGCCTTGGAAATCCTATGAGGCAGTTCTCTTTTATCCTATAGGGTTGCTATGAGTTGGAATCAACTCAAAGATAGTGGGTTTGTTTCATTTTGGGTTTCTTTTCTCAGAGAAGAGAAATGAACAGGCAATGCTGAAGCAAATTAGGTATTCAGATCCTCTCAAACATTTGTGACACACCTATTAAGTACAAGAAATTATGTTGGACATTTATGACTTATAGAAGCAACATAGCCCTAATAAGACAGAGCATACTGGCCCTACAAGATAAGCAGGACAGCTAAGTGAGCTAACCCTTCTCCCCTTATCCTATTTACCCCAACCTCCCCAGGCTAGTCAAAAACAGCTTCAGTTGGTTTTGTAGCCATCTTAATACCCTTTTTTTTTTTTTTTT
>NW_006921677.1:7586145-7588645 GCF_000298275.1 Orycteropus afer afer
AAAAAAAAAAACTGTTGTTCTGGAACTGCCCCACGGGGTTTGTGAAGCACACAGTACAGGGAGGCAGTTTGCCTAGCTGAGGGTGCTGGGGAGGCTTCCTGGCAGGGATAGCATCCAGTCCAGGACTTTAGGCTGACAGTGCAGAAGAGAAGTGTTCTGGGCAGAAAAGAAAGCATTTAAAATGGTACAGGGCACTTGCACTTTTAAGAGAATGCAGTACCTTGAATGACTAAGGAAGGAAACAGTGACTGACCACAACCAGTAGAAGCAATATATTTATTGAGCTTTCAGTATGGCCCAGGGCTGTGTTAAATAACATAGAGCATAATGGTTTGTTATAGTAATGACTCTGAAGATTCACTCTGTCCTGTCTCCATACCCTATGCAGTCCCCTCCCACATTCACTCTGGGCTACTCCATGTGGTTTGATTTAGCCTATTGGACATCAGCAAATGTATTGCAAGCAGAGGCTTGCAAAACACTTGCATGTTAAAAACCAAAAAAAAAAAAAAAAAAATCGGGAGCTCTGGTGACATGTTAGGCTTGTGTTTTGCTGCTGAGAACTCTTCTGCCATCCTCCACAGCTGCCAGGACTAGCCTGCTGGAAAAGGAGAGCACACAGGGGCAGAGACAAGCGATCCCAGTTGAGGCCTGAACCCAGACCAACCAGCTTGCAAGCACCAGACAAGGGAAATGAAAACATCCTGAAACTTCCAGCTCCAGCTGAGTTGCCAGCTGACCAAATAGATCAACCAAAGCAGCTTGGACCAGAAGAACTGCCCAGCTGACCCACAGAATTGTGAGCAAATAAAATTGATGTTTTAAGCCACTGAGTTTTGGGGTGGCTTATTATGTAGCAACATGTAACTCACAAGTAGTAACCAGTTGCTGTTGAGTGGAACTGAACACCAGGGTTTCCAGTAGCTGATTTTTTTTGGAAGTAGATCTCCAGGGCTTTCTTCCAACATGCCTCGGGGTGGACTTGAACCTCCAGTCATTCATTTAGTAGCTAAGTGCCTTATCTGTTTGTACCACCCAGGGATTAAAGGTAACTGATACCATAGGTGAAAACAAATGATGAGGGAGATAAGAAGTATACACATTAGGAAGGAAATAACTGGAGAAAAATCAACCAGGCAGGAGTTACAAAATCCACAGGCTTTGTGCCAAGGTAAGTGGTGTCCAACTGCCAAGGAAGGAGAAGTCAGGGTCATTAAGAGCAGATGAGGAAAAGTGACACTTGAACTAGAACTTGAAGAATGGGTAAGATTGGCATAGGTAGAGAAGAGGGGAGGGAGAGGGTGTCTGAGAAACGGAACTACGCTTAACGCTCCCCACCTTAGAGTAAACCCCCATCATCTCTCATCTCCTAAAAGTGTCTGTGAGTCCATCTTTTCCTCCCCTCCCCTCCACTCCACCCTTTTCTCAACACACTGTTAGAGGACCCATTAAGTCATTACAATGGCCTACAAGGCCTACTATCTCATTCTCTATGCCTCTACTCCCTTGCCTCTCTGACCTAATTTTCTGTTTCTCTGGCTCACTCAACTCTGGCCACACTGGCTTTCTTGCAGGTCCTCAAACTTTGAACCTGCTGGGCATGCTTCCACCTCAGGACTTTTTCACCTGTTCCTTTCTCTGTCTCAGATAATCTGCCTAAACCAAGTCAAATTCATTGCCATCAAGTCGGATCCAACTTGTAACAATCCCTCCTTGGGTTTCTGAGGTGGTATTACTACGGAAGTAGATTGCCCAACCTTCCTTCTGAGAAGTGGCTGGTGTGTTTGAACCACCAGCCTTCTGGTTAGCAGTCAGATGCCTTAGGCACTGTTTTGCTCAAAAGTGACCTTTTCAGTAAGTCATATCCTGACCATCAGATTTAAAACTGAAATCTCCTAACCCTTGACTCTTCCCATTTCTCTTCTTTGCTTTATTTTTGATCACCTTCCAATAGAATATATGATGTGCTAATTTATTTTATTTACTTTCTGTTTTCTCCCATAAGAATGTCAGCCTGACATATGAGAGAAGCCAAACAGAAAGAATCCAATGAATTAAGTAGAAAGAGAAACAAATGCACGTTAAGTCCAACAAAGCTTTTTAATTTTAAGAAAGGGAGAAATGCCAGAAGGACAAGGAAATTAAATATTCCCACTTCCCTGAGGACAGTAGACAAACACACCAAGAAAGCCTTGGAACTGCATCCCACCACCGATAAGCATGTGTCAGGTGGCTGCAGAAGGAATCCTAAGAGCTTTCTAACCAGCCACTTACAGTCTACTTCTCCATCTATAGCATAGCTCCCAGGTGAATGTGAGAAATAACCTCTGGCCCAGCATGGACTTAGGATGAAAACTTTCACAACAAGATTAATTGAATGAAGGAGGTAATATTCTTGAAGTTATTTCAAATGCAAAATATCTTATTCAGGCAACTGAATTCTCACTTCTACTTTTCTGACTTGATTTGAGAGCCTTGTCCAAGGCTAGTGCTAGATGTC
>NW_006921677.1:7593645-7597583 GCF_000298275.1 Orycteropus afer afer
TCAATTCTTCTACAAAGACATTCCCATATAGCTCCACAGCACAATCTTTAAAATCATGAAGTTAATGCTGATACAGTGCTACTATCTAATCCACAGAAGCCATTCAAATTTCACTGCTTGTCCCAAAGTCCTTCAGAGGAAAAGAAAATAGCCAGAATCCTTCATTTAATTTAATTGCCATGTCATTTTAGTCTTCTTTGACCTGGAATGGTCCCTCAGACTTTCCTTGACTTTCATGACCTTGACACCTTTGAAGGTGGTGGGCCAGGTATTCTGGGTGATGTTCATCAATTTGTGTTTGTCTGATGTTTCCTTGTTATTATATTCAGATAAGCGATTTGGGCAAGAATATCACAAGATTAACAGCATGTTTTTCTCACTGCCTCCCATTAGGTAGTACACAATTTTGATTTGTCCCACTGCTGGTGATGTTAACTTTGATAATATGATTAAGGCTGTATCTGCCAAGCTTCTCCACTCTAAAGTTAATTTTTTTCCCCTTTGTAAATAAAAAGTATTTTGTGGAAAATTACTTTTAATCTATGTAAATATCCTATTCCTCATCAAACTTTTCATTTCTTCATTTATTTATAGCAGTATGTCCTTAGGAACTCCTATTTCATTCAATGGCTTGTAACTGTCTTCGTTTCCTAATGCTGCTATAACAAAAGTACAAGTGGGTGGCTTTAAAGAAGAGAAACTCATTTGCTCACAGTTTAGAAGGCTAGAAGTCCAAATGCAGGCACCAGCTCTAGAGGGAAGGTTCTCTATAGGCTTGAAAGGGAAGGTCCTTGGCTCTCAGCTTCTGTAGTAGCCCCAGCATTCCTCAATTCCTTGAGGATCTTCACATGGCATGGAGCACTTTGTGCTCTTCTGTATCTGATCTGCTCTTTTTATAACTCAGAAGTGCTTAGGTTTAGGACACACCCTGCACTGACATGGCCTCATTAGTATAACAAAGAAAATCCTATTATCTTCTCAAACAGGATTACATCCACAGGTATGGGGGCTAGGATTCTAACACATATTTTGGAGGGATGTAATTCAATTTATAATAGTAATCTATTATTATTATCAGGAGCTCTGGTGGCATAGTGCCTAAGGCATTTGACTGCTCACCAGAAGTCTGGTGGTTCAAACTCACCAGCCACTCCCCGGAAGTAAGGTTGGGCAATCTACTTCCGTAGTGATACCGTCTTGGAATCCCAAGGAGGGGTCTCTATGATTTCGATCTGACTCGATGGCAGTGAGTTTGGTTTGGTATTATTATTTTTTATTTTGGTGTTCAACTTGTCACTTTTTTATTGAAGAAGACCCTCCAACCAGTTTTCTGTCTCTTTAAAATATGTTTTCATCATTCTTTGAACACTTCTTTCCTTTCTGGCCAGAAAAAAAAGTCACAGATTCCTCTGAATCAGTCATGTCTCCAAGAATTCCCGGTCCCTTTTAGGAGACAGTAGTATTTAAAAACAAAGATCTAGATGTTCTGGGTATCAAGTGTGCTCCTTGCTAAAGGATGTTGTCACTCCCAGAACCTCTCAGTGGGCAGAGCACAAGCTCTTAACTACTGTTTCTGAAAGAAAACATCTGTATCTGATTTGTTTCTAAATCTACTTAGTTATATTGAAAACAGAGTCCACACAGATACTTGCAATGTCCATTCCATATTGGAGGGTTCATTCTATTTCTCTCTCTTTCCATATTTGCAATCTCCTTCTCTGACAGTGAGAAACCTGTCTTCTATTATTGCCAGTACACTTACTTATTAGATCAGCCCCATTTGTGAAACTTATCTCCCTTCCATTGCCCCCTGCCCACCATGCAAATGCTCCCCCTCACCTCAGGTCAGCTTTGTCACCCCACACTGGACCACTGCCACCAGTGTGGCAATGCTATCTTTACTCCACCCAGACTTTGACACTGTATCAGTTGACCCTCTAAGAAGACTCTTTCCTCACTCCAGCTAGGCTCCAACCTCCAAGACAGGTCACCTTTCTGTGCAAACAGCCTTCTCCTTTCGTGGATGCTGTCCTCACCACTCTAGAGCTCCAACAACCTCTGCCAGGTCATCCTCCCACATAGAGCCCATCCTCATCCCACTTGGGCTCCAAGATCGTATCCTGGGCCTCCCGGGCTCCACACCCTCACCACACTCCCACCCCAGTGTAGCTATTTCCCTTAACTGCCCCCACCTTATGGCTTTTGGACCGAAATGTTGGGGGAGGGGAGCTCATGGTATTTTGGATTCAGTTAAGACTTGTTCCCATGCACTTGAATAGATTTGTTTTGTTTTTTTAAGCAGTCGTGTACAAATTATTAATTTCCTTCTAGGAAAAGGTAACCTGAAAGTCAGGTGGCTTCCCCAACCTCTGGAAATGACAGTGAGGCTTTACCCCCAATGTAGGGAGCTAAAAGAAAATATTCAGTAGAAGGAAATGGATGAAATGGCAATGATTCAGGCTGCTATAGACAAGGGCAGTTGGCAAGAAGGAGAAGGTAGAGACAAGGCAAGATGGGGAGTAAAAAGAACTGGCACAACCAGACAAGGTTCCAGGCCTGGCCAGGAGCAAGGCTTCTCTCCCAATAAAAACTTGCAGGGAAATCTGGACAGGCACCCATAACGGAAATTTGTTAGAGGATGAGAAAGGCTTCAATTCACAAACTCTGGCTTGCTCCTGGTGTACCAGACACCAAATCTTTGACAGTAAGTTTCATATTAGATGTTACAAGATGGTTGGCTTGAGGCTGCTAACCTAATGAATATTGGTAAGAAATTTGGGGTGGGGAGTACAGAGTTTTCAAAGGGAGATATGTTGAAGGTACCACAACTTCCTTAAGTTCAGTGATTTGCCAGAAGGACTCACCAGACTCAATAGTAGTTTTGCTGACAGCTAACATTATAGCAAAGGATACAGAAAAGGGAGAAGGAAAAAGACATGTATCCACAGAGTCTAGACAGGTCTAGCACAGGTTTCTGATATCCTCCTGTGCTCTCTCTCTCTCTCTGGCAGCAAACGACAGGGACATGTGTGGAATGTCTCTGTCCATGAAAGCTTGTTTGAGTCTCAGTGTCCAAGGCTTATATATATATATATGGGAAGTGAGTATGTAGGGACATCCTGTTAGCAACCGGCCACTGCAGCCCAAAATTGAGGACCCCAACAACGAAGCTAAACCAAATCCAAAACCAAACCCATTGCCATCAAGTCAAATTCTGAGTCATAGTGACCTTGTAGTACAGAGCAGAACTGCCCTATGGGGTTTCCAAGGCTTTATGGAAGTAGATTGCCACTGCCACAAAGCAATTGGGTTTAAACCATGGACCTTTTAGTTAGTTGTGCACTTAACCACTGCACCATCAGGACTCTTTAACAATGAAACTAGGTGTACATTATTAATCTTAATGTTTGTCCAAAGCAAAATGATGGTCTGGGATGGCATAGTCCATTGTTTCCAAAGTATGTGACAAAATCATCAATCACTAACATAAAGAACACTACAAGGGCTACATTCCCAGGAATTGGCCAAGGGTTCATCATGGTCCCTTGGAGATACATAAGGAGTAACCAGACATGCTGTGTTAATGCTTTCCTCATCGGAGGGCACCGTACTCTAAGTGGGTGGATCCAGAGAAGGCAGAAGATGAAAATACACAACTATGATCTGCATTTGGTTAATTATGCTTCTCCCATAAAATTAACTCTCAATCAACTGTCAACATAAAAACTTATTCATCTCTAATTTGAATTCATAAACCAATATAAATTCCAAACAAAACTAAAAGGAATAAATACACTTAGTCACAAGTCAAGCATCTCACTTATCTTTATTTATTTATTTATTTTTATTTTATTGTGATTTGGGTGAAGATTTACAGAGCAAATTCACTTTCCATACAGCAGTTCACATATACTTTGTCTCATGTCATTGACCACAGT
>NW_006921677.1:7598709-7621339 GCF_000298275.1 Orycteropus afer afer
ATAGATAAGCCTTTCCTTAATTTTTACAATAATGGACTAATATAATATTTGTCCTTTTGTGATTGACTTATTTCACTCAGCATAATGTCCTCCAAGTTCATCCATGTTACGCAGTGTTTTGCAGAAAGAATCTCACTTATCTTAGAATAACTATAAGTGGAAAACACTTTAAAGATTATAAAAGCATTATATAAGCATGACAGCTGTTAATGCCCTGCAAGAAATCATGTAGTCTCAGGCCATCTCCAGAAAGAACCCAACCTCCCTAATGGATGATTTTGGATGCAGATAAATGCAGAGGATGGTGCCAAGATTTCTCTCAGTTCTCCTGAGGGCATTTTGCAGTTCAAGGTTGAAGAAGCTTCATGTGGGCACCCAAAGTCTTCTTCCTTTTCTATCACACAGGATCCTAACGTTTCTTGCTGTAGGACACCTACCCCCACCTACCATGTGGAAGCCTACAAGTCCAGTTTCCTTGGACTATCACATTCTTCAAAGTGGAACATCTTTAAAGCATTCTCTTATTATTATTATTAAGTAATATTGCTTAGTAACAATATCCTCTCATTAATATGGAGTTTCACATACTAGGAGTGGTATGTGTGTGCTCTGGTTACCTAGTGCCACTCTGACAAGAAGTATACCACAAATGGGATGGCCTTAACAAATAGGAGTTTATTCTTACAATTTGGAGGCTTTAAGTCCAAGTTCAATGTGCCAGGCTCTAGGGGCTGGGTGAAAGCCCCTCAACCTTGGGGTCCAACTCTGCCTCCTGCTCCTGGCCCACTGGAGCTAGAGGCTTTTTTTCACTCAGACAGCTGCTGGCTGCTGAGGCTGAGAAGGCTCAAGGCTGACAAGTAAAAAGGCACAGTCCCTCTGTTACCAAACCACATGGCAGGCCATTAACTTAAGTCCATTGTAAGTCCCAAGGTCAGCAGAGCATAGCAGGCTGCTGAGCAACAACATGCTACATGCAAGGTCCAAGTGTGCCATAGGCTAAAGACCATTGCCAAAGGCTTCTCCTTATATACAGGAAGCAAACCACATCCCAAAGGCAGCTACTTAGCTGCTTGTAGTAGATCCCACCATGGAGTTGATTGCCAGTCTCATCATGGGGAATAACTACCACCAGCTGCCCAGTCACTCCACCAGGCCCAGCCAAGTTGATAAACAAACATAACTACCACAATTCCACTCCTTGTCAACTTGGCATCTGTATAGATCTCCTCCACTGGGTGGCTCCAGTCCCCTAGTTCCTCTAAGTGGTGACCTCACCCCTTGGCCTGTTGGCCCAGTTCCTCTCCGTCTTGGGCATGGCTGCCCTGCCCCCTCACTCTTGGGCAGCAGCTATGGCTCCATCCCACTGGCTCACAGGAATGAGCAGCCCCACATCCCAGAACCAAGTTGGTGAAGGCCTGGCTCTTTGAAACCTAGGGAGCTGTGTTCGTTCCACCCCAAAAGCCATGGTCCTACCCTTAAGGCTGAGGCAGCTCTGCTTACGTGTTCTTGGTCTCTCTGCTTCTGCCGATTAATGCCAAAGGCAACCTACTCTGTAGGAAATCTTCCTGCCCCCAAAGCATTCAGCTTTCTTGCTCCATGGGCTGGCTAACCTGCTACTCCATTTCATGCCAATCTTTTTACCAATTGCCCCATATACCATGTGGAAGCCTACAAGTTCAATTTCCTTGGACTATCACATTCTTCAAAGTGGAACATCTTTAAAGAATTCTCTTATTAATATTATTGAGTAATATTGCTTAGTAGTAATATTCTCTCATTAATATGGGGTTTCACATACTAGGAGTGGTATGTGTGCTTGTGTCTGGTGGGTTTTGTGAGAAATGAGATTTACACAAAGGACATAAAGAGGGCATAAAACCCTATTGGGCTCCACAAATGTGCAATAAGATAATAGTGGCAATATCAAGGGTGTCTTGGGAAGCCTCTACCCCAAAATCTCTCTAAAAACCATAACAAACAGGAAAAGAAAAAAAAAATTTAAACTTCTCAGTTGATGATAACTCAGATTTCAGAAGGGAAGAAACTTGTAGTAGTAAAATAACTGGCTGAATTTTTGAAAAAACCAGAATTCTCAAGTTAATTAATTAAAAACCCAGTTAACTATATAGCATGTACATGAATAAAATGCATATTTTATTACATTTTTCATGTTTTATTTAAAAATGTTTATTTGAAACATTTTTCATGTTTTATTTTCTATTGATAAGCTCTAGTCAGCTTATGCCTTAGGTAAACAATTTTGTATTTCTAATGTTCTTTTAATTATTTTTTATTTTCTATATTTACCCTGTTTGTATTGATTTTTTTTTTTTCAATAAAGAAAATTTTATTAAGCCTTGGGCAGACAAAGACAAAGACAATCATCCCGGATGAGGAAAACCATCAGCATGAGAAAGCTGAATGGAGTCCTGTATTGATTTTGAAGATTCTAAATAGAAGTAGTACGCTTGCTACACTATGCGAGACAAGTTCATTAATAACTTTCCCACCTAGACCCCACCTTCCGAGCAGCTATTGTTGCTGTTTTGTTGCTGTTAGTTGCCATCAAGTTGGCTTCTGCTCATGGTGACCTTACGTATAACGGAATCAAACATTGCCTGGTCCTGCACCATCTTCACAGTCATTCGTACCTTTGAGTTCATTGTTTTGGCTGTCAATCTATCTCATTCAGGGTTTCCTTCGCTTCTGCTGACCCTCTGCTTTACCAAACATGATGTCTTTTTCTAACAATTGGTCTATCCTGATGTGTCCAAGTTAAGTAAGCCAAAGTCTCATCAGCCTCACTTCTAAGAAGCATTCTAATAGTATTACTTCTAAGACTTGTTTGTTTTTCTGGCAGTTCATGGTATATTCAATATTCTTCACCAACCCCATGATTCAAATGCACCAATTCTTCTTCTGACTTATTCATTCTGAGCAGATAGGACTCCCTTAGGCCACTCTAACAATAAGCCACTCCAAATTGTTTTGTAATAGAAAGAAAACAAACAAGACACCAAGAGACCAGGATCCAAGTTCTGGTTTACTTTTAACTGACCTGATAATACTGGACATGATGTTGAACCTACTTGCACCTCGGTTATTTATCTATAAACACAGGAAGTCTGCGTGAGATCAGTGATTTCCAAAGCTGATGAGCATTAAATCACCCTGGGGCATTTTTAAAAAATAAAGACTCCCAGGTCCCACATCAGCTAGAGAGATTCTCCAGGGGGAAGCAGTGCCATAGACAATCAAAGATGCCCTCCCTGCTCTTCAGTCCCCTTCAAATCCATCTTTCTGCCCACTATCTAGAAAACTCTGTGGGTGCCTCCCTTGTACAGGCAGTACCTTGTCTTCCTCCTCATCCATCAAGAACAAGCTTGGAATCCAGAGGGTGGTCCCAACATCTCTCTATTATTCCTCTTGGTTTGCCTATCATCCCATTAAACCATAGATGATAGGTGCCCATGGGTCATCTTCTTCCATCCCTCTCCTTTACCCTTCGGCCCACCTTCCTCTATTTTGCGTCCACTCCTTTGTGCCAAGGTTATAAAAGCTGGAGAGAACCCATTCATGCTCTATCCTTGAAGAGCTTTGGGGAATTCTTAAATTATTCAGAGTAAAGCTCCTACACACACTAGCAGTAAACTTCTCTTGCAATATCAATCACTCATCATAGTATAGCTCCAATGGCTTAGTACTTTCTCCGTCCATGGTACTATATCCTAGTGGTTAAGACCACATTCTCCAGTAAGACTGCCTGGGCTTGAATCTCCACTTATAAGGTTTATAACTTTGGTTAAGACCCTAAGATTTTCTGTACCTCAATTTCCTCATCTGTAAAATAGATATATGATAGTACTATTTCATTGAGTTACAAAAATGATTAAATAAGGTAATATATAAAAAGTGCTAGAAAAGTACCTGCATATAGTAACTGTTGTAAGTTCTATTGTTGTGTTAGGTGTTGTCAAGTTGATTTCCACTCACAGTAACCCCAAGTGACAAAGTAGAACTTCCCCATATGGTTTTCTTGCCTATTATCTTTAAGGAAGCAAATCACAAGGTCTTTCTCCTACAGAGCTGCTGGGTGGGCCTGAACCTTCAAACTTTCAATTAGCAACCAAGCACTTAACCATTTGCACCACCTAGATACTATTATTACCAGGAATGAGGCAAGGAGCTCTGGTGGTATAGTGCCTAAGGCACTTGACTGCTAATCAGAAGGCTGGTGGTTCAAACTCACCAGCCACTCCTAGGAAGGAAGATGGGGCAATCTACTTCTGTAGTGATACTGCCTCGGAAACCCAAGGAGGTGTTGCTATGAGTCGGGTCTGACTTGATGGCAGCAGGTTTGTTCTTGAGGAATTGGAAGGACTACAAGGAGTGAAGACAGATGAATTTATTCAGTCATGTATCATTCTACTACCATGTTCTACCTGAATACACCTATTATACTAAAAAAGGATTATTTCGTCTACTTTTATCATGGTGAGTGCTTCATGGGTCAGAAAGACCTACTTCTGGCATACCACAGTGGCTAACACTAGCACCAACTCATCATAGCTGCTGCTGTTGGAGCTTGTGGGTAAGTATATAGGACCAAGAATTCACATTGTGATGAAGAGTGATAAAGAAATTGTTGGCAAGCATCTTGGTATTGATGACTTTGTCAATATAGTATTGGAAGACGCCACTGAGTTTGAAATCACACCAGAAGGAAGAAGGATTACTAAATTAGATCAGAATTTGCTAAATGGAAGAGAAGGACCTGAAGTATGAGTGGACTTTCTTGACTTATGCTAGCTTCTGTTTTGTTTTATAATAGATTAAAAAAAAAACTTTTTAATCTTGAGAGTCTATAACACTAAGCTTCCCATTAAAGGGAAATGCTATGAAGATGCATTGTAAATGCCAAGTTTTGTAAGTTAATCATAATTATCTTGGAAAAAGAAAGGTAAACATTTTGCTGCTTGAAGATTAAATAAAATAAAGATTTTTTTTTTGTGAAGAAGGAGAAAGCTTTACACACCTGCCTTCCCCCATTTCCTGATCTAAGAAAGCAAGATTTGGATTTCCTCTTGGGAACTCTTTAGTGAAAAGTCATTTATTCCCTGACCAACTTACATTTCCAGCTGATACTCAGACTAGGTATCTTTGCTCAGAGAACTGTCCTTTTTATCTTTAAATTGTGATAAATATAACAAAGCACCATTTCAACATTTTTCAATGTGTACAGTTCAGTAATGTGTTCATTACATTGTATAGCCATCATCACTATCATCACTGCTGTCTACTATCACCACTATTTACCATCACAAATTTTGCAGTCACCCTTAACAGAAATTCTGTGTCCCCTAAGCAATGACTCCCTGTTTCTGTCCTTATTTTTCAGGAGATAATTTTTTAATAATAATGTTTCCCTAAACTCACCAAGGAGCTCTGGTAGCATAGTGGCTAAAGCACTTGACTGCTAACCAGAAGGCTGGCAGTTCAAACCCACCAGCCACTCCTTGGAAGGAAGGTTGGGCAATCCTACTTCCATAGTGATACTGCCTCGGAAACCCAAGGAGGGGTCACTATGAGTCGGGGCCGACTCGACGTCACATAACAACAACAACAACAAACTCACCATTACTGTAGCCTTCTTCTAAATCAAAAACAGAAATTGCTTAACTGTCTATGGTCTGATTATGCATTTCTTTAGAAGTGTAGACAGTCGAGATTATCTAATCCAATCTCATCATTTCTCGGGTAGAGACTGAATCCCGAGGCCCATTCACATATCTAGGGTCCCACAATTTATCGAGGATAACTGCCTCTCAACCTCTTGCTCACACATTGTCCTGGACCCCACACAGCTTTCCATAGGATGTTGAGACCCCTAATGGGGCCATTATCCTGGGTCCCAACCCTGGTGCAATAACAGTTACACTGCATCTTGATTATTTATTGATGGACTTGTAATGCTTAGAGGTAAAATTCTAATGCACCTGGCAAATGGAAGGTTGAGAGCCAGAGTCATATAAATTCATTTGACTAAACTTTTGGAGCACAACTTTTAAAAAAGGTATTTGAGAAGGGCATGTGAAGGAAAGATGGAGGGGGAAAAAATCTAGGAAGGTAAAATCAATTGATTTAACATAAGTAGCTGAGAAAATAGTAAGATATCCTTTCTACACTCACCTTGATGGGAACATCATGTATCAAAAGATGCAGTATTTTCACTCTTACACAAAGAATCACGTTAAATGAACTAGATTTCTTTTGACAAAATTACAAATTTACTGCCTGTGATAATGTGCTAGGTATTATATTTCTATATGTAGCAGTTCTAATGAAGAAAACTAGTAGAACTGTTACCTTCTTGTCAGGATTTCAGAGTCGCTGGGTGATGCAAATGGTTAATGCATTTGGCTGCTAACAGAAAGTTTGGCTGCTCAAGTCAGCCCAGAGGTACTTCAGAAGAAAGGCCTGGTGATCTAGTTCTGAAAAATCAGTAACTGAAAACCCTAAGGAACACAGTTCTATTCTGACATGAGTGTCAGAATCAACTCAAAAGCATTTGCATTTCAGTCAGTTACCTCCACTTGGTTCTATCTAGAAATTATTTTTATTCAAAAACAAACTCATTGCCATTGAGTTGATTCTGATTCATAGTGACCCTCTAGGAAGGAGTAGAACTGTCCCATAGGGTTTCCAAGGCTATAATCTTTATGGAAGCAGACTATCCTATCTTTCTCCTGTGGAGTAGCTGGTGGGTTCAAACCACTGATCTTTTGATTAGCAGCCCAATGATTTAACCACAGTGCCACCAGAGCTCCTTTGTTTTTATTCAAAATCTTCCAAATGGAACCAGGTAACTACTTGTCCAGTGTTGGGTCAGTAGGTGATGAGCAGAGATGAGGAGTTGCGGTGAATTGCTTGATATGGAGCTTCTAGCCATTGTCCTCCATTCTGAGATGTATTGTGAATCCTATTATCCATGCTTGTTTGGGGTGGTGTGGTGGTTAAGATCAGGTATCAACTTGGCTGGGCAGCTAGTAGTAGTCGTTCCCTATAATGACTGGCAATCGGCTCTGTGGTGGGATTTGCCTTGAGCTGCTGATTGTTAAAGCCATCCACTTAGGTTATTTCTGTTGGAGCAACACAGGTGGAATGTATCTAGAGTCCTGCCTTGCTGGAGGGTATAATTCAAATCACCACCCT
Source organism: Orycteropus afer afer (assembly GCF_000298275.1). Classification (NCBI taxonomy): domain Eukaryota; kingdom Metazoa; phylum Chordata; class Mammalia; order Tubulidentata; family Orycteropodidae; genus Orycteropus; species Orycteropus afer. The sequence goes on from NW_006921677.1 coordinate 7,605,922, forward strand.
TAGCTTCCTTGAGGGTATACCTACGAATCTCCTGGGAAGGTTTTCCCTCCTCTTGCTCCAGTTCTGTGTTTTGGTTCATCCTCATCTCACCCCTGGATTTGGGACAGCAGCCATCATCTGATCTGCTGAATGAGGTTCATCAAACTCCAAGAATTGGGAGGATACTCCACACCCACTCACGGACCTGGGACTCGCCAGCCTGCCAGCCTCCACCACTACTACATGAGACGATCTCTTGGTTATCTGTTTGTTCTGTGAGGCATTATGGTGAAATACAGAACCCTAAGACTGGGGAAGGAGCTCTGGTAGCATAGTGGCTAAGGCACTTGACTGCTAACCAGAAGGCTGGCGGTTCAAACCCACCAGCCACTCCTTGGAAGGAAGGTTGGGCATTCCTACTTCTGTAGTGATACTGCTTCGAAAACCCAAGGAAGGGTTGCTATGAGTCAGGGCCGACTCGATGGCAAATAACAACAACAACAAGACTGGGGAAATTACTGGGAGGAGGAGGAAGAGTTAATGTCTGAAATGATGGAGTGGCACGGTAGTTTGGACATTTGGGACATCTTTAACCTCTGCCTCATGGGGACCGGCCTTGTGCTGATCTTTCTGAGAGAAATTGTTCAAGCAATTGATGTCAGAATGGTGGGATTCGCTACAATGGCCCAGACTCACTGGAATATGTAGTTTTGGGAGAAAGGAGACAAACGGGAAAATAAGAAACCTTTGGCTTCTGGATGGGATAAAAGAAACCCATGGACTGAAGCAGCTCTTTTGTTGAGATCGGTCACCCAAGGCAAAAGCTATTCATGGGATTTAGGAGAGGTGGATCTAACTCCTGAGGAATTGGCTAGTTATATGTATATGGAAATACAGAATGATGAGGAAAAGGTGTGACTTGTGATTCCTTGATTGCTGTTATCAGCAATAGCTGCAATGGCAGGGAAAAAGAATGTAGAGCTGGATTGTAGCACTAAATCAAGCTCAGATCCAGTCCAATTAGAGCTATGACCCCTAGTTTCAGGGCCTATCCAGAAAGGAAAAATTGTGTCAGAACAATAAGCAGTGCCTGTACGACCACTGGTCACCAAAAAGGTAGTCTGGGAAGGGAATGGACAAAGCTAAGAAACTATTGAAAGTAGAGGGTATAGTGTGAAAGAGCTGCTTCAGTTTGTAGATCAGTATTGTCAGCTTCCCAAGGAACCTTTACCAAAATGGCTTGTGAGAGTGACTAACTTAGGGGCAGTGTCTTTAGTTCTGAATACTGCCGAGTAAGAGTATGTTTGGATTGACGCAAGACCCACAACTCACTATGGAACAGGCACAAATGTTAATCCAAGATCCATTTACAGGGCAGGTTAACCCAGAGAGGGCAGCCAGTCCGTTAGAATGGATAAAATTTGCAGTCAGCCTTGTGTATCCTGAGAAGGGAAACTGCCCCTCTCCCCCTTTAAATACCCCCTGGAACACTCCCGAGAAGCAGCTGATGTGTTGCCAGCTGATGTGCAAGCCATGCTGGAATGGCTTTATGGTGATTGGGATATTCACCCAATCAGAATGCCCCTTACACAGGTCATCGTAGATATGGTAATCAAAGGAGCTCCTTCTACATGGGCACCCCATGTAACTCCACTGTTGCAAAACAAAGCAACAATTAGAGAAACTGTGCCAGGTCTATTAGCACAACTTCCCAGCATGGGTCTTAGAAATGCAAGAAGCATTAAGAGTGATTAATAGGAGAATGGAAAGGGACAATAGGGAAAGAACTTACTCAACAGGTCGGAGATTTTTCTATTGCTAAGGAATGGGATGAATATAGCAGACATTGATGGAGTTGAGACAAGGGTGCTAATGCAGCACTATAGGAGATTGGACCAATGGAAATTCCTGCTGGTCCCCCCATGTTAAGGAGGCCTAGACAAGTTTGTTCTATTCACTCCACACAGGAGGAATTTAATAATAGGAACTCCCACCTGGAACTAGTTGAAGCAGAGACTCAGCTAATTGATGAAGCCAGAGACTTACAGGGGACCAGGGTCTTCTAGTCTAGCCCCCATCGGGGGACCTGAGGCCATATGCAAATGTATGGGTAAAATGGCCTGGGGGTGGGGAAGAGACCTTCTTGGGACTCCTGGACACCGAAGCCCAATGTACCCCAATGTACTGTCATCCCAAAACCTGTCAATGAAATGCTGAAGGGGCCTAAGGTTAGATTAGGGGGATATGGTGATGCAACAGTTGATGGGACTAAGGTGAAAGTTTGGATGAGAATTGGAAGATTTAAACAAACGTAGTATGAAGTAGTTGCATTTCCTTTACCTGAATGTATTATCGGTATGGATATTATGTCTAATTGGAGAAATCTCCCTGTACCTGATATTGTAAAACTGAAGGTGTGTAAGTCTGCCATTGGGCCAGTATTGATTGGGAATGCTAAATGGGAACCATTAGGATTGCCCAAACCCACTCAGGTTGTTAACTTGGGACAGTATAGGATACCTGGTGAACAGAAGGAAATTAGTGCTTTGATTAAAGACATGCTGAAGGCTGGAGTGTTGGTGCCAATAAATTCTCTGTATAACAGCCCTATATAGCCTGTGAAAAAGGCAGATGGCTCATGCAGATTGACAGTAGACTACCGAGGCCTAAATAAAGTAGTGCCACCAGTGGCTTCAGCTGTTCCAGACATGGTATCGGTAATACAGAAAATACAATAGGCCAAAGGACACTGGTACTCAGTGATTCATCTTGCAAATGCCTTTTTCTCCATACCAATCTCAGAAAAGAGTCAGTCACAGTTTGCTTTCACATGGGAAGTCTCTCAGTATACTTTCAGAGTTTTGCCCTAGGGTTATTTGAATTCATCAGCTTACTGTCAAGGCTTGGCTAGGAGAGACTTGGACTTGGTGCTGATTTCAAGTACATTGATGACATTATGTTGATATCAAACACAGAAGAACAGGCTAGGGCAGATTTAAAAACAGTAATGGCCCACATGACCAATAGAGGCTGGTTAATAAATCCAGCAAAAATCCAGGGCCGTGACCAAACAGTGAAATTCATAGGAATAATTTGGGCAGGAGCCACCCGGGACATTCCACAGATAACCAAAAATAAGTTGCTGTCACTACCTACCCCCAAGACTAAGCAGGAAGCCCAATGTTTAACTGGTTTATTTGGATTCTGGAGAACACATATTCCCACCTGAGTATATTGCTGGCTCCTGTCCATAAAGCCAGTAGGAGAAAAAGTACATTTGAATGGGGTCCGAAGCAACAGCAGGCTATGTCTGAAATACAGAAAGCAGTTTCACTGTCCTGGCCTTTAGGTCCTTATGATCCACATTCAGACATGATCTTGGAGGTGTCTGCTACAAGTGCTTATGCAGACTGGAGCTTATGGCAAAAACCTGAGAATGTTGCCCTCTGATGATCACTGGGATTTTGGACTGGAAAGTTTTCAGATGCTGCAGCATGATATACGCCATTTGAAAGGCAATTGCTTGCCTGCTATTGGGCATTGATTGAGACTGCTTCAACGACAGAAGGGCATAAAATTATTATGAGACCTGAAATACCCATAATGTCTTGGGTGATGTCAGAGAAACACTCTAATAAGGAAAGTGGTACCCAAAATAGTTCCATAATAAAAAGGAAATGGTTTATTCAATAACAAGCAAATGGAGGGATGCAAGGAGGCACCCATTGTATCCATGAGCAGATAGCCTCCTTTCCTATAGGTCCTATGCTAGAACCACCCGAGGAGCTGCCAGAACCTACGGACAGTGCCCTATGAACAACTTTCTATGGGTCAACAGAAGGCTGCTTGGTTCACAGATGGCAGCTCCAGGGTACACAGAAAACAATTGAATGGAAAGCTGCTGCATTAAGACCAGCAGACGGAAAGGCCCTTATTGAAGAAGGTAAAAACAGGTCAGCCCAATGGGCTGAACTGAATGCTGTCTTCTTAGCTGTCATGGAAGAATTGGGCAATGGTGAGAGCCCATATGTTTGGATTTTCACTGATTCATGGGCAGTAGCCAATGGCTTGGCTATATGGTCAGGCAAATGGGCGATGGACTATTAAGGGGACCCCTGTGTGGGGCATGAACCTATGGAAAGCACTCTGGGAGTTCAGAGGACATATTAGAGTAAGCCATGTCAGTGCTCATCAAAAAAAATCCCCTTCCTGGATCTGAAGGTGATTGGAATCAGCAAGTGGATGATATGTTGGTATGCTCACTTGAGGTGACCAATTGGGTTCATGAGATGAGTGGACATGGGGGTACTGCAGCAATGCAGAGATGAGCTGAATCAAGGTACATCCCTCTTGCACACTCTGAGGCACAAAATGTCAATAAGGACTGTTCTGTCTGTCAGCAAGAAAGACAGAGGTTACAGATGGCTATGGGGCAGATTCCCCAGGGGGAAGGCCCTGCACACAGCTGGCAAGTCGATTATATAGAACAAATGACACCAGTGGCTCCAGATGGCTATAAATGGGTCCTCACAGGAATAGATACTTACTCTGGACTGGGCTTTGCTTACCCTGTGACAGATGCAAATGCCAAAAACACCATTAAAGGATTGGAACAAAAGATACTGTACCAATTTGGGCCACCAAGTTATATTTCCTCAGATCAAGGAACACACTTTACATCCCATAGGGTGCAGCAATGGCCAAAAAACATCATATTAAGTGGATATACCATGTTGCATACCATCCTCAAAATAATGGTTTGATAGAAAACTGGAATGGGCAATTGAAACATTTGTTGTCTAAAACTGGGGGAGATAAAGGCCTAAAGGGCTGGCTCACATGCCTTCATGAATGTGTGCTCACACTCAACACGAGGGGGGCAAAGGGAGGATCACCACTCGACAGATTCCTACGCTTTTCTGGGGGACCTAGGGAAGAAGGGGTGAGGGAGAATGCTGGTGCCACTGTACAGTTTTTCCCCACATCACCTAATGTTGCTTTCTTCCTGACAGAAGCTGTGGTCCCTGGACCTGGGATGCAACTGCAGGTGCCAGAGGCTGGGGTGGTCCCTAGGCAAGAAACTGTGTCTATATCTCTGAACCTGTATGCCAGAATTCCCAAGGGTCTTATGGGATGGATTGTACCTTCTCCCCATCTGGCCAAACTAGGGCTGACAGTGAATACTACTGTCCTGCCCAGTGGTTGAGATAGCCCACTAGTTTTTCACCTGTGTAACCATACCCAGCATGAATAAGAGTGGACTGAGAGGGAAGCATTTGCTAGACTGATGTTGCTACCAGCAATCTGGATAGACACAACAGCTGAACTTGATGTCCCCTCCCAAGGTGGGAAAGTCTGGGTAAAGATAAATGACGAATGGAAGGAAGGAGAAATAATAGCTGAAGGTAAGGGAATGAATAAATGGGTTATGCAGCAGGGGAAATCCAACATTATGCTGATACCTAAAGATAGACTCAGAACAAGGGAATCTCAGTTAAATATTATCAGATCCTATAAGGATAATGAGAAAAACTGGATCAGATGGACAAATACAGCAGATCTGAATGGCTAGTATCTGAATAATCTCACCCTTAGGACTCTTTTTGTCTTACTGAAAGATTAATTGTTAATGACCTTGGGACCAGTAATATGATTGGGAGGGGTAAATTAATCTTTCAAGTATGAAAGGGCTAATGGCTAGAAGAGCCAGGGGGTGCAATGCAGTGAATTACTTAATGTGGCCCTTCTAACCATTGTCCTCCATTCTATGATGTATTGTAAATCTTATTACCCATGCCTGTTTGTGGTAGTATGGTAGTTAAGGTCCGGTGTCAACTTGGCTGGGCAGCTGGTAGTAGTCATTCCCTATAATGACTGGCAATTGGCTCTGTGGTGGGATTTGCCGTGAGCAACTGAGTAGCTGCTGATTGTTAAAGCCATCCACTTGGGTTATTTCTGTCCAAGCAACACAGGTGGAATGTATCTTGAATCCTGCCTTGCTGGAGGGTATAATTCAAATCACCACCCTTAGCTTCCTTGAGGGTATACCTATGAATCTCCTGGGAACGTTCACCCTCCTCTTGCTCCAGTTCTGTGTTTTGGCTCATTCTCATCTCACCCCTGGATTTGGGACAGCAGCCATCATCTGATCTCTGATTGAGGTTCATCAAACCCTGAGAATTGGGAGGATCCTCCAGACCCACTTAGGGATCTGGGACTCGCCAGCCTGCCAGCTTCCACTGTTACTATGTGAGATGATCCCTTGGGTGTCTGTGAGTTCTGTGATGTGTTACAGCAAAATACAGAACCCTAAGATGGGGGAAATTACTGGGAGGAGGAGGAGGAGGAGTTAATGTCTGAAATAATGGAGTGGCACCGTAGTTTGGACATTTGGGACATCTTTAACCTCAGCTTCATGGGTACCAGCCTTGTGCTGATCTTTCTGAGATAAATTGTTCAAGCAGGAGTATATCTGAATTCTGGGCTAGGTCCCCACAAACACCATGGCTTCAGAGGTACAGGGGTAGGGTAGTGAGCAATAACTGTGTCCAGCTGGTATCCTTTCACTCATCGGGGGCTTTTTCTCTTAGCAATAGTTCAGGTTCATCCTCCTGTGGATCTCTGATAGGCTAGTATGAATCACCCCCCCATTATAATGGTTTTATTGATGTGATCCATCAGAGAGCACCACTTAGATATTTAGAGATAAATCATCAAGGCTGAGTTTGGCATGCTGTTTAAAATCGCTGGTTTCCAGGTTTCAGAGACAGGCTATTCAAGAGATACACCTGCAGGGTTTTGTTTTTCAGAAACTACATAATTACGTATTGTAACTTTTCCTAGATCTTCCTCTTGTAATTTCAAAGTAAAAAATCTTCCCTCAATCCCACCTTTCTTTTTTCCTTCCAAAGCATATGGATTCAACGGAATCAGAAATAACATCTGATTATAATTGATAACCTGGTTGTATTCTCTATTCCTCTTTCCTTTCTCGCCACATGGTACATTTTTAGATTCCCTCCCTTTGCAGGAAGAAACTATATCTACATATCAGCCCAGCAAATTCCATGGCACCATATCTGTGCAAGCCTATGTGCTCTTTCCTTCCCCTTTCCCTAAGAAACATGCCAAAACACCCAACTCTCAACTTCCCTTCCCCTGACTCTAAAGAATATCTTGTAGTAAATACTGGCCATGGCCTACCCCATCTCTCTCTCCCTCTCTCTCTCTGTCTCTCTTTCTCACACACACACACACACACAACCAACCCAACAAGTCACTGACAGACAAGTTCTCCTACAGTCAAGCCTCTCTGAGGATCTTCCTCAGAATTAAAGTCCCAGAACAAACCTCAACCTATGAGAGGTGAAGAGTTGGTAGATAAATACCACATCGCTCTTACCCTGGGGGAGGGGACAATTGTGAGGTATATTTCTCACACAGTTAAGTGTTCCTAACAGAACTAAAACAAAACTAAATAGTTTCAGTTCAAAAGTTGAAGAATATCTCAGGGCAATTATCTTGGTGAGTCCTCCAATCTCAACCAGTTGTTGGTTTGGGTTTTTTGTTTTTGTTTTGTTTTTTATTTGAAGTTCTGTTCCACATTTTTCTCCTATTCTATCAGGATCCATCAATTATGGCCCTGATTAGAATGGTCCATAGTGGTAGCCTGGCACCATCTGGTTCTTCTGGTCTCAGGGTAAATGAGGCTGGGGTTTGTGTAGACTATTAGTCCTGTAGACTGGTTTCCTCTTTGAGTCTTTGGTTTCCTTCTTTCTATTTTGCTCTGCATGGGACTTCTTCAATCTTTTAAATCAATGTTTACTTGGTTATGGAAGGTGTTCTCTTGAACATGATCTCAGGATCTCCCAGAACCAGCTTTATCTCAAACATGTTCCTCCTTGGTTTCTCTGCACTATTGTTGTTGTCAATCAAAGTCCATGGAAGCTGTTGTGGTTGTTATGTGCCGTGGAGTCAGACCTGACTCATAGCGACCCCTCCTTGGGTTTCCAAGGTGGTATCACTATGGAAGTAGATTGCCCAACCTTCCTTCCCAGGAGTGGCTGGTGGGTTTGAACTACCAGCCTTCTGGTTAGCAGTCAAGTGCCTTAGGCACTATGCTACCAGATGACATATTGCAGTGGGCAAATCTGCAGCAAAAGACTTCTTTAAACTGTTAAAGAATAAGGATATTACTTTGAAGACTAAGACATGCTTGAGTGACCCAAGTGATGGTATTTTCAATAGCCTTATATGCATGTGAAACCTGAGCAATGAATAAGGAAGCCTGAAGAATTGATGCATTTGAATTGTGGTATTGATAAAGAATGCTGAAAATACCATGGACTGCCAGAAGAATGAACAAATCTATCTTAGAAGAGGTACAGCCAGAATGGTCCTTAGAAGTGAAAATAGCCACACTTCACCTCACATATTTTGGTCAAGTTGTCAGAATGGACCAGTCCCTGGAGAAGGACATTATGCTTGGTAGGGTTAAGGGTCAGTGAAAAAGGGGAAGATCATGAGTCAGAGCCAAATTGAAGACACCTAACAACAACAATATCGTTATTGTTGTTAGTTACCTATTAGATAGTTGATAATCCCATTTTTCTGAAAGACTCTCATTTCTTGATACAGCACTCCTCTGCTTCTTCCCCTGTCTCTTTGACCTCTCTTTTCATGAATCCTTCTCTAACTGCCTTTCTGTCCTCCTCTGTGTTCCCCAAGGTATGACCTGGGTTCTCTTTTCTGTTTTTTTTTTCTTTACATTCTCCCTTCACAGTCTTTTCCATTTAGCTTCAACTACCATCTTTCAAGGGATGATCTCAAATTCCATGAGTCTGTTGTGCCAATCTCTTTTCGGAACCCCAGCCACAGATGTCCACTTCCCTGTAGGAAACACATCTGTGTTTCCACTGCTGTGAAAGCAGCAGTGCTAGGCAAGGTCCACCAGGTTGGCAACAGGGGCCTGCATTACAGCTACTCTCTGACTTTCCACACTGGGCCCAGTCAGCATTGATTACTATGAATTATGGAAATCTGATTTTGGCTACATCAGCCTCACTTGGGAAATCGCTAAGCCTGACTTAGGGAAGATTTTCCTCTGAGAACAATAGCAGGGACAAGGTGGAAACTGAATCCCCAGAGTAACCTCCATTGGAATCTATGTTCCCCAGAAACAGGCCATAGCTCTTATTTGGAGAGGTTTTTTAGATCTCTAACCAGTCCCTTGGGCTTAAAACTGATACCGAACTCTTCCTCTTCTTATCACCCCAAACAGGAGCTCCTTCTTCTATTAATCTACTTTTACCAAGGCACCAGCTTCAAAACCTGAAATCTGACTTGACTCCCACCTTTTCCTTGTTGCCTATATCCATTCAGCAGCTGAGACCTATTGGTTCTTCTGAAATGGCTCACGTCCATCCTTTCCTCTCTATTGTCAATGGAACTGTGCTAGTCCGGGCTCATGGCTAGACAAATGCAGTGCCTTCTCAGTTGACTTGTCTGACTCCAGTTTCTCTCTTTCATTCTTTTCTACCCAGTGAGGCTCAACTCTGGTATCACTCAAGAAAGCCTTCAGTGGCTCCCTATTGCCCACAGAATAAAGCACTAATTCTACTACTTGACTTTCAACCTCTTCATGATCTGGACCCAACTATATTTTCAGGTTTTTCTCTTTTCTTTTTATATATGAACCAAGTGACACAATTCATCTTATCTTTTCCCATGTGTTTTCTAATACTATTCTTTAAAAAAAAAATTGTGTTTTCTTTAGATTGAAAAAAACTTTACAAAATTGATTTCCTTCACCAAAAATAACAGTAGTATTTTCTGTATTATTCCTAGATAAACCAGGTTTTCCAAGTTTTGCTTATAAATCAAGATGAGGCAGTAGATATAGTAAAGGATATAAGAAAACTGTGGTAGTTAAGGGTGTGTGTCAACTTGGCTGGGCCTGGTTTTGAGTGGCTGGGCAATTGGATGTAGTTACTCTCCATGATGAGATTGGTAATCACCTCCAGGGTGGAATCTACTATGAGTCTGCTTCCAGTATATAAAAAGACAGCTTTGAGAAAGGTCTTGAGCTTCTTGGCACATCTGGATCCTGCATTTGGCCAAGTCATGAGTGGTCTGCCATGCTGTCTGCTAATCTTGGGACTGAGTCTGGACTTGAGCTAGTAGTCTGCCATGTTGCTTGATAACTTGGGACTATACCATTTTTCTTGTCCACTTTGGGTGTGTCAGCCTCAGCAGCCAGCAGCTGCTTGAGTGAAGAGACATCTCCAGCTCCAGTGGCCAGGAACAAGAGGCAGGGCTGATGTCCAAGGTCAAGGGGCATTCACCCAGACCCTAGAGTTGGCACTTTGAACTCAGACTTCTAGCCTCCTAAACTGTAAGAGGATAAATCCCTCCTTGTTAAAATCATCCACTTGTGACCAGGTTTGCTGGTCTGATAGAGCCTGGTGGAACCACTACAACTATGGCCTCTAGCTGCCCTTCAGGTCTGGAATTGAACTCACACCTGTGGCCTCCAGCCAAACAAAAGACAGGCATATGAGTTGAACATTTACCTGAGGTAGATACACTCCTTGGAGAGAACAATCATGGGAGAAAGAAGGGCTGTTTATGCACAGGGAGACAGCTCAGGGGGCAAGAGTGTATGGAGGGATGCACACAGGGAAGAGGTAACTATGGGGAGGAGGTAGGAGGGGAGCTGTTGCATTGTGGTAAATTGTAGTCAATGTCATGAGACAACGTGTATGTGAATTGCTGCATGGAAAGTGAATTTGCTCTGTAAATTTTCACCCAAATCACAATTTAAAAAAAAAAAAAAAAAAAGCCATTTAGGTTTATGATTTAGTATACTGATTAGTTATTCACAGGTAAAAACTGACCTAGTAGGTAGTCCAATTTCTTCTATGTTTCACTATCAGAGATGGAGTGGATTTCAGGGAAGAAAGGAAAAATAAAAAGAATGAAATATTTTTAATAATAATTAAAAAAAAATCATTCACTTGTGGTATGTCTGTTATAGCAGCACTAAAGAACCAAAACAAATGCAGAAACATCAGTTGTTAGTGTCCAGGGCTCTGATTCTTTCTTGACAATGAAACAGAAATGTTCACCATGTACCTGCCAGAAAGTTTATGAAGGTGTAGGCTCAACAAACGAATGCAAACAGCACCAACCCGATGCGGAACAACAGTGGTAAGCTCTTCTATTTGAACTTGAACTGTAACTTGTTTTTTTAGGTTCATTTGATAAACACAAAATCTATACTGAAATCCATTTGGCAAGCTCACAGATTGTCTCTGGTAATTTCCTTAACTGTCCATTCCACATTTTTAACATATTTCAAACTTCCACTAGTCAAAGATCAGTCTTGAGAGTCATTGTAACATTTTATAAAATATATTCCTTCCTCCCACACCTTCTCAAAATTTATTTCTTAAACTGTAACTCAGTACCTGATCGTTGGATCCACAGTGATAATGTTATGTCTAAAATGTCTCAACTAAGAGAATTCCGGAGTGCTACAACAGAGATCCCATAGAAACAAAACATGGCACTTTTACTGCCATCTTCTGGAAGAACAGATATATTTTCAAAACATGAGAGTTCCAAAGAGGGACCATTCAAATAGGTAGATTATCAAGGGCTAATGCACTCAATCAGAGGTCTGTTTTGGTTACTTCTCATGCCACTCTAACAGCCATATATAACAAATGGGATGGCTTTAACAAAACAGGAGTATGTTCTCTTACCGTTTTGGAGGCTAGAAGTCTGAGTTCGAAGTGCCAGCTGGAGGCTTTCTTCACTCAGGCAACTGCTGGTTGCTGAGCCTGACAAACCCAAGATTGACAAATAAAAGGGCACAGTTCCATCATGACAAAACCACATGGCACACCATTGATTCAAGTCCATTAAGAGTCCCACGATCGGCAGAAAACATGGCAGTCTGCTGAACAACGACTTGGCTACATGCAGGATTTAAGTGTGCCAAAAGCTGCAGACCTTCCTTAAAGCTGCTGCTTATATACCAGAAGCAGATCACATCCCTAAAGAAGCTACTCAGCTGCTCCAGTAGATTTCACCATGGAGTTGATTACCATTCTCACCATGGGGAATAACTACATCCAGCTGCCCAGCCACTCAACCAGGCCCAGACAAGTTGATACATAATCTTAACTACCACAAGGCCTATATGTAAAGATATTCAGTGATTAAGTGGCCTATATACACCTTACAGTTTTTCCTCCAGGTATTAAAATAAGAAAAAACTTTTTAAAAAACAGTCTCTTGGTATTTTCAGCCATTTTAGAATTATCTGTAGGAAGCTGTGACTTAACTGTATATTAAAAAAAAAAAAAAAAGACTGCAAGTTGATTAGACTCATAGCGACCCCTCCTTGGGTTTCCAAGGCCGTATATCTACGGAAGTAGCTTGCTCATTCTTCCTTCCTAGGAGTGGCTGGTGGGTTTGAACTGCCAGCCTTCTGGTTAGCAGTCAAATGCCTTAGGCACCATGCCATCAGAGCTCCCACTTACTTGTATAGAGTTTGATATATATGTCCACCATTAAATCCAGGTCATGTTTTATATCAAAATGCATGTTAAGCAAAGCCAAGTTGCTTGACCTTTGACCCATTAAAGTGTTCCTCAGGTATGCTTTGAGATGCTTGTGTCCATTTTTATAGTGCTTATTCTCAACCTTCATCACAAGAAGAATACTCAGAACTTTCAGCAATACGTGAACATTAGGAAACAACTTGATGTCTTGCAGATGGAGGGCTTCATAAATGGTGGATGGAAGTGCTACATCTTTTCCTCTGTGTTTCCACTTAATTCTCTAACAAGGAAGCTCAGCTGACAGACAGTGTGTCAGGATTAGGTAAGTCACTTCTGTACATGTCAGCCAGGTGTCCTTCAACGTATTGAATCTGAGTTGTTCCATGACAGAGATACCAGAGATAAGCACTTAAGAACTTTGAAGTGCTGTTCTGAGAATATATCTTTAAGTTCCTGAATAATGTGCTCTGCTGGTGGGACACTTGGGGTTTCTTTATAGTGACTCTCAGAGGTTAGTTGAGAATCCAGGTTACCTTGCTGAGCTCTGCAGAATTTCCCAGGGAGTTTCATTTGAGTATCAAGTTTGTTGCCAAATTTGTGACCTCCTCAAACCAAAATTCATGATAAACTTCAATATTTTCCATCACTTCATTTAGTGAATGCAGAACCACCATCAAGCTGCTGGCTGCAAAGAAAACATCAGAGTTTTGACCCTGGAGCTTTTTCCCAAAGGTTCTTATAAAAGATGTCATATTTTTAAGAATAACACTGGTAATGATGAAATCAAAATCTGCTACTGCACTGTTATTCCTGCTACTGTGCTAAGTGGTGGTTAAGTGCTAGAATTCTCATCTTCCATGTGGGAGACCTGGCTTCAATTCCTGGCCAGTGCACTTCATGGGTGGCCACCTGTTTGTGGAAGCTACTGCTACTGTTACTCCTTTTGTTTCACCTTTTTCTATTAAAAGTGTATTCAACTTCAAGGTGCAGGAGAAACCCTTCCTCCTTCATGAAGCCTGACTACTATAGCTAAAAATGACTTCTTCTTCTTCTTCTGAATCCTTAATTGCCAAATTTCTTAGATTCTGCTTTGTATTGTAATCATGTCTTTTATCTTTCTAGATTACATGTTCCTTGGAATCAAGGACTGTTGGTATCTTTGCCTTGCATGTTTTATACCAAAAAAGAAGCTCAAAAAATTTCAGTAGATCAAAATACTTAATCGCCTTTGAGGTTGTTGTAGGCTGTCATCAAGTTGATTTCAACTCACGATGGCCTTACGTACAACAGAATGAAACTTTGCCCAGTCCGGCATCATCCTCGCAATCACCAGCATGTTTGCATCCATCATTACAGCTACTGTACTAATCCACCTATCTTACTGAGGATTTCCCATGCCCTCTTTGACCCTTTACTTCACTAAACCCTGTCTTCCTTCCTGATAATGTGCCCACAGGAAGTGAATTAGACAGTCTTGTTGCTATCCATAGAGTCTTTGCTCTTTAATTTTCAATAGTAGATCACCAGGCCTATTTTCCTAGACTATCTTACTCTAGAATCTCTGCCTAAACCTGTCCACCAGGCTCTAGCATCACATCAATGCACGAGCCACCGCAGTGTGACAGACAGACAGATGGTGAGCAATAATAAGTTTAACAAATAAAACCAGAATCTAAGGCCACTTGTCAATGTGATTATTTCTTGTGCTCTCTCTCTTTTTTCTAAAATCTCTTTTCTGTTGTGAACAGAAGCTCCCAGTAACGTTTACATGGCCGGAATTCGTATTCTTGCCTGGAATGAGTACAGTGGTTGTTCAGTGGTAGAATTATTGCCTTTCACACAGGAGACCAGGCGTTGATTCCTGGCCAAGTCACCTCAAGTGCAGCCACCACCCATCTGTCAGTGGAGGCTTGCATGTTGCTATGATGCTGAACAAGTTTCAGCTGTGCTTCTGGACTAAGACTAAGACAAAAAAACAATCCTGGCAATCTACTTCTAAACATCAGTCAGTGAAAATCCTGTGGATCACAACAGTCTGATCTGCAACCTGTTAGGGGGAAAGTACAGGACCAGGCAGCATTTAGCTCTGTTGTGCATGGGGTTGCTGTAAGTCAGGGCCTACTCAATGGCATCTAATGACAACAACATTCTTGTCTGCTCTGATCAGTTACTATTATGACTGTCAGTTAGCAGCTGTATTGTTAAATACAAATTACTTTCCTCCTCCTTGTCAGTCCCTGGCCCCAGAGATCTGGCACTTCCCCTGGGATGGGAGGTGCCCAGAGGTGTGGCTAGGCAACTGTTTCACCTGCTGACATCATCGGAGAGGCCCTGGGGCTCAGGGCTGTGTTGACATTGCTAGAAGGGGCCTCTGCGGAGATGTTCTTCAAACCTGTGTTTGCTTGCAGCTGTCTTCTCCAATTCTTGTTCACCCATCCATCATGGTTTTATGATCACTGGCTACAATCCTGCTTAGGCAAATTGACTTTCCTCTATTTCACAATTTCAGACTATCTCCATCCTGGGAATGAATCCCCATCTCCTCTCTTCAGGTGTCTCTCTTCCATCATTCCAGTGGCAATAAAAACTTTTTTTAAAAAACATTTAATTCCATAAATAGAGATGACATTGAAAATATCCACAAAACCATAGAAGCCTACACATTTAAATTAATCCTACTGTACTGATGATTGACTACAGATAAGAAATGGGCAGGGCATCAGGACTCCTTTTGACTCCCTTGTTATTGTTGTTATTTGCCATCGAGTCGGCCCTGACTCACAGCGACCCCTCCTTGGGTTTCCGAGGCAGTATCACTATGGAAGTAGGAATGCCCAACCTTCCTTCCGAGGAGTGGCTGGTGGGTTTGA
>NW_006921677.1:7629634-7644792 GCF_000298275.1 Orycteropus afer afer
CAAGATTATCTTCTGTGTCTGTGTTAATTGGTTTCCCTTTTCTTTGTTGAAGAGGGTCTGTGCAATCCTTCTGCCTAGTCCGCCATCTTGCCCCCCAACCCACCTCTATAGATTTATAAAAACAAATCTTTGAATTGCACAGTTAAAATGAGTATTGTAAATTATACTTCAATAAAACTATTTTATATGAAAAAAAAATGGGCAGGGAGTCTGGGAATTGGACTCTGCCAACCTTGTCAAGAGTAGCACATGGCTGTCATGTTGTGTGACTGAATAAGTAAAAAGGGTCAGAACAAAGTGTTTTGAAGGCTAGTTTGGGAAAGATCGAAACAACACTTATCAAAAAATATTGCTGTTACTATCAGCTGCCACGGAGCCAGCCCCTGAGTAATGGAGAACCCTGCACAAGAGAGCTAAGTGCTGCTCAGTCCTGCGCCATTCCCGTGATTCATTGTGGATCACGCCATTGCGATCCATAGCATTTTCATTGGTTGACTTTCAGAACCCAGTCTGTCTTAGTCTGGAAGCTCTGCTGGAATCTAATCAGCATTTTGGCAACATACAAGCTCCCACTGACACATGAGTGGTGGTTGTGTGTGAGGTACCCTGTTCAGGAACTGAATTTGGATCTCCTGGAAGGAGAAAATTCTACCACAGACCCACCAAATTAGCTCACAGCAATTAAAACAGGACGGAGTGGCCTCCACGGTGCTGACCAAAGCTCTGCCTTTCTTAATATCCTTTTCACCATTGTTCCTTTTCCTCAGTCTCTTTCTCTCTGGTCTTCCTTTTCTCTGCCTCTGCCTTTGCGATTAGCTTCTAGACATTACGTCTACTCTTACCTGGAAACGATGAGCAAATGCTTCTGGGGCACTACATCTGCATTCCCAGCCTCCTAATTATCAAGAAGCTCAACACTCTCCCCCCAATCCCTCAACAACAGCAAACACACATCAAAAAGAGAAGGGAACATTCAAATCAAATATTGTCCCATCAACAGCGAGGATTCCAGCCATTCCCTCAACCCTCGTGACTTAGGTTCTTACTAGAACACCAATGAAACAAGTTTTCAGACATGTTTCCTAAAATGGTTTTGCTAATAAGTCTCCAAAAACTTTGGTTTACTTCAGCTCTCCACACACCTGGGACAGTTCTGAACTGCAATTTCAGTTCTTTCCCAAACTATAGGTAAGAGCTCGGGCTTTAGCATCAGACACTTAGGACCTGTGTGACCTTGGGCAAGTTATTTAACATCTTAATTTCCTTCTCTAGCAAAAGAGATGGTAAGAGTACATCTGTCCTTCATTTGTTGAGAGGATTCAATTAAATAATCTGTTTAAAGTGCTTGGAACAATTCCTGGCACATAGTAAGCCCACAATCCATGTCAGCAGTTATATTAATTAATTAAGTAGGTTGGCCCATATTTTTCTGCAAACTTCATGAAACCTTATTCATTCTATCATCCTTCCATTCACACAAGCCTCTTCCCTCACCATATCAACTCTAGAATTGGTCTAGAACTAAATTAAGGTCCTCTGACATCTTCTCATATCACAGGGCAGGGGAAGTGGTGGTTCAGTGGTAGAATTCTCATCTTCCATGTGGAAGATCTGGCCAGTGCACTTCATGAGTGGCCACCTGTTTGTGGAGGCTTGAGTGTTGCTCTGATGCTAAACAGGTTTCAGCAAAGCTTCCAGACTAAGACAGACTAGGAAGAAAGGCCTGATGATATCCTGAAAATCAGCCAATGAAAACCCTACATGGATCACAGCAGACTGATCAGTAACCAATCATGGAGATGGTGCAGGTCTGGGCAGCGCTTTATTCTGTTGCATATGGTGTCACCATCAGTCAAGAGCCAAGTCCATGGCACCTAACAACACGAATAACATAGCACAGAAGTGAAATGTGAAACTATTTTACAACTTTGGATTTTTTCCCTTCATTTCCAGTTTCTGCTTTTTTTTTTCTTGTCATCGAGATAAATGACCACCCATAGGTGGCCTCACACTCTATCCTAGCAAACACAGGGGCTAGTGTTGCAGTTATGGGGTCAGGTTCCCAGGTGGGTCTGATGCCTCCTGAAGTGTCCTGGGCTTTCCAATGACGTCCCCTCAGAGCTAATCCAGCTCTGTTAGAGAGTGTGTGGTTCTTAGTCAATTTGGTTGTTCAACAATTATCAGGCCCTTTTAAGGATTAATGGATATGGGTCATCTCAGAAAGTTGGAGGTGGGTGAGGACAATTTAGAGTTTGTGACAATGAAACCTCATCTCTATCAGGCAGGTTTGTTACAATGAAATCAAGTCTCAGAGAATCCAGTCACACCTGCAAGTATTTACTAGCAAGCTGGCAAACAAGAGTTGTACAGCCAGTTCTGTGAGTTCCATGAAATTGCAGCTCTCTGTTCTTTTAAGCATTCCATCAAGGACTTTGCCTGAGAGGTTTACCCAGGGAAGATTCAACAACATCCTAGCTGCAGGATTCAGCAGACCTGGCCAGGACTGGGTGCCAGACTTCCCTGGAAGCCTGACACAGGACTGTGCCTACAATCTTGAGCATTTTCTCAAAGTTTGTGGGCTACTGGGCTTGCAAGGACAGAGGGATCACAATAACGTAACAGTATTTGAACCCAATCCATGTGGCCCCCTAGTCATTTCACCAATGTCAAGTAATATGTTATATACATTATGCTAATTAAAAAAACCATTATATCCATTATGTTAATTTAAAAATCCTGAGTGATGTTCAGAGAAAAAGCTAACTGAAGAGCCTATAGTTTTCCTCTCTGGAATATAGGTTTCTGATAAGTTCTTCAAATGCTAACTAAACCAAAATCCAAAGCCCAAACCCACCGTTGTGGAGTCAGTTCTGACTCGTAGTGACCCCATAGGACAGAGCAATACTGTCCCATAGGGTTTCCAAGGATTTAAATCTTTACAGAAGCAGACTATCCCATCTTTCTCTTATGGAGCAGCTGTTGGGACCACCAATCTTCAGGTTAGCAGCTGAGTGCTTTAATCTCTGCACCACCAGAGCTCCTGCACTAACTGAACACCTCTACTCTAAATTGTGTATTCCCAATTAAGAATGGTGAGGATCAAAATTAACACAGACACACACACAGACACACATACTACCTTTCTGAAGTACTTAAAAGTAAATCACTATCAATGTAACAGCTTGACTCACTCTTGACAACCCATGTGCATCAGAGTAGAACTGTGTTCCACAGGGTTTCAATGACTGATTTTTCAGAAGAAGATCACCAGGCCTTTCTTCTGAGGCACCTCTAGATAGACACGAATCTCCAACCTGTCAGCTACTAAGCACTTAACCATTTGTACACTCAGGGGCTCCCTTCAAATCTCCTTTTGTGCTATCCAGTTCAGAGAGAGAAGAACTGCTTATACTTAGCCACCAATGTTTTAAAAAATAATACCTAACTACAAAGTCATAGAATGAGGGTCACATCTGAGACCAGTCTTGTACCCAATAACATAGACCTGCATGACCACCGTTGTGCAACCTGTTTGCTGGGGAACTGATATCTTATCTCCAGGTTTATCCTTTTGTTGGGGGTCCAGGGCATCTAGGAGTGTCCCTAGAAAGACTGCATATTAAGATGCAGATATCTAGGGGTCATTTGAGAGATAGAACTCAGGGCTCTAAGGAACCTCGACAAATGACTTGTGAGATAGTGGTATAAGGAAGGGTCCTGGGAGCGGCCTTGAGAAAGGAGTCCAGGAGGGGATGGTACCTGATCATGGGGGAGTCATGAATGAAAACAGGAGGCTGGACACCTGAATGTGGAAGGGAGCACTAGGAACCAGAAGTCAGAAAGGAGAGATATGAGAGACTTTTGACTGCAATGGGCCTTGAATATGTGTAGAGATGAAATGTTCATGAGCTGCCTTAGCTCTTAATGGCTTTCAGTTCAGCCACCTCCACTGTGGTAACTTTTCTATAGGCATTGCTGATTATTCATTCTGGAGAACCTGCCAGTGGTTCTCAAAGTTAGAACAACTTAGGATGCTTGTTTATAATGCAGATTTCAGGCCCAGGGGTTATTGTTCAGTAGGTCTGGCATGGGACCTAGGAACTTGCATTTTTAAAAGCACCACAGGCAATTCTATTTCAGAGACCATGGCTTGATAAACATTGGCATGCCTTGCTGTAAAGGAGTTTATAATATTTTAGGATAATAGGCGGAGGGGTGGGGTGTCTCTGTGTGGCACAAATGGTTACGTGCTGGGCAACTCACTGAAAAGTTAGAAGTTCAAACCCACTCACAGAGAAGAAAGGCCTGGCATTGCTTCTGAAAGGTCACAGCCATGAAAACACCTATGGAGGGATGTTCTACTTAAAAACACATGGGACCACCAGGAGTAGGAATTGATTTGACAGCAGCTGCTTTGTTGTTGTTCTTGTTGAGGATAAATTGTTGGTTTTGAAGGTGTATCAGTTAGCTTTTATGCTTTAATCCCACTGCCATCAAGTTCATTCCAATTCATTAGTGACCTCCATTGGGTTTCTAAGGCTGTAAATCTTTACAGAAATAGATTGCCTCATCTTCCTCCCACAGAGAAGCTGGTGAGTTTGAACCACTGACCTTCTCATTAGCAGCTAAATGCCTTACCCACCATGCCACCAGAGCTCCTTTTATGGTCTGATAAACCACTCAAAAATGTGTGGCTTAGTGCAATCATCATTTGATTTAGCTCAGAATTCTGTGGGTCTTCTGGGTGACTTTTCTGCTCTAGAATGGTTCAGGGGATCTCTGATGGGCTCCAATAAGCATTTTTGGCCAACTGGCCATTTGGCTAGTAGTGGAATGGCCTCATTCACATGTTTGGTGGGTGGCAGGCTGGTTGGTCTCAATGTGGGGGGAATCTCAGTGGGACTGTCTTGCCTTTGCTCCACAGGGCCTCTCATCCTTCAGTAGGCTGTTGTTATTGTTAGCTGCCATGGAGTCGACCCCCAATACATGACGACCCCATGCACAATGGAATGAAACACTGCCTGTTCCTGTGTCATCCCCATGATTGGTTACAGATCAACCATGGTATCTGTAGGAATTTCACTGGCTGATTTTCAGAAGTAGATCACTAGGCCTTTCTTAGTCAGTCTTAGTCTGGAAGCCCCACTGAAGCCTGTTTACCATTATAGCAACTTGCAAGCCTCCACTGATGGACAGATGGTGGCTGTGTGTGAGTACATTGGCCAGGATTCCAATTTGACTCTCTGGCACACCAAACCAAATTCTACCACTGAATCACCACTACCACCACCCCTACCCCTCCAGGAAGCTAGTCCTGGCTTTTTCACTTGGTGTTCTCAAGGTTCCAGAGGATAGCCAGAGGGGACATTATCAATGTGCAAGCACTTTTCAAGTCCCTGCTTCTGTTGCATTTGCTTTTGTCCACTGGCCAAGGCCAAACCCAGGGTCAGCATGAGAGGACCTACCCAAGGGCATGGATACAAGTAAGGGAGTCATTATGGCCATTCTTGAAATCTACCACAGAATTTATCTGTTAAGAAGCTCTAAATGTTTAACAGGAAGCCAATAGTCTTGGGAAAGTTATCAATCAGAGGAAAATAATCTGTCATTTCCTGCCCAAAGGTGGATTTAATGATGTGACAAAGTCAGCACATTTCTAATCATCCAAGTGTTACAGAACTTCTTATGCTGGGGCTCCTGGGACAGTCTCCGGAAGAGCTGACACCGTCTGGTCTGCTTTCCCTCCCTGTGTGGTTGTTCCCACTGGGGACCTCTCTCAGCAGCTGCTCTTGGCACCTGCTATTATGAGGCTCAGGAAATTTCCTCTTTCCTTGGGTCTCATGTATCCAAGCATTTATGTATCTATCCTGAGGAGTAACCTGGCTAAAGAAAGACTTTAGTAGAACACCAGGGTTCCTGATGGTGTCTTCCTGACAGCTTTGATCCCTAATCTTTGCATTGCCACTTCTAATGATCATGTCAGAGCTCCCCTCTGGCTTCAGGTTAGCCCATGGCAAGAGCATTAGACTAGGCACCAGGAGAATTGGGGTGTGGTCCTCTGTGTTCTCAGGCAAGTCTCTTTTTGTCTCTGGATTTCACTTTTTTTTTAACTATTAAATGAGAGAGTTGGTCTAGAATAATGCTTCTCAAACTTTAATGTGCATCCGGATCATCTGGAGATCTTGTCAGAAATGTAGAATTCCAGATCCCACTCTAGATATTCCAAACTAGCATTTGCTTTTTAACAAAATCTTATGGTCTAGAACAGTTATGCTCCAAAGGGTTTTCAACGGCTGCTTTTTCAGAAGCAGATTGCCATGCCTTTCTTCCAAGGCACCTCTGCCTGACCTCAAATCTCCAATCTTTTGGTTAGCAGTCAAGTGTAGTAACACTTTGTACCACCCGCAGGCTCCAATTGTAACATCAGTGGGTGAAAATTAAAAATGAAAATAAATAATGTTTGACAACCATTTTGCAATACATTTTCAGAACCTTAGATTTTTGCACACATTTTGGATTTATCATGGATATTCTCAGATATAGTTACAAAGAGAATATCTAAGTGCTGTTTGCAATACTGAAAAACTATAAAACCATAATATCTAATAATAAGGGAGATTATTTAAATAAAATATGATATAGATATACACTGGATCCTATTCACTACCATTAAAAATGACATGGTAAAAAAAATATTTTTTGATAGAAAATTGCTCATGATAAATAGAAACACAAAAAGTAGTTCTACAAAAAGATATGAAAACCATGATACTATTTTTAATATATATTTCATCTTTTAAAAAAATTGTAAATATATTGTATATTTCACAAGGTTCACGATGATTATCTCTAGAAGGGGGTTATATAAAATAATTTGTACTTTTATGCTTATTTCCATGTTTAAATTTCCTATAAGACTATACTACTTCAGAAAAAAGAAATAGATTTATTATTTTATTCCTCCTTTGTTCCTGAATATCACTTATTGACTTTTCTTCTTTCAGGGCTAAGCTTCTCCCTCAGGTTTCTACTTCCTCCCCCTTCCTTTTTCTTCTCAATGCATTGTAAGCTGCCCTTCTGATTCTATCACCCCTCTGACTTTTAAGTTGTCAAATTAGGGGTTCCTTCTGTCATTCACATCTTCTTTCACTTCTCTGAAGCATTTAATGCTGTTATCTATTTTCTCCTTGAAATTCCATCTTCTCTGAATTCTGTCACATTCCTGGTTTGGTTCTTTTCATCTGACCATTGTTTCTCACTCTCCTTTCAAAGTATCTCTTCATATTATTACTGTTGCTGTGTGCTGTCAAGTCAATTTTCAACTCATAGTGACCCATGTGACAGGGTAGAACTACCCCATAGGGTTTTTGAGGCTGTAATCTTTATGAAAGCAGATAGCCAAGTCTTTCTTCCATGGAGTGGTAGGGTGGGTTTGAACTGTCATCTTTTCAGTTAGCAGCCAAGCTCTTAACTATTGTGCCAATATAGCTGCATCTTAAATGTTAGTGTTTCCTAGGGTTCCATCTTTGATCTTCTATTCTCATTTAACACAAGCTCTTGGATAACATCATCAACACACACAGATTACAATCCCAATTGTATGCCCAACCAGGTGATGGCACCATCCCAGACTTCTCTCTGAGTATCAGACTGATGAATGCAACTGTCCATCAGACACCTTAATCTGGAGATCCTAAGAATTCCTCAAAATCAGCATGTCCCAAACTGATCTCACCATCTTTTCCTAAAAGCCTGTTTCTCTCCATCCATATTCAGTATTTTGATTAATGACCTTAACATCTAATCATTGTAGCCCAAAACTATCAATAGTCCTGTTGTTGTTGTTTGCCATAGAGTCGGTCCCGACTCATAGCAACCCCTCCTTGGGTTTCCGAGGCAGTATCTCTACGAAAGTAGGATTGCCCAACCTTCCTTCCGAGGAGTGGCTGGTGGGTTTGAACCACCAGCCTTCTGGTTAGCAGTCAAGTGCCTTAGGCACTATGCTACCAGAGCTCCTATCAATAGTCCTAGACTCTCCGTTTCTTATCATTTCCCCAACCCTACACATATGGATCTCATTTTGAAAATTGGGTATTCTAAACCATTGCCTCTCTTTTAATATACCTATTCCATCTGCCTTCTCTCTCAGTAAATGTTTTTGTCTTTTACTTCAAGAGAAAATTATGGATATCATGTAAGAATTCCCTCACTTTCTGTTCCTGCTCTACTGTGTTAGAAACTGGTGACACAAAGATGAAAAAGTGTGATCCCTGAGAGCTTTCAATCTACTGAGATGTGGGCATTTCTTTGGACATTGAGAAAGATATATATTTTTTTCCCAACCAATGTATTTTATGTTAATATTTAGATAAGGCTTAGGGTGTAACCTGTTTGGCCAGATTCAAGGATAAGTTTGAATTGCATGATCTAAAATGTTTAAAAGTTAAAGCAGTCAATTTTAGCAGAGGTGTCTGGAAATGTTTATATGAAAATCTTAAACCACAAGTTAATACATACTTGTGACTTGAACTCTAGCTTATTGATTTGTATAAAAGTTTACAAGTATATTCCTTCTTTAGGATTCATTCATCTTAAAAAAAAAAAAAAAGATACATAAGCATATCTGAGTGCAGTATGCTTCCTGTGAAGACATATGGAGATGGAAGCAAATGCCACAATAGCATCACTGCTATGACAGAAATGGGAATAGAGTTGAATGAGTACATAGAGAAGGAGACTTTAAGGGAAGGTTCCACAAGGAAGGGAGCATTGAGTTAGGACTTGAAGGACATCTGCTAACCCTTTATTTATTAATGTACTGCCATGTTCCCAAAGTAATTAATATCGGATTTGGACTTGTGGAAAGATGGAGTAGATGTACTTTTCCTATTCTTTCCAGTAAATACAGCTAAAAACCCAAACACAGCATGGAAAACAAACAAATGAAGATGCCAAAAGGTAGAGAGAAGAAAATAGACATATTAATGACCACAGGACCTAAGAAATGACAAATAGTGAGTTCCCTGGGTATCCTTTTTGCTTCATACCTATCAGACTGGGTTCTGGAGAAGCTGGCAAGATGGAAATACCAACAGAAGCAGAATGAAAAAAAAAAAAATAACTCAAGAAAAGTGTCTTCTCTGGGCAAAAGACACGAATAGACGCTTCAACAAGGAGGATAGTCAGGCGGCCAAAATATGAAGAAATGCTCACAATCATTAGCCATTAGAGAGATGTAAATCAAAACAACAATGAAATACCATCTTGCCCCAGCACTGGTAGAAAAGTTCAACAAAACAGAAAATAATAAATGCTGGTGAGGATGTGGAGAGATCGGGACTCTCATACACTGCTGGTGGGACTGTAAAATGGTACAACCATTGTGGAAAGCAGTATGACAATTCCTTCCAAAGTTGGAATTAGAAATACCATTTGACCCAGCTGTTCCATTACTAACTACATACCCTAAAGAAGTGGGAGCCACGACAAGAACAGACATATGCACACCCATGTTCATCACAGCACTATTTACAATAGCCAAAAGATGGAAACAACCTAGGTGTTCATTAACTGAGGAATGGATAACCAAACTATGGTACATACAAACAATGGAATACTATGCAACTATAATGAGTAACATAGAATCTGCAAAACACCTCATAACGTGAATGAACTTGGAGGACATTACGCTGAGTGAAATAAGTCAATGACAGAAGGACAAATATTGTATTAGTCTGTTATTATAAAAGTCAAGGAAAGGTTTATCTATGGAAGGACATTTTCTTTGTTGGTTACCAGGGGTGAAAGGGGAAGAGAGGGAACACTGTTAGATAGGTAGAGATAAGTATTGATTTGGGTGAACAGAAGGACAATGTACCAAATGTGAGTGATCAACATGGTGGCATTGAGGAAGAGGAATATGTAGGAGGTATATGGGTGGTACAGACAACAAAGATGAAACCTTTTGCACATACAGTACTGTGTTGTCAGTGAAGGCAAACGTGGGTATATGGTGGATAGATGGGTGGACAGGCTGAACTACTAGGTATGTCTATGAAGTGGGGTGGGAGCTCTGGTAGCATAGTGCCTAAGGCACTTGACTGCTAAGCAGAAGGCTGACAGTTCAAACCCACCAGCCACTCCTCAGAAGGACAATGGTGCAATCTACTTCTGTAGTGATACTGCTTTGGAAACCCAAGGAGGGTCACAATGAGTCAGGTCTGACTCCATAGCACATAACAACAACAACGACAACATGAACTGGGGAGTGTACCCAAGACCATGTATAGGGTGGGCAGACAATGGTCCTATAAGTGTATTTGTATGATCTGTAAGAGTTCCCAGGTATATAGTAGAGCTGACAGGGGACAAGTTTGTAGTCACTTCTTGGTCACAGCCAGCTACCCAGAGGGACCGAGTAGTTGAACCGGTGGCCTTGGGATCATAGTCGCAGGGAACATCAAGCCCCCTTGGCATAACATACTACACAAAACATTGTTCCACCGCCTACTTTGGCAAGTAGAGACTGGGATCTTAAAAGCTAGCAAGCAGCCATCTGGATGCAATGATGGGTCTCTCCTCATCCAGAACAAAGAAGTATGAGGAAAACCAAAGATTCATGGAAACAATTAGTCCTAGTGACTGATACACCATACTATCTGCAGCCTATACGACTATGAGACCAGAAAAACTAGATGGTGCCTGGCTACCATTGTCAACCACTTGGAGGGGGATCTATGTAGGAGATCCTGGATAGAGAGGGAGAACAATGTGGAACAAAACATAAAATCATTTGGAGGAAAAAAAAAAAAGTGTGTGTGGTGGGATCAGTTTTGCTGGTCTGATAGAGCCTGGTGGAACCACTGAGACAATGGCCCCTAGCTGCACTTCAAGTCTGGAATTGAACTCAGACCTGTGGCTTCCAGTCAAACAAAAGACAGGCATATGAGTTGAACATTTACCTGAGATAGATACACTCTTTGGAGAGAACAATCATGGAAGAAAGAAGAGTTGTTTATGCACAGGGAGACAGCTCAGAGGGCAGGAGTGCATGGAGGGATGGACACCAAAATTACAATAAAAAAAAGAAAAGAAAAGCCTGTTCTCTCTAATCAAAGGCACAGGAAAGGGTCAGCATAGAAAGACAGAAAACTTTTAGACTCTGGTGCCTAAGGCATTTGACTACTAACCAGAAGACTGGTGATTCAAACCCACCAGCCACTCCTCGGAAGGAAGGTTGGGTAATCTACTTCCATAGTGATACCACCTCAGAAACCCAAGGAGGGGTCTCTGTGAGTTGGATTCAACTCAACAGCAGTGAGTTTGGTTGGTTTTTAACTTGTACTTCAGCCAAACACCACATAAATAAAACTATGACCCCATCCTCATCCCTGCCAGCAAAGGCCAAGTGAGGATCCTAAGTTTCTATACTTGCCAGGTTTGGGGTAATAAGACAACCCAGCTCCTACCTACAACTGGGGTGATGGTACAGAAGATCAAGTAGGAAGCCAGAGGAGGCATAGTGGATGGTCAAGACTTTCAACATTTTCACCACAGTCCAAGGCTACATTCCCACAGTGTCAATAGGAGGCATGTAGAGGGCAATAATGAGGCAACTCTGCATCTCCCAGATGGCAAGGTATCAGCAGATACCTACTGGAAAGCCTGAAATCCCACTCCTACTGAACAATAACAAGGAACCCTTCTCTCCCTAGGTGTCAACAGAGGCTGAATGGGTAGTCTAACTTCCATTTCCACTTGGCAGTAACAAGATGGTGCTCCTATTATCCACTAGAACAGTGTCAGAAGATTTAAGTAAGATCCAGAATCTCATTATATACTATCCAAAATACTCAGTTTTAAATAGAAAGATCACTTGTTATACCAAGCACCAGGAAAATCTCAACTTGAATGAGAAAAGACAATCAACAGATGTCAATGCCAACATGATACATATGTAAGAATTATCTTACAGAAATTTTAAAACAACAATCAGAAAAAATGGTTCCGCAAGCAAGTACAAACATGCTTGAAACATGACAAAATAGAAAGTATCAGCAAAGATAGAAGACATAAAGAAGGATTAAATGAAAATTTTAGAACTGAGAAATATAATAACCAAAATGAAAAAGTCAGTGGATATGCTCAACAACAGAATGAAAAGGCAAAGGAAAGAATTAGTGAACTGGAAGGTAGAACAATGAAAATTACCTGATTTGAACAACAAAGAGAAAATAGACTGAAAAAAGAAAAGAAGACAAAAAAATAGAAGAGAGCTTCAGAGAAAATACCAAAAGATCTAACATTTATGTCATTGAAGTCACAGAAGGGAAGGGATGGGCCTGGAAAGGTATTTGAAGAGATAATGGCTAAACCTCTCCCAAATTCGACAAAAGACAAATCTATAGATTCAGGAAGCTGAGAGAACCCCAAGCAGAATAAACAGATATGCCAATACATGTCATAGTTAAGTTTCTAAAAAGTAAAGACAAAGGAAATATCTTAAAAGCAATAAGAGAGAAAAAGACAAAAGCCATTTGAATAGTAGCAGATTTATCATCAGAAACCCTGGAGGCAAGAAGGAAGTGGCACTACATTTTTCAAGAGCTGAAAGAAAAGAACTGTCAAACTAGAACTTTATATCCAGTGAAAATAGCTTTCTGAAAGGAATAATCAAGATATTCTCAGATCAAAGAAACAAAGAGAATTTCTCACTATCTGCCTTAGCCCAAAAGAATGACTAAAGAAAGTTCTCTAAATAGACAGGAAATGATAAAAGAAAGAATCTTGAAACATCAGGAAAGAAGAAAAAACAACAGACAGAGTAAAATAAATAGATAAAGGGTAAGTACAATAGATTTTCTTTCTCCTGTAGAGTGTTCTAAATTATGTTTGACAGTTGAAGCAAAAAATTATAACACAGTCTAATGTAGGAGCTCTGGTGACAGTGTCTAAGGCATTTGACTGCTAACCAGAAGGCTGGATGTTCAAACCCACTGCAGTGTAGTAAATTACTTAGTGTGGCTTTTCTACCCATAAGTCTTTGTAAACTCAGTGGTGTAATGAGCAACTGAGGAGCTCCTGACTGTAAATGTTATCCACCTGGGTTATTTCTGTTGGGCATGGCACAATGCAATGTTATAGGAGGCTCACTCTCAGGTGCTTAGAATTCTGTTGTTATGATTTGGTTGGTTTGGCCACCCTGCCAAGCTCAAAAGGAGGCCTCCTAGAGGCAGAATGCTCTCTGACTGCTTGTTGAGGAAGACGTGGTGCTGAAAGAGACATGTGCTCCTGAAACACGTGTTGCTGGGAAAGAGATGCAAGAGACACGCATTGCTGAGTGAGACACCGAGGGACCAGCATTGCTGGGACTGTGAGAGACTATTGCCTGAGGGACGGTGGGCTGGGAGAGAGACTAAGCGTTTTTTCCTGAACTCAAATTGTAGCCTGTGGTGCTTCCCTAATAAACCCCATAATCTGTGAGCTCTGTGTGGCCACTGCAGCGAATTATTGAACCCAGGAGAGAGGTGGTGGGTGCTCTGGGAGGAATGGTTGGAGAAAGGGATGGAGGGAGGCAGCATGTCTGGCCTCACAGGAATAGGCCTTGGGCTATTGATGGTGATTCTGCCTTCCTCTTGTGGGACTAGAGGAGGTCAGAACATGTGGCCTCCTTGCCCTTTTTGCACCTACCAGCCACTCCTCAGAAGGAAGATTGGGCAATCTACTTCCATTGAGATACCGCCTTGGAAACCCAAGGAGGAGTCTCTATGGATCAGAAGCAATTCAACCACAGTGAGTTTGGTTTTGGTAATGTAGTTCTCAAAGTATGCGGAGGAAATATGTAAGGCAATTACCCTATAAAATCCCCCCAAAAAACAAACCCATTTCCATCGAGTTGATTCTGACTCATATTGACCCTTTAGGACAGAGTAGACTGTCTCATAGTTTTTCCCAGGCAGTAATCTTTATGGAAACAGACTGCACATCTTTCTATTGCAGAGCAGCTGGTGGGTTCAAACTGCTGACCTTTCAACCTTTCAGTTAGCAGCCAAGCGCTTAACCACTGTGCCACCCAGGCTCCTAAATTAAGTGGGGGTAAAGGATAGGAATCCAAAAGGAGGTAACATTTCACTCAAACTTGTGAAATGTTGATATTAGTAGACTATGATTTTAAAAAAATAAAACCACTGCCATTCAGTTGATTGATTCTGACTCAATGACACTCCCATTGGGTTTCCAAAGCTGTAAATCTTTACAGAAGTAGACTACCTCAGCTTTTTCCCATGGGGCAGCTGGTGGGTTTGAACCACTGACCTATTGGTTAACAGCTTACCACAGAGCCACCAGACTTATATCTATAACTTATATACTATAAAGGAGCTCTGGTATCATAGTGCCTAAGGTACTTGACTGCTAACCAGAAGACTGGTGGCTCAAACCCACCAGCCACTCCTCAGAAGGAAGATGGGGCAAGCTACTTCCATAGTAATACTGCCTCAGAAACCCAAGGAGGGATCTCTATGAGTTGGGGCCCACTCGATGGCACATAACAACAACAACAGCAACAACCCCACAGAAGAAAGATGGAGCGATCTACTTCCATAAAGATTTACCACCTTGGAAACCCAATGGGGTTACTGAGTCTGGTCCAACTCAATAGCACATAACAATAACATATACTATAAAGGGTGGTATGAGGGAGATCTTTGTGGTAATGGAACAGTTCTCTATTATGATTGTAGTGATGGTTACAAAAATCTATACATGTGGTACACTACCATACAACTATATATGTACATTGTACCAATATGAAATTCTTAGTTTTGATATTGTGCTGTAGTTATGTAAGATGTAATATTGGGTAAAACTGCATGAAGGCTACTTCCATATACTATCTTTGAATCTTCCTGTGAATATATAAATATTTCAAAATAAAAAGTTTTTTAGACAGTAGATGTAGTACACCATGATAAAATATGAATGGAAAGGTCATAGATTGTGATAGTTGAAGATGTGTCAACTTGGCTGGACTCCAGTTGTGAGTGGTGGTTCCCATGATGGATCATATGACTGCGTTCTAAGTGGCCGGTCGGCCTAGGGGGAGTTTCCCCAGGGGTGTGGCCTACCTGCAATACTATCCCAGGGACAAACTGGAAGAA
>NW_006921677.1:7651522-7661654 GCF_000298275.1 Orycteropus afer afer
GCTTCTACACACTTGTGAGCCATTTATCTAAGATAAATTTCTCTCTCTCTCTCTTTCTCTCTCTATAAATATATATATATATACTTTGCTGGTTTTTGTGTTTCTCTAAAGAACCCAATCCAACACATAGATATTCTTACAAATGAGAAGGTATACCTTAATCAGGATGTTTCTGGTTGCAAATGACAGAAACCTGAATCCAATCCACTTAAGCAAACTGGGAATTTATTAGCTCACATAACTTCATCTCTTAATTTTGCTTTTCTCTGTGGATTGGTCTTATTTTCTCTTATAGAAGCCAAACCTTCTGCAAGGAATGTGACTAAAAATAACAATTTCTGAGCTTCATATCCACGGAGCAAGAGTCAGTCTGTCTCTGTCTCTGTCTCTGTCTCTCCCTCTCTCTCCCCCCAGTATCCAAATAGAACAGGATGCTGATTGCCTGGCCTGGTCACATGCCCTTCCTGGGCACTCACTGTGGCCAGGAGATGGATGTTGTGACTGGCACTGGCAGGTGCCCACCCCTACCACAACCAAATAGAGTTGGGAAGGCAATGCTATTAACAAGAAAAAGGAAGAGATGCTGGACAGCAAAGGCATTAGATGTCCAGTACAGAGTATGTAGGTATCCTATGGGATTATAAATGAGGGATGAGAGGATTTTAAAGGGAGGGAAAGGGCACAAGAGAACATAAAATCTTGCAAAAAAAAAAAAAAGTGGGAAGGAAAGCATCAGAGATGAGAAAGGAAGCAGTAGGGGTAGTAAATCCATTTCCTTCCTATAGTGACTTAAGGTCCAGCAGGTAAACAAAGTTTCCAGGGATATATTTGAGATAAGAGCCAAAAGAGCTTCTTGGAACTTTGAAAAACTTTTGTGAAGATTCTGATTTCCTTTTTGAATGCAGAAGCCCTACAGAGTGTAGGCAGATGGTAAATATGAATAATTTAATTTCTAGTTAGAAACCAAGGTAAAGACCACAGCAATGATTTTATCTTCATGGACTGATTTTCAGATGATACAAAGCTGAATGGGACAGCCAACTCAGAAATTAGATATATAAACATGCAGAGGAAAAAAAAAGGAATAAAGTGAATGGGGAGGCGTGGTGTAATATGAGCCTCCTGTTGTTCAAGGGGACATTCTGCAGGCTCCTCAAAGAGAAAGAAAACCAACTAGACCACAGATCCTGTGATTCTCCTCGAGGAAGTTGGTTGTGCTTGGTTCCATCCAGCAAATGACTTGGTAGAGGAGTTCCACAAGCCTCTCAGATCGCCTTCATTTGTCAAAGGTAGCTGTAATGTACCACCCCTGTAAGAAATAATAATAATAATAATAAAAAGAATCAAGAACTTCTCTTCATTTTTGTTTTTCTCTCTGAGACTGTGTGTTTACAAATACAAGCATAAAATTGCCTGTATTTTTGTATAACTAAGGGCACCCTGCTAAAATTTTTCACAGTCACTGACTCTCCACAATAGCCCTTCAACATGGGTAATATAATCATTGTCACTTACAGATGAGGACACTGGGGAATACAGCCTTCAAACGTGAGTTTGACACCAGTGGCTGTATCCTTAACTTCTTCCCTATGGCTTTCTGCTAAAGAGGAATTGCAGCTATTTCTCCAAATTCAAGTGAAGTTGCTTTCTGTACACAATTGGCTCTTTAGGGAAGGGGGAGGAAGATGTTAAATTTAGGAGACCCTTTTAATACTGTGAGCTCTAATGGCGTAGTGCTTAAGGCATCTGACTGCTAACCAGAAGGCTGGTGGTTCAATCCCACCAGTCTCAGAAAGGAGGTTGGGAAATCTACTTCCATAGTGATATTGCAAGGAGGGGTCGCTGTGAGTCAGACCTGACTCCACGGCAGTGAATTTGGTTTTTTTGGTTTGGTTTTTCAATATTGGTGCAAACAGTTAACCTGCTTAAGTGCTAACCGAGAAATTGGTAGTTCAAATCAACACAGAGGTGCCTCAGAAGAAAAGCTTGGTGATCTACTTCCAAAAAATCAGCCATTGGAAATTGTGTGGAGCACAGTTCTCCGACACACATGGGGTTGCCATGGATTCCAGTCGACTCTAAGGCAACTGGTTTGATTCTTTTACACTACATTGCAGTATTTTCATCTGAAACATAATCTACAGTTACAAAAACTTGCTCTTGGTTGTCAAAACAGAGATTAACAGTCTGAGTCATAGAGTAATTTATTTCAAATTTGGCTTCAGTATCTATTGCTAGGTAGTTTCAAAAGTGGGCCACAGGCGTGGGAATGGCTTTGAGTGACATCACAATTAGGCAACCTGATCCCACCCTGGGAATCTGAGACCTGGATTCAAATGTGGTATTTGCCTTCTGCCCCCTCTGCACAGTTCAGATTGAGAGAGTTGCTGTTTTGTGTTTTTTATCTCCTATCCAGGCAGCTGCCTGATGCACTCTCATCTTTCAGACTGAGCTGCCAACTTTCCTTTCCGGACTCCCAAATTTAGACAAAGACATCCTCCAAAGTGATGTTGAAGACTTTCTCCCCACCTTCTTCTTCTTCTCCTCCTTTTTGGCATTGGTGTTTTTAATGGAAACCTGATTCACTTGTCACCAAAAAAAAAAAAAAAAAAAAAAACCCCACAGAGAATGATCATCAAAGGAGTTGGACAAAACTTCTTTACCAGGATCCTATTTCAGTGTGATTGCCCTACATGCTGAGAGGAGAGCTTTAGAGGGAGGCCAGGAGGCACTCCCTCGAGGGGCTTGGATTGAGTTTCTCTCAGACCCCAAGGGAACTTCTTGAATGGATAATGCCCTGAAGCACAAGAATGCCAAATCCTATCAGTCCTGTGAGGATCTCTCTTTCTAGGATGAAACTTCCACAATTTAACAATATTAAATATTAACAATGTTAACATTCAATAAGTTTTAAATTTCTCTAAACAGCAACTTACTCTTCATTTTCAGAGATAGGCTCCACCACTTGCAAGCTGACAGTGAAGCTGGAAATGGGAAAGATGACAAACATTTCTACTTCATTGGCTTGTTGTAAGGATTAAATGAGATACCCACTGCCATGAGTCTATTCCAATTCATAGAGACCCTACAAGGCAGAGTAGAACTTCCATAGGGTTTCCAAGGCTGTCAATCTTTACAGAAGCAGACTGCCTCATCGTTCTCCCATGGAGCAGCTGATGGGTTCCAACTGCTGAACTTTTGGTCAGCAGCTAAATTCCTTAATCATTGTGCCACCAGAATGCCCTTATTAAATGAGATAGCAGGTGTATATCAGAGACCCTGGCACACAGTGAGCAATACAGCAAGGTAATTAACTGCATGGACACTGGACCAAATTGAAAACCAAAACCAAACACACTGCCATCGAGTTGGATCCAACTCATAGCAACCCCTCCTTGGGTTTCCAAGATGGTATCACTATGGAAGTAGATTGCTCAACCTTCCTTCCAAGGAGTGGCTGGTGGGTTTGAACCGCCAGCCTTCTGGTTAATAGTTAAATGCCATAGGCACTATGCCACAAAAGCTCCCAGACCAAATTAACAGGATCAAAAATTGTTACTACCAAAAGAAATCTATAGATATAATGCAATCCCAAGCCATATTCTATCCACATTCTTTAAAGAGATGGAAAAACTAATCACCAGTTTTATAGAGAAAGTAACAAGACCCCAAATAAGCAAAACACTACTCAAGAAGAACAAAGTTGGAAGCTTCATACTTCCCAAGCTCAGAACCTACCATTTAGCCACAGTAGTCAAAACAGCCTGGTACTATATATAGGTTTGGCAGATGATATTCCTACATACGTATTTATATGTGCTATAGAA
The DNA here is from genome assembly GCF_000298275.1 of Orycteropus afer afer. Lineage (NCBI taxonomy): Eukaryota > Metazoa > Chordata > Mammalia > Tubulidentata > Orycteropodidae > Orycteropus > Orycteropus afer. Next base: position 7,655,350 of record NW_006921677.1, read on the forward strand.
GTGTCCAAATACATTATAGCATTAATAGGGGACAAAGTTAAGATAACTTCTTAGTCACAACCAAGCACCTTGAGGGAGTGAGACTCTAGGCATGTGAGTTTGGTACCATGGTTGCAGGGGCATCAAGCTCAATTGGCACAATGTAGGACACAAAAGCATTGTTCTGTATCCTACTTTGGTGAGTAGTGACTGGGGTCGTAAAAGCTTGTGAGCAGCCATCTAAGATGCAACTACTGGTCTCTTCACATCCAGAGCAAAGAAGAGTAAAGAAAATGAAAGACACATGGAAACAATTAGTCCAAAGGACTAATGGATCACAGGAACCTCAGCCTACATGACCCTGAGGCCAGAACTAGATGGTGCCCATCTACCAATGCCAACACTTTAGAAAGGTTCAAAATTGGAGATACTGGATGGAGAAGGGAAAAAAATGAGAAACAAAATTCAAAAACATAAAGACCATGATTACTGGTTGGACAGAGACTGGTGAAACCTCTGAGACTATGGCCCAGGGTTACCTTTCAGGTCTGGAATTGGACTCATTCCCTGTGTTAGCTCTCAGCCAAACAATAGACTGACCTATGAGCTGAACAGATACACCAGGGAGATGCATTTCTTAGAATGGTCAACTGTGGGAGATCAGAAGGGCAGTATTTGCACAGGAGGAAATCTCAAACCAAGAAAACCAAAGTCATTGCTGTCGAGTCGATTGCGACTCATAGCAACCCCTCCTTGGGTTTCCGAGGCGATATCTCTACGGAAGTAGATTGCCCAGTCCTCCTTCCAAGAAGTGGCTGGTGGGTTTGAACCTCCAGCCTTCTGTTTAGCAGTCAAATGCCTTAGGCACTACACTACCAGAGCTACCTAGGCAGGCAGAAGTGAATAGGTAAGAAGGACACAGGGAAGGGGTTACCACAGGGAGGAGGTAGGAGGAGAGCTATTAATGGGCATTGTAATTGGTGTCATGAAACAAATTGTGTATGAACTGTTGAGTGTAACATAAATCAGCTTTGTAAAACTGCACCCAAATCACAATTTAAATTTTAAAAATAAAACAAAAACAGCTTGCTACTGGTACAATGAAAGACACATACACCAATGGAACAGAATTGAGAACCCAGAAGTAAATCCATCCACCTATGGAGAGCTGATCTTCAACAAAGAGTTGAAATCTATTAAATGAGAATGAGATAGTCTCTTTAACAAATGATGCTGGCAAAATAGAATATCCATTTGCAGAAAAATAAAATAGGATCCATACCTCATACTATATACAAAATAAGATGAGTCAAAGGCCTAAATGTAAAACCTAAAACTATAAAGATGATGGAAGGAAAAGTAGGGACAAAATTGTGGACCCTCATTTATGACATAACTTATCTATCAAACGTACCTAAAAATTCACAAATAGTATAAGATAAACTAGATGACTGGGACATCCAAAAAAAATTAAACACATATGTGCATCAAAAGACTTCTCTAAAAGAGTAAAAAGAGAACCTACAGACTGGGGAAAAATTTTTTACAAAGAAATATCTGACAAGAGACTAATGTCTAAAACGTATAGAAAATTTCAACACCTGAACAACAAAACACAGACAATCTAATTGAAAAATGGACAAAGGACATGAATGGACTCTTTCCCAAGAAAGACATTCAGGCAGCCAATAAATACATAAAGAGAGACTTGCGATTATTAGCCATTTCATAGTTGCAAATCAAAACAACGAGATAGCATCTCACCTTAGCAATAATAGCAATGATCAAAGAAACAGAAAGTAGCAAATGTTGGATAGGATATGGAGAGATTGTAACTCTTGTACACTGTTGATGGAATTGTAAAATGATACAACCACTGTGGAAAAGTGCATGATGCAACCTCAGAAAATTAGAAATAGAGATAATATATGATCCAACAATCCTACTACTAGGTATATATCCTAGAGAAATAAGAGTCATGTCACAAATAAATATATGCCTATTCATGTTCGTCATAGCATTATTCACAATAACAAAAAATATGGAAACATCCTAGGTACCCATCAACAGATGAATGGATGGATAAACTATATAGTACATACACACAATGGAATACTGTGCAACGTTAAAGAATAATGATGAATCTGTGAAACATCTCAGAACATGGATGAACCTGGAGGACATTATGCTGAGTGAAATAGGTCAATCACAAAAGGACAAATGTTATATGAGGCCACTGTTATAAAGTCAAGAAAAGGTTTATGCATAGAAAGAAACATTCTTTGATGGTTACCAGGGATGGGAAGAGGAGGGAGGGAAGATCACTAACTAGATAGTAGACATGTATAAACTTGGTTCAAGGGAAAGGCAATACAAAATAAGAGGAAGTCAGCACAACATGTTCAAGGCAAAGGAAGACACTAGAAGTACAAAAGAGAAAAGGCAACAACAGTAAATACTATCACATACACAATCCTGAAATAACAGTAAGAACAAATAATAATTTATGAGTGGATACATAGGGAGATATATGAGCTGAACAGGTGTGGGATGATGTATGGAAGTACACCCACGAACGTACATAGGTTTGACAGGGAATATTTCTACACAGAAATATGTACCAGAGCTCCTAAGAATTACCTTATGACCCAGAAATTTCACTTGTAGGTACATACCTAAAAGCTTGAACCCAGGCACTCAAATTTGCACACCAGCGTTCCTGCAGTGTTATCACAATACCCAAAAGGAGGAAACAACCCAAAGGTCCATTAATATTGTTAAATAAAATGTAGTATATCCATACAGGGGAGCTCTGGTAGCATAGTGCCTAAGGCACTTGACTGCTAACCAGAAGGCTGGCAGTTCAAACCCACCAGCCACTCCTAGGAAGGAAGATGGGGCAATCTACTTCCACAGTGATACTGCCTCAGAAACCCAAGGAGGGGTTACTATGAGTCGGGTCTGACTCGACAGTACATAACAACAACAACAACATATCCGTACAGTGGAATACTTTTTAGACATAATATTATTTAGACATAAAGAGAAATGAAGTGCTAATACATGCCACACCATTGCTTTAGTAGCACAAGCAGTTTACCATCAGCTGCTAACCCAAAGGTTGGTGGTTCAAACCCACCCGGCAGTAACATAGAATAAAAGTAATGGTCAGCTGTTCATCGCCATGCCTGGCAAAAGTGCACAGGTCACTAAATGAAGCGACACGAAAGGATTAATGGTTTGTTTTTTTTTATTTAAGGAACGGGGGCCAGGCAGATGCCCTGCATGTTCTGCGAGAGCAACTCCTGATGCCTTTCTTCTCCTTTATTTATACCTTTGTACATGATCACGTCATTAGTCTTGGAAGTCATACAATCAGCTTATTCTCTACAGAGCTAGTTTTACTCCTCTACATGCTCAAGGACAACAGGTGGTCATTAAAACAACCACAGAAGTCTCCTCAGGAATAAGGAGTGTAAAACGATAAATGTTTACTAGGACACAATGACCCAAAGTATGAAACATCCCAATAAGATAAAAACATGGACTACTGGAATAACATCTACTTTTAATACTTGATGTTTTGCCAGTTAAGCATTTAACAGTAAGAGAGACCTTGCCATCTCTTAAAGCAAACATTCAACTACAAGAGAGGTCTTGTCATCTCTTTACTGTAATTAGAATATGTGCCTTGCAATCATGTTCTTTTGGGGGTCTTTTTCTTAGTCTCCAACAGTTCTGGAAAGATTACATCCAAGAAAACCTCATAGAGCAGTTCTACTCTGTAACACATGAGGTCACCATGAGTCAGGGGCCGACCTGATGACAGCTAACAACAACAATCAATTAGAATATAGGTCTACAGTGCAGATACTACTGACAAAAATTCCCACTCAAGTGTATGTATCTGATATAAAATCCTTTTCTCCTATCAGATCTGGCTGTGGCAGGAACAAAAGGGCACCACTCCTAGTCAGTAAAGGCCAGGTCAAATATGGGTCACTGCTTACTACTTTCCTGGTAAGTTTTACTTGTTTTGGAAAACCCCATTTTTCAGTGTCCATTCCTTGTAGGGCTGCCAGCTTTAGCAAATAAAAATATAGGCTGCCTAGTTAAAATCTTTATGAATTATTAATTTTATTGGTAAATTAATAACAAGAATCAGTAAATTTCTTTAACTGATTTTTCCCAAGCCCTGGTAAGCATTACTCTTCTTTTGTCTTCTTGAATTTACCTATTCTAGATAACTCATGAAAGAGGATTCATACAATATTTATCCTTTCGTGTCTGGCTTATTTCACTTAACATGTTTTAAACACTTATCCGTGTAGTAGAGTGTATTGGGATTTCATTTCTATTCATGGCTGAACAATATTCTATTGCATGTATATACCACATTTTGTTTATCCATTCATCTGTTGATGGGCCATTGGGTTGTCTCCACCTTTTAGCTGTTAGGAATAATGCTACAATGAACACTGGTGTACATTTGTCTGTTGGAGTCCCTTATTTCCAGTCTTTTGATATATACCTAGGAGTGGAATTGCTGGGTCATATGATAATTCTATGTCTAACTTTCTAAGAAATTGACAACCTGTTTCCACAGTGGCTATACCATTACACATTCCCACCAAAAATGTACTAGTGTTCCCATTTCTCCATATTCTCAACACTTATTCTTTTCTGTTTGTTTTCTTTATAATAGCTATCCTTGTGGGTATGAACTAGATAAATTTAAATTATCTAGTTTAACATAAATAACATATATATTTTTTTATTTTAAGTATGTTCCATGCATACTTATGTTGTTGTTAGATGCTGTCAAGTCGGCTCTGATATAGTCACTCTTTGTACAACAGAATGAAACATTGCCCAGTCCTGTGCCAGCCTCACAATGCTTGCTATACCTCAGCACATTGTTGCAGCCACTGTGCCAATCCATCTCATTGAAGGTCTTCCCCTTTTTTGAAGACCCTCCACTTTACCAAGCATGATATCCTTCTCCAGGAAATGGTCCCTTCTGACAACATGACCAAAGTAGGTGGGGTGAGATGAAGTCTGTCCATTCTCATTTCCAAGGAGCATTCTGGCTGCACTTCCTGGACACATTTGTTAGTTCTTCTGTCAGTCTATGGTACTTTCAGTACTCTTTGCCAACACAACTCAAAAGTGTCAACTATTCTTCGGTCTTCCTTATTCATTGTTCAGCTTTCACATGCATATGAGGCAATTGAAAATATCATGAGTTGGGTTAGGCACATCTTAGTATTCAAAGAGACATCTTTGCTCTTCAGCACTTGAAAAAGGTCTTTTGCAGCAAATTTGCCCAGTGCCATACTCTTGACTGCTGCTTCCATTGGTGTTGATTGTGAATCCAAGTACTATGCATACTTACACAGTACTAAAAACATACTTATTTTTTTTTTAAATCTGAAATTGAAATTTAACTGGGCTTCCTGTATTTTTCCTAGCAACCCTAGTTCCTTGACCTATAAAGCTTTCCACTGGGTATCCCATGGATGGAGACAGAATGGATAAAGGTGCTATCACTAAGCATCTTACCAGTCAAGAATTCATCCCAAGGCCTTCCTAACCCAGCAGCTTATAATGAATTTTGAGCTGTGCTCAGGAATGTCTGGACTTGACTTAGCAACAGTATTTTTCACAAAGGACCAAAAAAGACAAAGTAATTAAAGGAGTGGTTACCAGGTTGAGTGTAGTGGTAATGAACTGCTGAGGAAGAAAGGACCAAAAAAGACAAAGTAATTAAAGGTGTGGTTATCAGGTTGAGTGTAGTGGTAATGAGCTGCTGAGGAAGAGTGGGAAGGATGGATTTTCATGTTGTGATTTTGAGGCCCTGTATTAAAAGTCATGAGTTCCAAATTCTTCCTATCACAATAGGCTTTGGAAGTTGACAACTCAACCCTGCTAGGGTTGGAAAACCTCTCAAAGCAGAGGAGCAACTTCCCACAATGTCAGGAGCTATAACTGTTCACTTGTCCACTTCTGGTCCTGTGGGAGATGATTAGAATAGAGTCAAACTAGCTTTGTTCTGATGCTAGCTCTGCCCCCATAAAACCAGATGAATTCAGATACCTGAAGTCTGGGTCTCTGGCTACTTTATATGTCAGATGTGTACTTGCAAAAACAGCAAGGAGGCCACATGTTCTGACCTCCTCTAATCCCACAAGAGGAAGACAGCAGTAACCCAAGGCCTATTACTGCAAGGCCAAACATGCTGCCTCCCTCCAGCCCTTTCACCAACTGTTCCTCCCAAAGCACCCACCACCTCTCTCCTGGGTTCAATAATTCACTGCAGTGGCCAC
>NW_006921677.1:7661974-7667401 GCF_000298275.1 Orycteropus afer afer
ACTCTAAGCACCTGAGAGAGAGTGGGCACCTCCCAGAACATTGTTTTGTGCCACTCCCAACAGAAATACTCCAGGTCACACCTTCAGCAATCAGGAGCTCCTCAGTTGCTCATAGCAAATTCCACCTTGGAGTTTACAAAGACTTATGGATAGAAAAGCCACACAAAGTAATTTACTATACCACAGTACTGGACAGCCTAGATGTCTTAGAGGGATCATGAGTTGAATAGCTCATTCATTCAATTATTCAACAACATTTATTCAGCATTTATTTTGAACTGGGCACTTGCTAGGTGCCAGGTATAAACAGATTAATAAGAGGTGTTCCATCACTGGAAGGAAGATTACATTCCAGATAAGGTATGCGACAGATTCATTATGGCACAGCAGTAGTTCATCTCTGAAGTCCTTGAGGCTTAACTTTTTACTCATATAGTTTTCACAATGATCCTTTGAGAAATTTTTTTTTAATTATTATTATTATTTAACAGATAAGGAAACCAAGGCTCAGAGAATAAAGTGTTTTGGTAAGTGATCAATAGAAGATTCAAACTCAGGACTTCTGACTTAAGTTCAATGCCCTGTCCCCTTCACCTCAGCTAGAGGTACGCTCTATAGAAGGCCACTGAGAAAGGGACTGATACTGTCTGGAATTAAAAGAAGAAGAAAAATGTTGTAATACCTCGGGAGTTTGAAAAAGTAAGGGGCTATGTATGATGGTAGGAGTCCCTGGTATTATAAATGACTAATGCTCTTGACTACTAACTGAAATGTTAGAGGTTAGAGTCTACCCAGAGGCTCCTCAAAAGAAAGGTCTGGTGATCCGCTCCCAAAAAATCAGTCATTGGAAAGGCTATGGAGCACAGTTCTACTCTGACACACATGAGGTTGCCATAAGTCATTATCAACTCCATTATCAGCTGGTTATGTTTGATGGTTACTGTTATTATTATCATTATTTAAACTCTTACTGCTTTTTAAAAACTAAAAATTCCAAGCCATCATGCAATGATCTGCCCTCTCTGCGAAGAAAGTACCCCATTGTCCCTGTCACGAATCTCCTTCATAGTTCCTCTGAGCTGTGCTGATGATACCATTGCTCAAGAGGATGGTGCAAATGGCTTACTTCAGAGGGTTTTCAGAAAGTTTGTTTTCCCATAATGATCCACTAAGCAGAGTAACTTTTAAAACCATTGGTTCTTTAATGAAGCCATTTAAGGATCAGAGTCCTAGCTGGATATAAAGGAACCCATCTATTCCATCACGCTGGCTGGAAGGAAAATGTTAGACATGGGTGTTTGCAGAATGCTGGGTAACAATAAAGGGTGCAGCACAGCTCAGACCTGGAAGGCGAGCAAAAACACAAGCATGATGTAATGGTCTCCTCCCTAGCTGATTTCCTTTCAGTTTCCATGAATGTGACACTATTGACAAATATTTAACATAAGTGCTCCTGTGAAAATCACTCACAGGGAGCTTCATCCAGACAGGCCAAGACAATGGAGCCCTGCCCTGGTGTGGGCCATCCAATAGTGGCTGCTGCTGCTTGTTTATTTTTTCCACCCTCACTTCCCAGTCTTTCTTCCTTTGCAGGTTCCTCATGAAAAACACAAGCAGTCCAGATTGCCCCCAGAGGTCCTGGAGCTTGGCTTTGCATCTGCCCCCTGCAAACTTTTGCAGACACAGATAAATGCAACTGTCTCAGGTCATTCTCAGATGAGGTCATGTCCTGGTGGACTTAAATTATTTGGCCCAAGTGATAGGTCAGGATACCCTTTTTTCTCCTAGGCCACTGTTCTTCCTAGATGATACAGCTTCAAGGTACAAACAAGGAAGACTGCATTTTATTCTGTCAGAATCAGTGGGAGCCAAATCATAACCTCACTCAACTTCAACCTTCCTAGTTATCAAATAACAAAACCGAAACCAAACTCACTGCCGTCGAGTCATTTCCAATTCATAGCAACCCCCATTGGGTTTCTGAGGCTGTAAATCTTTATGGAAGTAGACCGCCCAGTCTTCCTGCAGAGCAGCTGGTGGGTTTGAACTGCCAACCTTCCAGTTAGCAGAAAAGTCCCTTATTTACTATACTACTAGAGTGCTTTAGTTATCAAATAGGACTAGTATAAGAATTTATTATCTGAGATTTTATAATATACTTCATAAAGTTACAAACTTTATAAGTAATTACAAAGTATCACGTTGCTCTTCAATAGCTACTGAGTAGTGGCAATAATAATTGGAATCCCCATACATTTGTATTTCTTCCCTTAATAAACATCTATTGAGCACCTACTGCATGCAGAGCCCTCTGCTGGCCACCCATGGGGGTACAAAGGCACAATCTCTGCCCTTCTAGAATTTAGTTCAATCCTATTGTACACAGGGTCGCCATGAGTTGGGGCCAACTTGATGGCAGTTAACAACAACAGCAATTTAAAACAAGGAGTCCCATTTGTTGCTAACCAAAAGACAGGTGGTTTGAGTTTACCCAGGGGCAACTCACAAGAAAGCTTGGTGATCTACTTCCGAAAAAATCAGCTATTGAAAACTTTATGGAGAGTTCTACTTAGACACACTGGTACTGGTAACTTAAAGAAGCAAAACAGAGTCTAAAACCAAAAAAAAACAAACTCACTCCTGTCAAGTCAGATCTGACTCATAGCAACCCCTCCTTGGATTTCCAAGGCAGTATCTCTATGGCAGTAGATTGCCCAATCTTCCTTCCGAGGAGTGGCTGGTGGATTTGAACCACCAGCCTTCTGGTTAGCAGTCAAATGCCTTAGGCACTACGCCACCAGAGCTCCCAAAATAGAATCTGAGAGGAGAAATTAAAAATGGACCCTAGTGGGGTGTTGTGTTAGTTCTGAGCAATGTGTCATGAACACCTCATACCTACGTTTAGAATAAGCAAGCAAAGCTGATAACCAGTTAGCTTCCCTCACACACCTCTTCCATCATCTGAGAGTCCAGGTGTTTGGCCAGTCCCACTCTCCCCCACACTGGGCTTAAAGCATGTGGGGAGTGTGGTGTCTGCCAAAGGCCAACAGAGTTGATTTCAGGTCTATTAGTGGGCACTTTGAGGCTTAAGTGCAGTCATTTTTAATTCATGAGATTCAGTGGAGACACTGAAATGGTGGACTCCCCAGCTTAACAAGCAACCTTTCGGGCAGAAGCGTCCTGTGAGGGTTGGAAGAGCCTCGCCTTAGCTGGGGCAGGCAAAGTGATGACTCACTCTGAGCTACTTAGGTTGGGCAGGAAACAGCTGATGCTTTTGTTGCTGTGCTAGGCAGGGCCTGCATTCCCGGGTGGACAGGTTGCATTAGGATTTTGGCAAGAGATTTTGGCATGAGCTCTTCCTGTCTCTTTCTCAGGTCCTTCCTGGGAACTTGGGGAAAAAAAAGTTAAGCAATAGGATGAGACAAATAGGAAGGAAACAGAGGTGCCCTGCCAGGCCATCCCCTCAAATAAGGCCAGCAAATGCAAACTGTGGAATCACTTAAGGCAGTAAGTAGAACCTGGAGAGCACAAGACAAACCATAATCCTCTGCACATTATACAATACGAAAGAACCTTACATGTAGCTTCAATTATTAACTTTATTTTACAACTGAGGATTCTGAGATACAAAGAATGACAGTTAATTAAAGTCCTAATTAGGGTCAGATTACTCAGTAAACGAAGTAAGTACAGGCTTACCTGTATTTACTTACTAATCTTTAGTGAACAATTTCACATGGGTTTCACCACATTCTTACCTTGCTTATTGGATAATTTATCCCTGGTCCCCCTTCAGCAGTGCCTGGGCTCTGCTTAAACCATGTGCCATCAAGAAGATACACAAAGGAAGGGTAAATCACTAACTAGAAGACAGACACATATTAACTTTGGTAAAGGGAAAGGCCACATACAGTAAGGGGGAAGTCAGCACAAAATAATCAAGGCAAAGGAAGACACTGGGAGGAGCACAAGAGTTAAAGTTTACAAAGGTAAATACTATTACATACACAATCCTGCAATAAAACTGATAACTGTAATCTATGAGTGCATTCATAGATAAACACTCAAGCTGAACAGGAACAGGATGGCAAATGGGACCACAGCCACGAATATATAAGTAAGTTTGACAAAGGATATCTCTACCCATGTACTTATATGTGCTGCAAGTATATCCAAGAATATAGTAAAGCACACAGGGGGCAAAGTTATGAAAACTTCTTAGTCACAACTAAACACCTTGAGGGAATGAGTCTCTGGGCCTGGAGGCTCAGGACCATAGTCTCAGGGCACACTAAGATCAATTAGCATAATATAGTCAACATAGAAAATGGTCTACATCCTACTTTGGTGAGTAGCAACTGGGGTCTTAAAAAGCTTTTGTGTGGCCATCTAAAGAGCAACTATTGGTCTTTCCCTGTCCAAAGCAAAGCAAAGTGAAGAAAATCAAAGATGCAAGGAAACAATTAGTTCAAAGGACTAATGCACCACATGAACCCCAGCCTGAGACTAGAACTAGATGCCCTGGTACCACTGCTGACCACTCCAAAAGTGATCACAGTAGAAGGTCCTGGATACAGGGGAGAAACATGTGGAACAAAATTCACAATTATTAAAAAGATTAGGCTTACTGGTCTGATAGAGACTAGTGGAACCCCTAAGACTATGGCCCTTAGACACCTTTCACTCCTGGAACTGAACTCAACCCTGTGGCTTAACTTTCAGCCAAACAATAGAGGATTATAGGGTGAAAAATAACCTATGCACTCATAGGAACAATCAACTATTACGAGATCAAAAGTGTGGCATTTGCCCAGGGGTAAAGCTAAGAAGGCAGGAAGGGATAGAAAGAAGGACAAAGGGACATGGTAAGCACAAGGAGAAAATGGGAAGAGTGTTGTTACATTGTGGAGATTGCAATAAATGTCACAAAATGTGTATGAAGTGTTGAATGGAAAACCAATTTGCTCTGTAAACTTGCACCCAAATCACAATTTAAAACAAAAGGTTATGCAAGAATATCTTTCATATGCTGCTAGAAGTTCTTGGGAAACTATAGCTTCAGGAGCTTTCTCCCCATATGATCTGAGCTACAAGCCATCCTGCTATCACAAGCATCACTCCATTCACATTTTATAGTGTGCAAAGATTATTGTTTTTCATGTACACTCTTGATTTTGTTTGCCTCCTTAAGAAGCTCCACAGAGAATAATCAGAATCCCCAGGTGTATAGTACAGCTGACAAGGGGCTAGGTTGTAGTCACTGCTTGGTCACAGGCAGCTACCCAGAGCGACCGAGTAGTTGATCCTGAGGGCTTGGGACCATGGTCACGGGGGACATCAAGCTCAATTGGCATAACATACTATACAAAACATTGTTCCACCTCCTACTTTGGTGAGTAGTGACTGGGATCTTAAAAGCTAGCAAGC
>NW_006921677.1:7667992-7670506 GCF_000298275.1 Orycteropus afer afer
AAACTGTGGTCAATGACATGAGACAAAGTATTGTGAACTGCTGTATCAAGAGTGAATTTGCTCTGTAAATCTTCACCCAAATCACAATAAAAAAAAAAAGAGGCTCCACAGTTCAGATCTGCTGGTCTTCTTTTAGGGAGTGATCTGGCAGTATACCCCACTAGACACTGTTGGGTGGGAGGAGCCCTAACTCTTCCACTGAGACTTACTCCCATTCTCTGAATCTCAGAATCCTCACTCGGAAAACAAGGTTAATAATAGAAGTTAGCACGATCCGTGCAGGGGTGTTGTCTAACACCCATCTGTTAGTTTGTTATGTTGTAGGGTTTGCATGTTGCTGTGATGCTGGAAGCTATGCCACTGAGATACCAGCAGAGTCACCCGTGGTGGAGAGGTTTCTGCTAAGCTTCCAGACTAAGACAGACATTGTGACTGGAAAAACGGATTCAAGCATGCCTATGATCCTGGGGATGGTGCAATACCAAGAAGTGTTTAATTCTGTTGTGTATGGGGTTGCCATGAGTTGAAACCAACTTAACAGCAACTAACAACAAGAGCATTGTTTGCAAGGATTAATGAATCTAAATATATGAAGCACCTAGAATAACGCAAGGCTCAGGGTAAAGGCTTAATAAATGTTTAGCTATTTTTATGACCTCCAATTCAAGAGGAAGGCCTGGACTAACACCTACAATTATACAGACACTGATTGTTAAATTATGATTAGAGATAATCTTACATTTTTCTCAGCTTTAAGTGGCCATCTGTATTTGTTTCCTAGGGCTGCTGTAGCAAAGCACCACAAATTGTATGGTTTACAAGAATGAAAATTAATTGTTTCACAGTTCTGGAAGCTAGTGTTGATTCCTTCTGAGGAAATTTGAGGGAGAATCAGCTCTGGACCTCTCTCATAGCTTCTGGTGATGGCCAGTGATCACTGGCATTCCTTGGCTTATGGATCACTCCAATCTCTTGTCTCTATCATTGCCTGGCTATTCCCATTTGTCTCTTCTCCTCTCTAATAAGGACACCACTCAGATTAGATGAAGGCCTGCCTCACTCCAATACAACCTCATGTTAACTGATAAAATCTGCAAAGACCTTATTTCCAACCAGGTCACATTCACAAGTACTGGGGAGTTAGGACTTCAGTGTATCTTTTGTTATTGTTTTTGTTGTTAGGTGCCATCGAATCATCTCCAATTCATAATGACCCTATGCACAGCAGAGCGAAGCACTGCCCAGTCTTGTGCCCCCCTCATGATCCTTGCTATACCTGAGCCCATCACTGCAGCCACTGTGTCTATCCATCTTGTTGAGGGCCTTCCCCTTCGTCATTGACCCTCCAGTTTACAAGCATGATATCCTTCTCCAGGGAATGGTTCCTTCTGACAACATAACCAAAGTAAGTGAGACAAAGTTTGGCCATTCTTGCTTCCAATGAGCATTCTGCCTGCACTTCTTCCAGGACAGATTTGTTAGTTCTTTTAGCAGACCATGGTACTCTTAGCATTCTTCTCCAACACCACAATTCAAAAGCATCAACTCTTCTTCAGTCTTCCTTATTCATTGTCCAGCTCTCACATGCATAAGAGGCAATTGAAAATACCATGGCTTGGGTTAGGTGCACCTTAGTCTTCAAGTAGACATCTTTGTTCTTCAGCACTTGAAAGAGGTCCTTTGTAACAGATTGTCCAATGCAATACATCATCTGATGTCTTGACTGCTGCTTCCATTGGTGTTGGTTGTAGAACCAAATAATATGAAATCCTTGACAACTTCAATCTTTTCTCCATCCGCTGTGAAGCTGTTTATTGGACCAGTTGTGAGGATTTTTGTTTTCTTTATATTGGGGAGTAATCCATACTGCAGACTGTAGCGTTTAATCTTCATCAGGAAGTACTTCAAATCATCCTCACTTTCAGCAAGCAAAGTTGTGTCATCTTGTGTATCGCAGGTTGTTAATGAGTCTTCCTCCAATCCTGATGCCACATTCTTCATTTAATCCAGTTTCTCTATTTCCTCAGCAACAAAGTTGAATTAAGTATGGTGAAAAGATACAACCTTGATGCACTCCCTTCTTGATTTTGAATCATGCAGTATCCCCTTGTTCTGTTCAAACAACAGTCTCCTGATCTATGTACCATTTCCTGATAAGTAAAACCAAGGGTTCTGGAATTCCCATTCTTCTCAATGTTATCCATAATTTGTTATGATCCACACAATCAAATGCCTTTGCATGGTCAATAAAACATAAGGAAACATCTTTCTGATATTCTTTGCTTTCAGCTAAGATCCATCTGACGTCAGCAATGATATCCCTCATTCCACGTCCTCTTCTGAATCTAGCTTGCATTTCTGGAAGCTCTCTATCAATATACTACTGCAACTGTTTTTTAATTATCTTCAGTAAGATTTTACTTGCATCTGATATTAATGATATTGTTCAATAATTTCCACATTCTGTGGGATCACTTTTCTTTGGAATGGGCACATATATGGATCTCTTCCAGT
>NW_006921677.1:7670771-7715137 GCF_000298275.1 Orycteropus afer afer
GACTCTATGTATTCCTTCCATCTTCTTTTGATGCTTCCTGCATCATTCAATATTTTGCCCATAGAATCTTTCAATATTGCAACTCAAGGCTTAAATTTTTTCCTCAGTTCTTTCAGCTTGAGAAATGCTAAGTGTGTTAAGAAATGCTAAGTGAGAACCCTTTTGGTTCTCTAACTCCAGCTCTTTACATATTTTATTATAATAATTGGCTTTGTCTTTTCAAGCTATGCTTTGAAATCTTCTGTTCAGCTCTTTTATCTTGTCGTTTCTTCCATTTGATTTAGCTACTCTCCATTCAAGGGCAAGTTTCAGAGTCTCTTCTGACATCCATTTTGGTCTTTTCTTCCTTTCTTGTCTTTTTAATGACCTCTTACTTTCTTCATGCATGATGTTCTTGTCATCCCACAATTCCTCTGGTTTTCGGTCATTCATGTTCAACGCATTAAACCTATTCTTTAAATGGTCTCTAAATACAGGAGGGATATTATCAAGGTCATATTTTGGCTCTTGTGTACTTGTTTCAATTGTCTTCAACTTCAACTGGAATGTGCATATGAGCAGTTAATGGTCTGTTCCACAATCAGCTCCTTGCCTTGTTTTGGTCAAAGATATTTAACTTCTTCATGGCCTCTTGTCACAGATGTAGTCATCTGATCCTGTGTATTCCATCTGGTGAAGTCCACATGTATAGTCATCACTTATGTTGTTGAAAAAAGATATTTACAATGAATAAGTCATGGTCTTGCAAAATTCTATCATGTGATCTCCAGCATTATTTCTATACCCAAGGCCATATTTTGCAACTACTGGGAACTCTTCTTTGTTTCCAACTTTTGCATTCCAGTCACCAATGATAATCAACCATCTTGATTCATGTTTGGTCAATTTCAGACTGCAGAAGTTGGTAGAAATCTTCAATTTCCTCATCTTTGGCTTTGGTGGTTGGTGCATAAATTTGAATAATAGCAGTATTAACTGGTCTTCCACATAGGTGTATGGATATTATGCTATCACTGACAATGTTGTACTTCAGGACAGATCTTGAAACACTCTTTGTGACAATGAGTGCCACAGCATTCCTCTTTAGTTTGTCATTCCTGGCATAGTAGATCATATGATTGTCTGATTCAAAATGGCCAAAACCAGTCCATTTCAGCTCACTAATGCCTAGGATATCGATCTTTATGCATTCCATTTCATTTTGGACAAATTCCAATTTTCCTAGGTTCATACTTCGTACATTCTATGTTCCAATTATTAATGGATGTTTGCATCTGTTTCTACTCACTTTGAATCATGCCACATCAGCCAATGGAGGTCCTGAAAGCTTTACTCTATCCATATCGTTAAGGTCATCTCTACTCTGAGGAGTCAGCTCTTCCCCAGTCAAATTTTGAGTGCCTCCCGACCTGATGGGCTCATCTTCCAACCTGAAATATTACATTGCCCATAGAATCTTTCAATATTGCAACTTGAGGCTAAATTTTTTCCTAAGTGCTTTCAGCTTGAGAAATGCCTAGTGTGTTCTTCCCTTTTGGTTCTCTAACTCCAGCTCTTTGCACATTTCATTATAATAATTGACTTTGTCTTTCAAGCTACTCTTAGAAACTTGTCATTTCTTCCATTTGCTTTAGCTACTTTCCTTTCAAGGGCAAGTTTCAGAGTTTCTCCTGACATCCATTTTGATCTTTTCTTCCTTTCTTGTCTTTTTAATGACCTTTTTAATGACCATGCTTCAAGGCTATTCATAAAGTTTCCCAGTAATATATCAGACAGTGTTTCACTGCTATTCATAAAGTTTTCACTGGCCAATTGTTGGAGAAGTGGATGGTCTCTTCCTTTTTTCAAGTCTGTCTTAGCCCAGAAGCTCTGCTGAAACCTGCCCACCCTGGGTAATCCTGCTGGCATTTTGCAACATGGTGGCATAGCCTCCAGCCTCATAATAACACATAAGCCACCACAGGATGACAAATTGACAGACAAGTTCATCTCCTTTAGTGGTTCCTAACCCCTCTGCACCTGCTTACCTCAGGCAACGGCCTTAAAATAGAGCTGCTCACAAGTGAAAGGCAGCCCCCAAGCCCTGGCCCACCTATATCAGGCCCCTGTCTTAATATAGAACCATACCCAAGCAAAAAGCAGCCTCCAAGGCCCAGGCCCGCCTACCTCAGGCCCCAACCTTAATATAGAACCACACCCAAGTGAGAAGCAGCTTCCAAGCCCCAGGCCTGCCTACCTCAGGTGTATCTTTTAGGGACAAAAAATTCAATCCATAACACCATAGGAAAGACACGTTCCTACAGGAAATGATTTTGCACTCCTTGGGCCCAAACTGTATGTTGTTCTCTCCTTCTGCTTCTAAAGGTATGTCCCTTTGATATGCTAGGCCAATATTTTCAAACTCAAATGGTACACAAATCACTTGGGCAGCTTAGTAAAATGAGATTTCTGACTCAGTAAGAAGAGCTAAGATTCTGCACTTCTAACTACCTCCCAGATGATTCCACAGCTGTTGTTGTTTGTTAATTGTTAAATCAATTCTGACTCATAGTGACCATTTGTGCACAGTAGAACTGCTCCATAGGGTTTTCAAGGCTGTGGCCTTTCAGAAGTATATTGCTGGACCTGTCTTCTGAAGCCTAGCAGTAGAGCACTTAACCATTTGCACCACCAAGGGACTCCAGATGCTGGTGGTCGACAAAACTGACTTCTAGTACCAAGGAGCTAGGTAGCAGTGTCCAACAGAACTTCTTATAATGGTGGAAATCTCCTCTATCTGTACTGTCCTGTATTGTTGTTGTTGTTATTTGCCATAGAGTCGGCCCCGACTCCTAGCGACCCCTCCTTGGGTTTCCGAGGCAGTTATCACTACGGAAGTAGGATTGCCCAACCTTCCTTCCGAGGAGTGGCTGGTGGGTTTGAACCGCCAGCCTCCTGGTTAGCAGTCAAGTACCTTAGGCACTATGCTACCAGAGCTCCAGTATTGTAGCCACCAGTTATGTGTGACTGTTGAACACTTGAAATGTGGCTAATGAAAACTGATGTTTTAATTTTATTTTATTTAAGTGTAAATAGCCTCATGGGGCTAGTGGCTACCATACTGGATAACATAGCTCTAGACTCTTAAGCACAGAAGTTCAAGGTCATGAACTGGATCCTGGTTAGAGTCACAGACAAAATTATGTTAAAGACCATAAATTATACCTTAGATAATGATGAAGACTGAGAAAAAAAGTGTGTACAGCTAACCAAATCCATCCACACACCCAGAAAATATAGTTAAAGCATGTGTTCTGCTTGCAAGTGGCCATCCAAACCACAACAATTGGTCTCTGTTTATGGAACAACAGAAAGAAAAGGAAAATCAGGAATAGGAGAAGGAAATGGAATGTGTGGCTAATTGCTTCCATGACTAACTGCCTCCTTTGCCATGAGACAAGAAAAACTGGATGATTTCTGGCTAACATTACGGAACATTTTGATGAAAGATTCTATAGAAAAATCCTGATCAAAAGAGAAAATCCAGAACAGAATTTCAAATTCTCATGGACTCCAGACTTTCTGGAGTCATGGAGCACTGAGGTTTACAAAAAAATATTATGGATGCATGTGTTAAACATTTACCTCAAGTAGACAAATGCCCTGGAGAGAACAATCATGGGAGAAGGAAGGGCTGCTTATGCACAGGGAGATAGCTCAGGGTGCAGAAGAGTATGAAGGGATGGACACTGGGAGGAGGTAACTATGGGGAGGAAGTGGGAGGGGAGCTGCTGCATTGTAAATTTTGGTCAATGACATGAGACAAAGTATATGTGAACTGCTGTATAAAAAGTGAATTTACTCTGCAAATCTTTACCCAAATCCTAATTAAAAAAAAAAAAAAGGAAAAAAAAATTGACCAAAAATATCCCCTGAAGTCTTCTTAAAACCAAGTTTAAGCTTACCTAGTGAAAAATGTCTACATGAATCATTATGTTCTTTCAAGAACAATTTATATGGGATCAAATTGACAATAGCAACTCAAAAGACTAGATAGGAACCTTAGAGGACAGTTAGTTTATGTTAATGGAGGAGGAACAATTCAGAAAAGGAGCCTGAGAATGGTTGCACAACTCAAAGAATTCAATGTTACTGAATAGTACACATAGAAACTGTTGAATCAGTGTATTTCTGCTGTGTATATTCTCAAACAATATCAACAAAATAATTTTTTTTTTCGATAAATACATGTGCTCTGATAATCTGTACATGTCAGTAAAATAACCTTCCTATTTGAAGACAAACTTCATATTTGGTACAGATGTCTGACTGAGTTCCTTCTCTCAGTTCTGGACTCGGGACTAAACCCGCTGCCATCAAGTTGATTCCGACCCTGTGAGACAGAGTAGAACTTAGAACTACCCTATAGGGTTTCCAAGGCTGCAAATCTTTATGAAAGCAGACTGCTAGATCTTTCTCCTGTGGAACATCTGGTGAGTTTGAATATCCAAACTTTTGGTTAGCAGTCAAGTGCTTTAACCACTGTAGCACCAGAGCTCCTCCATATTTGGGACTCAAATCAAATGAAACTCACTGCCATCAAGTCGATTCAAACTGGCAGTAACCCCCATTGTGTTTCCAAGGCTGCAAATCTTTATGGAAGCAGATTGCCCTATCTTTGTTCTGCAGAGTGGCTGGTAGGTTCGAACTACTAACCTTTCGGTTAGCAGCCAAATGCCTAAACTACGATGCCACCAGAGCTCCTTTGAACCTGGGACTAGACCCACTATATCTGTGTGTTCATAAAGAGAAGAAAAAAAAGGTATTTAATTGACATTAATTCAGTGGTATCTTAAGCTTAATAATTTTTATGTCTTAATTGTTTTCTTCACATGTCTTCAGTGAATGCCTTTGATATCCATACATATCATAGAAATAGACATTTTTAAGAAATAGAAAATTAAGTGAGTTTAAATAGGTAAAAGGATCTTTAATCTGGCACTTTACATAAAGGTTCTTTATATAAAAACTTGCAATCTTTGATAAACAGGAGATTTTTCTCAGCTTGAACATTATATCTGAGTCTTCATATTTTATCAAGTTTACGTCAAATAATCTTTGATTTTTGTCCATCCTTTCTTGGATGCAGTAGGCATGCCACACATACTGGGTAAATGGTGATGAGCCTTACAGTCGTATCAGTGACAAACGATTGACCCTGATCCAGAACATGGAGCTGGATTCTGAGTAGCTGACAAGGACTGGTACTTTAGAATTGATACCAAGAGAGAGACAGCCCTGGTTTTCACTACATCTGGCTGAGCAATGTGTCAATGCTCTTACTTGTTTTTGATACTGCATGTAAGAGACCAATCTCAATTGTCTTCAAGTTAATGTACTGATTTGGGAAGCAACAGTTTTCATTCTTATGATGCAAATATTTGGAAGCATATTAGGTAATACTTCCTGCATAGGTACAAAGTAAGGAGTTATAATATTTGTTGTGAGAAATCCCTGCTACAAGGAAAAAGAATATCAGATTGAATTTAATAACAATTAGGGCTTTCATGCTTACCTTTCACTTCATGAGAATAGAAAGTACTTTCTTTATCCTTACTGCTTTTATTAAAAGTATTACAGGTCTGAGATATGTTGAAAGATTATACATACCATACTACCAAGGTGTGGTGTGTGTGTATGTTGAATAAGAATGACGGGACAAAATTGAATTTCCTGTCATAGTGAACAATCAAAGAAGAACCCTTGCAATTAGCATTCACATCGTAATTAAAATGGTTTTAAACATTAAATACCTTCATAATGGACTATAAAATATACACACTTGGGACATGTTGTTCATTATGACACAGCACTTGATAGAACAAAAAAAAAAAAAAAAACAACAAACACACTGCCATCAAGTCGGATCTGACTCACAGCGACCCCTCCTTGGATTTCTGAGGCAGTATCTCTATGAAAGTAGACTGCCCAACCTTCCTTCTGAGGAGTGGCTGATAGGCTTGAATGATCAGCCTTCTGGTTAGCAGTCAAATGCCTTAGGCACTATGCTACCAGCACTTGATAGATTTAAGATTAACTCTCAGATGAGAAAAGATGCTATTTTTTTTTTTTTTACTCTTTTCTCTTTACTCTCTTGCCTCTCCCCATCCCGTCATACCTTGCTCCCCAATTCTCGTTTCCAGCCATCTCTACTTTTTAGCTATTAGAAAAAATTTCTTCATTTCATTGTCTATCCTCAGTCTTCTTCCACTGGAAAGATGTGTCTCCTTAATTGGTCATCAAATGTCCTTAGCCTTTTGCAAGATGTGCTGGAAAGAAATAAAGAAGATGTCCATGATTCCTTTCCACTAGCAATTTAGAATGTATCTGGAGAGATGATGACACTGCATATAGGAAATAAAAAGAATATAAGGAATGTTAGTGAAAATCACTCACCAATCATATAGAAAAGTTTGACCATAAGAGAAAGGAAAAAACAAACAAACAAACAAAAAACCTCACTGAGTATTCCTGATGTAAAGCTGATGGCTAGAAAATACTTGCAGAAAACGAGGCTCATATACTGAATACAGGAAAGGTTGAGCTAAACTAAAGCTCCTTCTGAAACTGTCTATTTTGCAATGATACCTCACTCAGGCTAAGGCAATCTAAACAGACAAAGGCACCCAAAGTAACGGCTCTTAAAAAAAAGCCCCAAACAAAGGTTGGGTTGTACACTGACTGGGAATGGAAAGGTTAGCTCTGGTTCTTCAATGGTACCTGTACCCACAAATGACAATACCCTCAACAGGACATCTGATAAGAAGAAATAGACCAGTACAGGTATGGATGACAAACTCAGAAGAAATATAGGGATCTGGTGATTGGACCTGAAACAGGCAGAGCTGGGTCATCAGGCTCTCAATCAAAGCTTTGTGTCATCTGAAGCTATCAGGCCCTTTCATTTTATTAACTGCCTTTCAGAGAAAGCCTTCTACAATGTGTAAGTAAGGATCCTGCTTTGACCATCAGCCTCAGGAAAAAGGATGGGATAAACCTGAGATGGAGCTCCCGAGTGGTACAAATTGTTGATACACTCAGTTGCTAACTGAAAGGTTGGAGGTTTGAGTCTACCCAGAGGTTCCTCAAAAGAAAGTCCTGGCAATCTAGTTTCAAAAAATCAGCCATTGAAAACCCTAGGGAGCACAGTTCTACTCTGACATACATGAGGTCATTATAAGTCAGATTTGACTCAATGGCAAATGTTTTTTGTTGTTGTTTGGTTTTTTGTTTTGTTTTGTTTTTTAAATCTGTGTTGGTGTTAGGAGGGAGTCTGTTTATGTAGTGGTTAAAGCATTGGGCTGCTAACCAAAAGGTGGATGGTTCAAACCCACCAGCGACTCCATGGCAGAAAGATGAGGGCAGTCTGCATCCATAAAGATTTACAGCCTTGGAAACCCCATGGGGGTTCCTATGAGTTGGAATCGACTTGATGGCAGTGGGTTGGGTTGGGCTGCTGTTAGGCATCCCTGGGCGTTGCACACAGTGAAGTGTTTGACCACTAATCAAAAGCTTGGTGGTTTGAACCCACCCAAGTTTGCCTCAGAAGAAAATCCTGGATATCTGCTTCCAAAATGTCATAGCCTTAAAATTCTATGGAGCTCAGTTCTACTCTGCAACACATGGGATTGCAATGAGTTAGAATCAACTCTACGCCAACTGGAGTTTTTTGGGGTGGTGTTTTACATAGTACTTTTGGAATTGTACATTTGCATTATGGTTTCCTCTCAATAAAGCATATTCACAAAAGCATGTTTTTGAGGTTAGAGGAGAAGGCAAGAAATAAAAGCAGATACATAGTCAAAGTCTTGGGAGATAAAGAATTGAGGAATAATAAACAAGGGTATGACCTTGATAAATAATGAAATCTTGAGAATAAACAAAAGAAAAAATATTAGAAGAAGGAATTTTAGAAAATTTTCTTCTATGAATTAGTAGAAGTAAACTTAAAATGACAGATGTTAAAACATACAACAGCAGAGAGACAAGATACAAAATCTTTCACATTCTTAAATTCTTCAAATTTGAGAACTAAGAACACTACTAGCAAGATTGTATCTGCGTGGCAATAACAGGTTCTCAATGTTAACATTTCATAGAAACAATTGTTTTCTTCCCTTATGCAAACACCCAGATTGTTGCCTTTTCCACTAAATTGGTGAATAGACCTTTGTCTCAAGAGTCCTTGAGACACAGTCTTTGTTGAAAACCTCTGCAGGGTGGGAAGGAGTATGTGGGAGAAAGGAAGGTACTATAAAGTAGTTTAGAAGACAAGGTAGTTTTTTTTTTATTTTTTTTTAGGATTTGGGTGAAGATTTACAGAGTAAATTCACTTTTCATACAGCAGTTCACATATACTTTGTCTCATGTCATTGACCAAAATTTACAATGCAGCAGCTCCCCTCCCACTTCCTCCCCATAGTTACCTCCTCCCAGTGTTCATCCCTTCATACTCTTCTGCACCCTGAGCTATCTCCCTGTGCATAAGCAGCCCTTCCTTCTCCCATGATTGTTCTCTCCAGGGCATGTGTTAGAAGACAAGGTAGTTCTTAATTCAACTAAATATTGTTTGTTATAACTCCAGGACATGTCATAAATTTTGGAGCCCCATACAAAATTTTCAGAAGGTGTTCCTGCCTCTGTGTGAACTCCAAAGCTAAGAGCTCTCCCTAAGAAAGCCGTACATACTACCTACCCTTCCAATATGGTGGCTACTTGGTACTATGTATTGCCGTTGCCCAGTCTTAAGGGATCATTGTGGTTCTTTAGCCAGTATAAGGAGTATTTAGGAGCTCTGGTGGCATAGTGTCTAAGGCATTTGACTGCTAACCAGAAGGCTGGCAGTTCAAACTCACCATCCACTCCTTGGAAGGAAGACTGGGCAACCTACTCCCGTAGTGATATCGCCTCAGAAACCCAAGGAGGGGTCATTATGATTCAGGACCAATTCGACGGCAGTGAATTTTTCAGTTTGAACCAGTATGAGATATTTGAAAAAGTGTTCAAAAAGGAAAAAAATAAATAAAGCGTCTTGGATTTAATTGTCTATTAACAAGAGAAAAGAATGGTACTTGTCTAAAACGTAAACACCAAAAATTAATGTAAAAGAATATACTTATTCAGTGGCATCTTTAGGAGGTGTATGTGGGGGGAGGTACAGACCACACCGGGTGACACTGTCAGGGGGAGTGACACCATAATGACTGTCTGTAAAATTCTTGTGCAGTGTTTCAGCAAAATTTATTATTTTTTCTAGAAATATCCCTGTAGTTAGGTGCAACAACAGAAACATTTTTCAGAAACCCAGCTTCCTCATATCTTACCTACAAGGCTAAAACAATATGCTAATTTACTTTAGAACCTTCTAATGCTCTCTAGTCAGGGTTGTCATTATTACCTAATTACAACAACACTTAGCGTCACATGGTTTCATCTACAGGTATGACAAGCACATGCTATTTTTGTTGCTGGTGGTGTTTTTATAGTCATTGATTTTGTCAAATGTTTTGGTGTTTTAGCTACAGTTGTGTGGTAATTGGTATTTGTGAAGCTATATCAATAACTTTTTGGAGAATGAAGTAGTAATTAAAGGGAAAGAAGGAGACAAATAAAAAGGGCTTCTACTCAGTTACTAATAATGTTGTAACTGTAATGTTCCAATTCACTGTAATGTTCTAATTCACTACAAAATTTTGTTGATAGTATTCATATAATCTTAAGAAATATTACATGTAAGCAATTTACAACTACATTTCCAAAACCAAACTCACTTCAGTTGAGTTGGATCTGACTCATAGCAACCCCTCCTTGGGTTTCTGAGGTGGTATCACTACAGAAGTAGATTGCCCAATCTTCTTTCTGAGGAGTGGCTGGTGGGTTTGAACCACCAGCCTTCCGGTTAGCAGTCAAATAACTTGGGTACTACACTACCAGAGCTCCTCTACAACTACATTTACCACACATTATTTTATAATTAAAACTGATAATAAACATTACTAAGGATTCTGTATGGTCTGGTATGGGAGGAGGTTCATGGGGGTGGGGGTGATGTGACACCATGAATTATTGCACTGGGTGACCCCAACCCTAGTGGTGTTACTGTATGTATTGTGAGTAGATACAACTTGAGGAGGATAGTGTCTAGCTAAAAAGGAGCTCTGATGGCGTAGTGGGCAAGGCATATGGCTATTATAGGAATATCAGCTATTCAAACCCACCAGCTACTCAGTGGAAGGAAGATGGGGCAAGCTACTTCTTAAAGATTTACTGCCTCAGAAACCCAATGAGGGTTGTTATGAGTCAGAATCCACTTAATGGCAGTGAGTTTGGTGGGTTTTCTTTTCTTTTTTTTTTTTGAGCATCAGAACACATGCTGGGTTCCCTAATCAGTGAGTTGTAGAAACAGGTGAGCAGAATCTACTCGAAGGCAATGAGTTTTAAGGACATGCCATGCATTTTCCAGTCAGCCCCTTGGGTTCCTGCTCCTCCAAAGTGGCTGCACATAGATAATTCTCTAAAAGAGCCCAGAGTCTAACACAAAATGCAAAACAATCTTCACTTATCTGCTTACTAGGCTACTGTTGAATTTGAAGGTGACTTTAAGAAAACAGTTCCTTAGAGGTTCAAAGTTCAAAAGGATGAAGGGCAGATGGCCTGAAGTTCTCTGCATTTAAGGAGAATTAAAAGGGTTTGTCACGGTGGATTAGTCAGGATTCTTCTGACTGGAGTGATGATTAGCCCACAATTTAAACTAGCTAAACCAAAAAGGAGAAATTACTCAAGGATACAGAGATTGTCTTCTAGAGCCCAAGGAAAGAAGTGACACTGGGTCTCAGGAAGGAATGGATCCGGGGTCTCAAATATTGTCAGTTCTCTCTCCAACCTGCCGCTGCTGATCGGGCATGTCTGCTTCCTTGATTCCCTCACTCAGCAGACCAGGCCCTGAAGCCTCACCTGTCAGGGTGAGAAATCACGATCATGTTACTGTCACTAGCAAAGAGGTCCCCAACAGAGACAAAAACAGTTGCCATAGACACAAGGGGATGCCACGTGTGTCAAAGTAGAACTGTGCTTCACAGCATTTTCAATGGCTGATTTTTTTTTTTTCTGGAAATAGACCACCAGGCCTTTCTTTCAAGATGCCTCTGGGTAGACTTGCACCTCCAACCTTTTGGTTAACAGCAAATGAGTTAGTCATTGCATTACCCAGTAACCCAATAAAGATGGTTATGTGCCGTTGAGTAGGACCTGACTCATAGTGACCCCTCCTTGGGTTTCCAAGGCAGTATCACTACGGAAGTAGATTGCCCCATCTTCCTTCCAAGGAGTGGCTGGTGGGTTTGAACCGCCAGCCTTCTGGTTAGCAGTCAAATGCCTTAGGCACTACGCTACCAGAGCTCCCAATAAAGATGGAGCTACTCTTTATTTTTTTTCCCAAAGCCTTGAGATATCAGGAAACAGTGTTTAGTTCTGACAACAAAATCTCTCTTGCCACCTGGTTGGATACCCTTCCCTTTCTGCTGGAACCTGTTATCTGTAAAACTTCAGACCATCCCCTGAAGGAAATTCTATGCTTTTGTTTCCTCCGCCTGAGAAGCCCTTGCCCCTAATTCTCTGCCAGTTGAAATCCTATTCATCCTTAGGATTCAGTTCAAATCTCTGTGAAACTTTCCCTAATTTTTCTACCTAAAATTTATCCCTCATTATCTCCTTCTTCCTTTGAGTGCTCCCAGCACTTTATTTACACTTCTCTATGGAATTAATCAGTAACTCTGGTAGCTTAGTGCCTAAGGCATTTGACTGCTAACCAGCAAGCTGGTGGTTCAAACTCATCAGCCACTCCTCGGGAGGAAGATTGGGCAATCTACTTCCACAGAGATACTGCCTCAGAAGTCCAAGGAGAGATCACCATGAGTCAGAAGCAATGCAACAGCAGTGAGTTTGGTTTTGGTTTGAGAGTGCTGGAAACACTAGTTCCTTGGCAGCTTTGTTGTTGTAGCTGCCAAGAGACTCATGGTGACCCCGTGCACAACAGGGTGGGGCTATTGTGATCAATAGCGCTTCCACTGACTTATATTTAGAAGTGGATCAGTAGGTCTTTCTTCCTAGTCCATCTTAGTCTGGAAACTCCACTGACAGCCTGTTCAGCATCATAGCATCACACAAGCCTCCACTAACAGAGGGGACATGGCTATGCAGGAGGTGCTTTGGCTGGGAATGGAACCTGGGTGTCCCCCATGGAAGGGGAGAATTCTACCACTGAATCACCACTGCCCTCATCCTTGGCAACTAGTAAGGGTTTAATAACTATATACCAAGTTGAATTTAGAACATCTGACAAAGCAGGTCAGGTTCTTCATGAGGTTGCCTGCCACACCTCATGCCTTAAGATACATACACACTTATTATTGCAACACTAGCATGTCTGGTGAATAAGAAATAAGGAAGACCAAAGAAGAATTGATGCCTTTGAATTATGGTGCAAAGAATATTGAATAGAATGCCACAAGAACAAATAAATCTGTCTGGGAAGAAATACAGCCAAAATGATTCTTAGAAGCAAGGATGGCAAGACTAGATCTCACATACTTTGTATATGTTATCAGGAGGGACCAGTCCCTGAGGAAGGACATCATGCTTGGTAAAGTAGAGGGTCAGCAAAAAATAAAAAGACCCTCAGCAAGATGGATTGGCACACAGTTGCTACAATGGCCTCGTATATCAATGATTATGGGGATGATGCAGAAGCAGGCAGTGTTTCATCCTGTTGTGTATAAAGTTGTTATGAATTGGAACCAACTCAATGGCACCTAACAACAACAATGAGCATGTCTAGGGATTGCCAGAAGAGCTTTTGTTTCACTGCCCATATCATTATTTTAAATCGAATGAAGAGGCAGCTATTATAACATGTAACCCATAGATAGAAAAAGGGTTAACATAATGGCTCAAATTAGCATTGAAAAGACATGATACTCTTTTGCATTCTTTTCAGTGTTCTCATTCATGTTAAGAATCTAAGCCCCAAATGTTGCCCTTCAAAATTCTGTACTGGGCTTCCACTAACTTCAAGATACCATATGATCCCAAGCTGACAAGGAACCACATCTTTCTTTGTCAAACTTCAAACAGTAGGATATAGGGAAAAGCTTGTGTTTTTTTCTGCAAAAGGTCTTCCTGTGGTCAGTCACAAAGGACAATATTGTATAAGACCACTACTGTAAAAACTTAAGAAAAGGTTTACACACAGAAAGAATCATTCTTTGATGGTTACCTGGGGTGGAGAGGAAGGGAGGGAAAATCACCAACTAGAGGGTAGACACGTATTAACATGAGTGAAAGAAAAGGCAATGTACAAAAGGGGGAGGTCAATACAAATGATCAAGGCAGTTGAAGACACAGGGAGGAGGACAAAAGTCAGAGGCAACAATGGAGAATACAATTACGTACATAGTCCTGCAATAAAAGTAGTAACAATAATCAATGAGTGGACACATAGAGAGACACTCAAGCTGAACAGAGGTGGGAAAGCAAATGAGACTACACCCATGAATATATGTGGGTTTGATAGAGGATACCTCTACCTATGCATTTATATGTGCTGCAAATACATCCATGAAGGTAATAGAGCATGCAGGGGCAGAGTTATGAAAAATTCTTAGTCATAACCAAATACCTTGAGGGAATGAGTCACTGGGCATGGAGGCTCATGACCATAGTCTCAGGGACACTAAGGTCAATTGGCATAACATAGTCCACAAAGAAAATGTTCTACATCCTGCTTTGGTGAGTAGCAACTGGGGTCTTAAAAGCTTGTGAACGGCCATCTATGGGGCAACTATTGGTTTCCCTAGCTAGACCAAAGAAGAGTGATGAAAATCAAGATTCAAGGAAATAATTAGTCCAAAGGACTAATGGACTATGTGAACACCATCCTCCATGACCCTGAGACCAGAAGAACTAGATAGTGCCCAGCTACCACTGCTGACTGCTCTTATCAGGATCACAATAGGAAGTCCTATATAGAGTGGGGGGAAATGTGGAACAAAACTCAAAATCATAAAAAAAAAAGAGCAGGCTTACTGGGCTGATGAAGACTGGTAGAACCCCTAAGACTATGGCCCTTAGACATCCTTCAAGCTGGGAACTGAACTTAACCCCCATGACAAAACTTTCAGCCAAACAGTAGACAGGCCTATAAATTGAATAATATTACCAAGAGGGTATGCACACATTAGAACTGTCAAGTATATGAGATCTAGAGGACAGCATCTGCCCAGGAATAGAACTGGGGAGGTGAGAGGAGAAAGGAAGGAAGAATAAAGGGAAAAAGAGAGCACAGGGAAGAAATGAGAAGAATGCTGTTACAGTGTGTACAGTGCAATGAATGTCACAAAACAAAATGTGTATAGATTGTTGAATGGATAGCCAATTTACTTTGTGTACTTTCACCCAAATCACAATAAATTAATAAATGGATAGATAGATAGATAGTTCTTCCTTTGAAGTTTATTTTTTCCATAATGTCTGAGGGTCTCTAGTGAAAAACAATAGAGTAGAATGAAATAATCCATCTCCAATTTTTTACTTCAAAATCTTCTCTCATCATCTGTGCTTTTGCATCATTCCAAACAGCTTGTGTTGTGTTCTATCCTCTTCTTTCTGACCAACCTTTCATATATTCCTACCCAGGGACAAACTTCCAACAGAGTCACACATTGCTACTATAACTTTGAAGATCAACAAACAAAGAACATGCTGGATACTTTTCCCTGGCAAGGACTCCCTAGGGAGTGTAGTTCCTTCCACTATGAGCTCCAATCACTGTTTACCTTGTACTCAAGTAGGTATGAAGTTCTCCCCAACCCAAGGCCATACATGCACCATTGCCTTAATTGGTGTCCACTA
Source organism: Orycteropus afer afer (assembly GCF_000298275.1). NCBI lineage: Eukaryota > Metazoa > Chordata > Mammalia > Tubulidentata > Orycteropodidae > Orycteropus > Orycteropus afer. Next base: position 7,685,718 of record NW_006921677.1, read on the forward strand.
TTGCCATAGATGGGAGCTCTGGTGGCATAGTGCCTAAGGCATTTGACTGCTAACCAGAAGGCTGGCGGTTCAAACCCACCAGCCACTCCATGGAAAGAAGATCGCGCAATCTACTTCTGTAGAGATACTGCCTCAGAAATCCAAGGAGGTGTTGCTATGAGTTGCAACTGACTTGAAAGCAGTGAGTTTGGCCAAGGTAAGGAGCTTTCATGGTGTAGTGGTTAAGGCATTTGGCTGCTAACCAAAAGGTCAGTGGTTTGAACCCATAACCAATTCCCAGAAGAAAGATGGGGCAATCTTCTTCCCAGTAGGGGTCATTTTGAGTTGGAATCGACTCAATGGCAGTGAGTTTTTGGTTTTGAGATTGGCCTGGGTGGTCTTTCTGGTGGTGCCATGGTTAAAGTACTCAGCTGCTAACCAGAAGGTTAACTGTTCTAGCTCATCAGCCACTCCACAGAAGACGGATGTGACAGTCTGCTTCTGTGAAGATGGACAGCCTTGGAAACTCATTGGGGCAGTTCTACTCTGTCTCATAAGGTTGCTAAGAGTCGGAATCTAGGTATTATTGATTCGTAGAAGTTTCTGAAACACAGTTTCTCACATAGGGAGGTGATTCCTCTATGGTTCATGAAAATGTCTTCTTTGCTCCTGGTAACTTTTTCCCAGGAGTCCCTAGGTGGTGCAAATGGTCAAATGCTCAAGTACTAACTGAAAGTTTGGTGGTGCAAAATCCCCCAGAGGCCCAATGATCTGCTTCTAGAAGGTCATGGTCTTGGAAACACTATGGAGCAGTTGTACTCTGCATACGTGGGGTCGTCATGAGTCAGAATCAGCTAGATTCCAGTCGGTTCGATTTTGGTTTTCTTTTCCCAGAGCCTTTGTATACTGGTTTGCCTTTGTATCTAAAAGTTGAATTCCTTTTTCAGAACATTCAACATTATGGTGCTTTGTAGATACTAAGTAAGCACAATATAAACAAAATTGCAGAAAAGTAACAGTTAGCCTTTATGTTTTTATTTTTTTTTTTTTTTTTTTTTTTTTTTTTTGTTAGTTTAGTCGAATCACAATCCTTAGCTATTTGGAAAACAACAAAAAGGGCGCAGTTTCCTGATGCGTTTGATAACAAGTTCTGGGCCTCCAGTCTCTCATAGTCCGTGGGATTGAATTCCAGAGCCAAAAGACTAGATTTAAATAGAAAAGAATGCATTGAAAACAGGCAAAGCAAACTATTTCTAAAAAATGAAACTCGAAAACTTTAAAGACATTCTATGTGTAAAGTTTCCTGAGAAAGTTTATTGGATTTTCATTCTTCATTTTATTTTTGTTTTTGGTAAGAAGCAATCCAGATTTTTCATCAGAACATGAATTTTGACACAATATTGACTCCATATTCTTTTTCATCATCAACAAGCAATTTTGTTTTCTATAGCTCTGGTAGCGTAGTGACTAAGGCACTTGACTGCTAATCAGAAGGCTGGCAGTTAAAGCCACCACCCACTCCTGGGAAGAAAGGTTGGACAATCTACTTCCAAAGTGATACTGCCTCAAAAACCCAAAGAGGGCTCACTATGAGCTGGGGCCAACTCGATGGCACATAACAACAACAACAACATATAGTTTTAAATAATTTATATAGCGAAGTTTTGTGGGGACCTTTACTTTCCAAATATTGTTAGAGAATCCTGCACTGTATTTCTGGAATCCTCTTGTTTCCCTTTTAAAACATACCTAGTATAGCAAGTGGGAGCTCTGGTGGCATAGAACCTAACTATGCTAACGAGAAGGCTGGCGGTTCAGACCCACTAGCCACTCCTCGGAGGGAAGATTGGGCAATCAACTTCCATAGAGCTATCGCTTAGGAAACCCAAGGAGGGGTGGCTATGAGTTGGAACTGACTAGAAAGCAATGAGTTTATTTTTGGTTTGAGTATAGCAAGGATTGTGATGCTGGCACAGGACCAGGCAGTGTTTCATTCTTGGGTACAGAGGGGTCACTATGAGTCAGAGCTGACTGGATGGCACCTAACAACAACAAAGAAAGCTACAGAGATTCCTGGTGGCACAGTGGTTAAAGCCCTTGGCAGATAACTGAAAAATCAGCTGTTCAAAACCACCTGCCACTCTGCAGGAAAAAGATGTGGCAGTCTGCTTCCATAAGGACTCGAAGCTTTGGAAACCTTATGGGACAGTTCTGTTCTGCCCAATAGGGTCTCTGGGAAGAAAGCTACAGAGTCCTTGGGTAGTGTAAGTGGTTAACTTACTCACTGCTAATAAAAAGGTTGGAGGTTCCAGTACACCCAGAGGAACTTTGGAAGAAAGACTTGGTGACCTACCTCTGAAAAATCAGCCACTGAAAACCTTATGGAACACAGTTCTATTATGACACACATGGTTTGGCCCTGAGTCAGAATCAACTCAAAGGCAACTGTCAACTGGTAAGAAAGCTACAATGATGGATGTGCAAAGACCTCAAGCTTCTTAATTAAAAAAAAAAAAAACTCACTGCTGTCAAGTCGATTCGACTCATAGCGATCCCTCTTTGGGTTTCCGAGGTAGTATCACTACAGAAGTAGATTGCCCAACCTTCCTTCCAAGGAGTGGCTGGTGGGTTTGAACCGCCAGCCTTCTGGCTAACAGTCAAATGCCTTAGGCACTATGCCACCAGCTTCTTAATATGATTCATTAATTACAAAAAAGTACATCATGAGTACAGTTAAAGCAAGAAAAAAGACTTTCTATTGCTGTGGTCATTTCATGGAAATGTATATCGAAATCATTTTAAAGCTTTCAGTGAGAATTCTAATTTAAAACAGATCAAACAAAAGCAAACAAACAAACAGATCAAACATCACATAAACATGAGGTTATCTTTGTCAACATTTACCAACCTGGTCTATAAATGACAATAGAGTCAGTTGCCTATACCTGGTCCAACAATCTCCACCTGTTGAAATTCCTAAAGGCCTGATTAAAATGCTCCTCTGTTAAATGCCTCCTGATGCCTCATTCCGCTCCAGCCACTCCAGCACATATATGCCAGGCAGATCCTCCCAAACACAGCAGCTCTCACTTCATGCTGGTGATGCCAATCTACTTCATATTAAAATCATTCATGGACTGTCTACAGCCACCTAGTAGACTATTTGCTCTTTGAGGGCAGTGCCTATGTCTTATCCTTCTGTTCTTCATCTTCCACTGTACCTACTGGCATGGCTGGTACATACAAAAAGAAATTAAATATTTGCTCAATTTAACTAGATTTGAATGTTCCTACAAAATCCCAATAGTCCCAAAATATTTCCCTCATTAGTCTTTAGTAGTTACTATTTTTACCTCAAGAATTATTGCAAAAAAGGGAAAGGTTTAGGAGAGATATGGTAACAGAGATGGCATTTGCCCTTGTCTTCCTACCATGCCCATTTCCTCCAGGGAACTTCAAACTCAGCATGCCCATGGATCTGATCAGTGCCATCAGAGCCCATGACTCTTATGCTTGTTTATTTGTTTCAAATTTATATTATACTATCTTTTTATTATACAGCAAATAAATGTTCATTAAGAAAGAATCAGAAAATAGTCACCTGTAAACCCATTCTCTAAGTAAGGTGATGTGGTTATGTCCTTAATATCTATAAATAGACTCAGTTTTCTTTGATTTTTTTTCTTCAGTGAAGCTATGAGATATTCTCTACAGAGGAAGAGACCAAAGTTTAGCCTGAGTCAGATCTTCTTTGTTTTGTGAAGGGTCACTCCAGTAAAACTCTTAATTTTGCAATAATAAGATTAGGTAGGAATAGGTAGGATTGCTTGGTCTGGAGCTGACTGTAAGTGGTCTTCTCTTTGATTAAGCAAAACTGACACTCTTTCCCAGAACCCTTTCCATTAATGTATGTAGAGTTTTGGGGAAGGGGGGTGTCAATTTAGGAGCATGGAGGTCTTCTTGGATTTGGAATGGCCTGATAAGTTAAAGTTAAAGAGTCCATTCAAAGCAGACCAGTACAACCTCAGGCAAAAACCAGGAGTGGAAAGAGAAAAGATCCTTTAAGTAAAATAAACTGGAGGAGGCCATAAGTCTAGGTAGGAGACTCAAGTTAAGCATGTGGGAATTGTGGTGAACCCTTATACAGCCCACCATGTAGTTCTTTTGAAGCAACTCCAGGCCTAATAATCTTGACACAGTGAGTATGTTTTGGGGAGCAATGACTAGGTAGGAGAATGTTTGTTAAGATTTGTTAGCTTAACATTCAATGTGAGGTATCTCTGAGGCTTGGGCAGAAATCTTGACCAATGAGGTTATCACAACAATGGTAGACACATCAACTTTTTCATTGTTTTTGCAAAACTATAGTGGACCAGTCTTCAGTTATGACACTATGAGATAGCAAGAAGCAATGGAGTGCAGAGAGAGGGAGTATTGACTCTTCAATCCATTCCTTTGCTTGCCATGGAAACAAGTGTCTGTATGTGTGTGTATGTTTGTGTGTGTGTATGGGGGAGGAGTGCTTCATACTTAACAATTCAGGAAATTGGAACACTTGGAGGTGGGAAAAGTCCTTACAAAGATTTTATTAGTCTACCTAGAAGTGGAATATGTAATTGTACATGCAATCAATTGTACAAATGAGACAAGATTATATTTGTGCCCAAAGTAGAAAAGCAAGTTATATCATGTGTGTTTGTATGTCTGTGTAGTTTTTATTGAGGGTAACGCATTAACAGGTGCTCATTGCTTTATTTTAGGAAACTTCAGGCATGACAGAACAAAGGAAAGATGTTTTCAGGTCAAACAGCCTTTCTGATCCATCTCTTAAGTATCCAACTACTCGACTGATGTGTCAGGACAGCTCCATTCTCATAACTGGCTGGATAGAATCAGAGGGAAGGCCTAGAGAAAGGTTTGGGAAAGAGCAAGGTGAATTACTGAGAAGAAGAAATTCCTAGAGTCAGGTAAGTTCTGAAAGTTCCCCAAAGCCACAAAGTCTTTCTAGTCCACCTCCTCATCCTCTGCTATATGCTATCAGCTTGGTAACAATAGTAGCCTCTTCTTAATCACAAGTGTTTGCTTGTTTTCAGTTTCTGGCTTTTGCTAAATTAAAAGAAAGAAAGAAATTAAATTTTCCAAACATAAACAGATATAGAAAGAACAGTATAATTGACTCCTCTGAACTCACAACCGAGTTTCAAGAATTCTCAATGATATTTCAGTATACTATATCTCTACTCCTGAGGGAAGGAGCAGGAGAGCTCCAGAGCAGCAGGATATCCAGGTAAAAAGGGGTGGGAGGCAGGGCTAGGCCCCAAACCCCCTAGACCCAGGAAAGGGAGGGAGCTGCCAGGAACCACAGAGTGGCAGGTTCCAGGTAGGAATTAGGTAAGGGAAGGGCACAGAGGTTTCCAACAGCTAAGGGAGACAAACTTGTCTGTCAGTTTGTCATCCTGTGGGGCTTTTACATTGCTGTGAGGCTTGAGGCTGTGCCACTGGTGTTTCAGATGTCAGCAGATTTGCACATGGTGCACAGATTTCAACGTAGCTTACAGATGAAGACAGACTAGGAAGAAGATAGAGGTCATCCACTTCTCAAAAACTGGCCAGGGAAAACCTTTCAAATAGCAGAGAAACACTGTCTGGTACCTTACTGAGCAACTTTATGAGTAGCTTGGAAACATTGTCTGACACAATGCAGGAAGACGAGCTCCTTGAAAGGCACTCAAAATAGAACTGGGAAAGAGCTGCCTCATCAGAGTAGAACCAGCCTTAATGATGTGGATAAAGTAAGTCTTTCAGGATCTCCATGTGCTGACATAGCACAACTCAAATTGAGGAGAAACAGCTGAAACATCCATTAATAACTGGAACATGGAATGTACAAAATACGAATCTAGGAAAATTGGAAGTTGTTGAAATGGATGGAACGCATAAAAATTTATATCCTAGGCATTAGTGAGCTGAAATGGATGGGTTTTGGGCATTTTGAATCAGACAACCATATGATCTACTATGCCAGGAACGACAAATTGAAGAGGAATGGCATGACATTCATCATCACAAAGGATGTTTCAAGATCTGTCCACAGTACAATGCTGTCAGTGATAGAACAATATCCATACGCCTACAAGGAAGACCAGTTAATAGTACTATTATTCAAATTTATGCACCAACCACCAAAGCCAAAGATGAGAAAATTGAAGATTTTCATCAACCTGTGCAGTCTGAAATTGACACAATATGCAATCAAGATGTGTTGCTTATCACTAGTGATTGGAATGCAAAAATTGGAAACAAAGAAGAATCACCAGTAGTTGGAAATTTTGACCTTGGTGACAGAAATAATGCTGGAGATCACATGATAGAATTTTGCAAGATCAACGACTTATTCATTCCAAATATCTTTTCTCAACAACACAAACGGTGGCTATACACATGGACTTCACCAGATGGAGTACACAAGAATCAGATTGACTACATCTGTGGCAAGAGACAATGGAAAAGTTCAATGTCTTCAGCCAAAACCAGGCCATGAGCTGATTGTGGAACAAACCATCAACTGCTCATATGCAAGTTCAACTTGAAGTTGAAGACAATTAAAACAAGTCCATGAGAGCCAAAATATGACATTGAATATATCCCTCCTGAATTTAGAGGCCATCTAAAGAATAGAATTGATGCATTGAGTACCAGTGACTGAACCCCAGAAGAATTGTGGGATGACATCAAGAGTATCATCCATGAAGAAAGCAAGAGGTCGTTAAAAAGATGAGAAAGAAAGAAAACACCAAAATGGATGTCAGAAGAGACTCTGAAACTTGCCCTTGAGTGAAGAATAGCTAAAGTAAATGGAGGAAATGACAAGATCAAAGAGCTGAACAGAAGATTTCAAAGCAGCTCAAGCAGACAAAGCCAATTACTATAATGAAATGTCCAAAGACCTGGAGTTAGAAAACCAAAAGGGAAGAACACACTCAGCATTTCTCAAGCTGAAAGAACTGAGAAAAAATTTAAGCTGTGAGTCCAACACTGAAAGATTCTATGGACAAAATATTAAATGATGCAGGAAGCATCAAAAGAAGATGGAAGGAATATACAGAGTCACTGTACCAAAAAGAACTGGATGAACTTCATCCATTTCAGGAGGTGGCATATGATCAAGAACCAATGGTACTGAAGGAAGGAGTTGAAGCTGCACTGAAGGAATTGGCGAAGAACAAGGATCCAGGAATTGATGGAATACCCACTGAGATGTTTTAACAAGCGGATGCCCCACTAGAAGCACTCACTCAGTTATGCCAAGAGATTTACAAGACAGCTACCTGGCCAACTGACTGGAAGAGATCCATATTTGTGCCCATTCCAAAGAAAAGTGATCCCACAGAGTGTGGAAATTATCGAACAATATCATTAACATCGCAAGCAAAATCTTACTGAAGATAATTCAAAAACAGGTGTAGCAATATATTGACAGAGAACTTCTAGAGGTGCAGCTGGATTCAGAAGAGGATGTGGAACAAGGGATATCATTGCTGCTGTCAGATGGATCTTGGCTCAAAGCAGAGAATACCAGAAAGATGTTTACTTGTGTTTTATTGACTATGCAAAAGCATTTGATTGTATGGATCATAAAAAATTGTGGATAACATTGAGGAGAATGGGAATTCCAGAACACTTAATTGTACTCATGAGGAACCTGTACATAGATCAGGAGGCTGTCGTTCAAACAGAAAAAGGGAACACTACATGGTTTAGAATCAAGAAGGGAGTGTTTCAGGGTTGTATCCTTTCACCATACTTATCTGTATGCTGAGCAAATAATCTAAGAAGCTGGACTATATGAAGAAGAGCATGGCATTAGGATTGGAGGAAGGCTCATTAACAACCTGTGATACACTGATGACAGAGCTTTGCTTGCTGAAAGTGAGGATGACTTGTAATACTTACTGATGAAGACTGAAGAATACAGTCTGCAGTATAGATTACATCTCAATATAAACAAAACAAAAATCTTCACAACTGTTCCTATAAGCAACATTACAATAAATGGAGAAAAGATTGAAATTGTCAAAGACTTCACATTACTTAGTTCTACAATCAACGCCAATGGAAGCATCTGTGAGAACATCAGACACTGTGTAGCACTGGGCAAATTGGCTGCAAAGGACCTCTTTCAAGTGCTGAAGAGCAAAGATGTCTCCTTGAGGACTAAGGTGCGCCTGACACAAGCCACAGTATTTTCAATCGCCTCATATACAACTGAGAGATGGACAATGAATAAGGAAGACTGAAGAAGAATTGATGCTTTTGAGCTGTGGTGCTGGAGAAGAATGCTGAAAATACCGTGGTCTGCTAAAAGAACTAATAGGTCTGTTCTGGAGGAAGTGCAGCCAGAATGCTCCTTGGAGGCGAGAATGGCCAGACTTTGCCTTACATACTTCAGTCATATTGTCAGAAGGGACCACTCCCTGGGGAAGGATGTCATGCTTGGTAAGGTGGAGGGCCGATAAAAGAGGGGAAGGCCCTCAACAAGATGAACTGACGCAGTGGCAGCCATGATGGGCTCAGGTATAGCAAGAATCATGGATCTGGTTCAGGATCAGGAGGTGTTTTGTTCTACTGTGGATAGGGTCGCTATGAGTCAGAGATGACTCCATGGCACCTAACAACAATATATTTCTACTCCTATGATTATTTTGAAGCAGACATGTCATTCATTTGTAAATACATCAATCCAAACTCTCACTGCTGTCAAGTCGGATCTGACTCATAGTGACCCCTCCTTGGGTTTCCGAGGCAGTATCACTACGAAAGTAGATCGCCCCATCTTCCTTCCAAGGAGTGGCTAGTGGGTTTGAACTGCCAGCCTTCTGGTTAGCAGCCAAATGCCTTAGACACTATGCTACCAGAGCTCCTTAAATACATCAATACATATCTTTTAAAAACAAGTGCTCTTTAACATAAGCACAACACCATTATCATACCTAAAAAAAAAATTAATAGTAATCTCTTAACATTAAATATCTCATCAAAGTTCAAATTTCCCCAATTATATTATAAATATTTTTTACAGTGGCCTCAAGGTTTTAGCTTATTGATAGTCTGTGAGAATATTTTGTTTTTATTTTTTAAAAATTCATCAATAGGCATTTATTGAATAGTTAGTACATATTCAGTATTGTTCTAAGCACAATAAGGAGCTAAGTGCCTATGTGGGAGAGTGGTTAAGAGATGAGATTCAGGAAGTAAGATGGAGAATATTAAAAATCACAGCAGGGGAGTTAAAAACTTGATTAATTAGGAAATGGAGAACCTTAGAAGAATATTCAGCCATAGAGTAACAAGGTGAACTTGAGGTTCTACAATAAATGGCAACCTGACAATGGGCATTTCACTTCAGCTTTTGGAATGCCTGCCCCTTAGGGTGGCTGAAAGATCTAGTGAGAGAATGAAGGTTCTATATAAGCCTCAATTTTGATGATGACAGTGCAAAGATTATATTTGGTGACAGAAACTTGCCTTATAAATCAACTGATTAGAATACAGATGTTCTGCACAGCAAGGGATACGTATAACTATATTTCAGCACTCAATAAAATATTTTTATTAAAGGTTTTAAAATGGTAAAAATAACTCTACATGTACTATAAAGCAACAACATCCTTTGTGATCAAGGAGAAGTAACATGAAAGAAAGAAATTTTGATGAGTTGGAAAATAATGAGTTTTTCTGACTTTTGTCAAAATAAGCAGATTATATCTTTAGGTTTTTTTAATTGTATAAGTCTTAACCAAGAATGTAGAGCTAAGCTGGCAAACAAATACTATGTAATGGAAATATAACTCTAGTTATTTTTAACTAAGCAAATTATAAAATGAACCTAAGACCTCATGAGAGGTCAAGTTTTTACAAATAAATAAAAATTGAGCTAGATTTGGCAGGGACATATGTGGTAGAATTTTGAAACACTTGTAATCTATGAATCAATACCTCTGGAATGTTGGAGAAGAAGGAATGGCAGTAATCAATCCAAAAAGGCGCAAAGGCATGTACTCTGTGAGCTGTTCCAAGTCTATTTTAGCAAGTGCACATGTCTCCAAAATGAAAGATACTCTCCAAATGGTAGAATGGCAACTGGATTATATAGGCCTTTTATTTATTTATTTATTTTAGGTCTTTTCAAATCCAACTAGACTATCCAAAATCTTCAAACAAAGAAAAAATTTTCAAATTTTAGAAAAGAGTTTAAAGCAAAGTCTATTAGGGACTAGTAGCCCTGGTGGTACAATAGGTAAGCTGCTAACCAAAAGGCTGGCAATTCAAATCCACCCAGTGGTTCCACAAGAGAAAAACTTGGTGATCTGCTTCCATAAAGATTACTGCTCTGTCCTATAGGGTCACTAGGAGTCATATGTGGCTCATCGGCACCCAACAACAACATATTGGGACTGGAGTTTATTGTTATAAATATTATCAGGTACTGTAATTATCAGTGTTCAGTATTATTAAGTGAAATTGATGAATGTTCCTGAAAACATGGGTTTTGATTATTGAAAAAGTAGAAAAGTTAGAGTAAGACTTTTTTGTTCAGTGATTTGCCAAAAGGCCTCACAAGGCTCAATGGCAGATTATATTCATGGCTAAGGTTTATTTCAGCAAAAGATAGAGCAAAAGCAGCAGGAAATAAACATGCATCAGTGGAATTCAGAGAGATCCGGCACAGGCTTCCGATGTCTTTCTACATCCAAGTCCAAATAGGAATGTTCTTTCTCTGGCAGTGAACTATAGAAACATGTGTGGAATGTCTCTATCCAGGGATCAGAAGCCTATGGGGTGGTGGGTGGTGGTGGTGGGGTTGGCGAGTCACGCAAGTGTATCGTGATATTCAATCAGCCATGGCAATCAAAATTCAAAATGAAGCTAGGTGCACGTCATCACTCTTGAAGTTTGTGCAAAGCAACCTACAAGCCAGTAAAGTATGGTCCATTGCCCCAATTGTATATAGCAAAATTATCAAACACCAACATAAAAAATACTCCAGGGGCCTTATTCTCCAGGGTTGGCCAAGGGTCAATCGTGATTCCGTTGAAGATAAGTAAGGAGAAGTAAGAAGTCAACAACCAGAGCTGCTGTTTCAGCAACTCATTCTGGAATGAACCAAAGGACCAAACTGACAAGACGGCATTAACTCCTGAGAGCATGCTTCGTGTGCCTCACCAGTCTGCCCCACCAGTCTGCCCTTCTTGAAGTCTCTCCCTAAGAAAGAATATCTTCTACTTCCTTTCCTATGCTTTCCAAATCCTACATGTCCTTCAAATTCTCAAAATACCAGGGAGTTGATTCCCAGGGGCTACACCCAAAGGTTTGGTAGCTGTCATTTGTGTAGTTGGGACTATTTAATTTGTGGGAACCCTGGTGGCACAGTGCTTAAAGCACTAGGCTGCTAAGATGGGTGGTTTCATACCACCAACCATTCCATGGGAGAAAGACATGACAGTCTGTTTCTGTAAAGATGTACAGCCTTGTGGGGCAATTCTCCTTTGTCTTATAGGGTGGATATGAGCCAGAATCAACTTCACGACAATGGGTTTTTGGTTCAGTGCAAAATGAAAATGGCATAGTGACTAAGGCATTTGACTGCTAACCAAAAGGCTGGTGGTTCAAACCCACCAGCCACTCCTTGGAAGGAAGACTAGGAAATCTACTTCCATGGAGATACCACTTCGGAAACCCAAGGAGGGGTCGCTATGAGTTGGAACAGATTAGATGGCAGTGAGTTTGGTTTTGATTTGGTGTTCAAAAATATTTAAGAATTTCAAGACAATAACAAAGGAGCATTAAACCAAAAGTGAGCCACTCTTGGTACTGGGCCCTATATGCCTGCACAGGTTATATACACATGAAGCCAGTCCTGAGCCTCTCTCAAGAAACCAAATTATTGATCAAAAAGTGACTGAGTGAATGGACTACAAACTTGCTGGTTGTCTACCCAGCATCTGCTCTTCCTTCCCTTTTCCTGATTATACCTCTGAGAAGGCTATGTACTTTGGGAAAGGCTAACTCCATCTGAGCTCCAGGACTAAACCCTAATTTACGTAAGCCAAGCAACATATCCCATTACCCTGGCCACAGTCATTGGGTTAGGGAGGTCATGTGACCTAAACAAGCCTATTAAGGTGAATTTCAGGTTTGTGGCTGGGAATGCTAGAATAGCTGGTGTGCAGATGTAAAACCTTTTTACCATCAAGTGGGAGGCCCAGTTTGGGATGGAGCTGACACAATAAAGGGCAGAATGGAAAAAAGGAAAAGAAAGAAAGAAACCAGGTCCTCATTGACAGCATTAATTGCTGGACTTGGTGAGCCTAGAGTCAGATGAAGAAAATTGGGTATTGCCAAGAGGCTATTTGTGTCCTGATAACTTAGTGTGGTGGGTTTTCCACTGTGTATATTAGACAGATATGGGGTGAGAGGTGGGGATTGAAGAGTGAAAGGCATGCTGGCCTGGAAGTCAGATCACTCCTAGTTCTGACTCTCATTGGCAGTGTGACCTTGGAAAGTCACTTAGTCTCCCAGATTCCATATCTACAACAATAAAAGGAGAATGACAATGATACTCACTTTATGGGGGCAATTATCACTGTTGAAAGAGATAATGTACTTGGAGGTAGTTTTTAAACTAACCCACTGCCACTGCCATCACCATCAAGTCTATTACCTTCATAGGGTTTCCAAGGCTGTAAATCTTTATGGAAACAGACTGCCTCATTTTTCTCCCACTGAGTGGCTGGTGAGTTCAAATTTCACACCTTTTGGTTAGCAGCTGAATGCTTTAACCACTATACCACCAGAGGTCCTTTTTAAACTAAAGTACTATGCAAATGTTACTAGTCTTCTCTCTGGAGATGTTTCCATCTAGATTATGGATGTTGTTGTTGTTGCTAGGCACTGTGGAGTCAGTCTGTTCTGACTCAGAGTGATCCTATGTATAAAAGAAGGAAACACTGCCTGGTCAGATAATGAGTACTGACTGGTCTATTCTTTCCTTTGCCCTGGACTGGACTGGACTGGAAACACACTGATGAATGTTTTTCTTTCTTTCTTTCTTTCTGAATGAATGAATGAATGATTTGGGTGAAGATTTACAGAGAAAATTCACTTTCCATACCGTAGTTTACATATACTTTGTCTCATGACATTGACCACAGTTTACCACAATGCAACAGCTCCCCTCCCACTTCGTCCCCATAGTTACCTCTTCCCTGTGTCCATCCCTCCATGGATTTACAGCCTTGGAAACCCAAATGGGGGTCGCTATGAGTCAGAAACAACTCAATGACAATGAGTTTGTCTTTTCTGTTTTGTTTTGTTAGTATTAGCTGGCATTCCTTGTCTGTTGTTGTTGTTATTATGTGCCATTGAGTTGGACCCGACTCTGCAACCCCTCCTTGGGTTTCTGAGGTGGTATCACTACGGAAGTAGGTTGCCCAACCTTCCTTCTGAGGAGTGGCTGGTGGGTTTGAACCATCAGCCTTGCAGTTGGCAGGTGAATACCTTAGGCCCAAGGCCATCCCCTGGGCCAGCATTCCTTGTAGGTGCATGGATATTATACCATCACTGATAGCATTGTACTTCAGGATAGACCTTGAAATGTTCTTTTGATAATAAATGTGACATCATTCCTCTTCAAATTTGTCATTCCTAGCATAGCACACTATATGATTGTCTGATTCAAAATGGCCAAAACCAGTCCATTTCAGCTCATTAATGCCTATATTGGTGAAGAACAAGGCTCTAGGAATTGATGGAATACTCATTGAGATGTTTTGACAGATAGATGCCCCACTGGAGGCATTCACTCAGCTATGCCAAGAGATTTGGAAAACAGCTATCTGGCCAACTGATGGGAAGATATACATATTTGTACCCATTCCAAAGAAAAGTGATCTCACAGAATTGGAAATTATTGAACAATATCATTAATATTGCATGCAAGTAAAATCTTACTGAAGATAATTCAAAAACGGTTGCAGCAGTACATTGACAGAGAACTTCCAGAGGTGCAAGCTGGATTCAGAAGAGGATGTGGAACAAGGGATATCATTGCAGATGTCAGATTGATCTTGGCTGAAGGGAAAGAATACCAGAAAGATGTTTACTTGTGTTTTATTGACTATGCAAAAGTATTTGATTTTATGGATTATAACAAATTGTGGATACATTGAGAAGAATGGGAATTCCAGAACACTTAATTGTACTCATGAGGAACCTGTACATAGACCAGGAGGCAGTCATTCAAGTAGAAAAAGGGAACACTGCATGGTTTAAAATCAAGAAGGGAGTGCATCTGGGTTGTATCCTTTCACCATACTTATTTAATCTGTATGCTGAACAAATAATCTGAGAAGCTGGACTATATGAAGAAGAATGTGGCATCAGGATTGGAGGAATACTCATGAACAACCTGTGATACGCTGACAACACGACTTTGCTTGCTGAAAGTGAGAATGACTTGAAGCACTTACTGATGAAGATTCAAGAATACAGTTGGCAGTATGGATTACATCTCAATACAAAGAAAACAAAAATCCTCACAAGTGGACCTATAAGTAGCATAATGATAAATGGAGAAAAGATTAAAATTGTCAAAGACTTCACATTACTTGGTTTTACAATCAACGCCAATGGAAGCAGCAGTGAGGACATAAGACGACGTATAGCACTGGGCAAATTGGCTGCAAAGGACCTTTTTCAAGTGCTGAAGAGCAAAGATGTCTCCTTGAGGACTAAGGTGCACCTGACACAAGCCATAATATTTTCAATCGCCTCATATGCGTGTGAGAGCCAGACAATGAATAAGGAAGACCAAAGAAGAACTGATGCTTTTGAGCTGTGGTGTTAGCAAAGAATGCTGAAAGTGCCATGGACCAGGAGAAGAACTAACAGGTTTGTCCTGGAGGAAGTGCAGCCAGAATGCTCCTTGGAGGTGAGAATGACCAGACTCCGTCTCAGATACTTTGGTTATGTTGTCTGAAAAGACCATTCCCTGGAGAAGGATGTCATGCTTGGTAAAGTGGAGGGTCAACAAAAGAGGGGAAGGCCATAAACAAGATGGATTGACATGGTGGCAGCCACCATGGGGGCAAGTATAACAAGAATCATGGAGCTGGTGCAGGACTGGGAGGTGTTTTGTTCTACTGTGCATAGGGTCACTATGAGTCAGAGACCACCTGATGGCACCTAACAACAACAAAATTCCTAGAATATTGATCATTATGCACTTGATTTCATTTTTGACTACTTCCAATTTTCCTAGATTCATACTTCATTCATTCCATGTTCCAATTATTCATGAATGTTTGCAGCTCTTTCTTCTCATTTTGACTCATGCCACATCAGTAGGTAAAGGTCCAGAAAACTTTACATCCATGTCCTTAAGGTTGACTCCACTTTGGGGAGGCAGCTCTTTCCCAGTCATATTTTGAGTCCCTTCCAACCTAAAGGGCTCATCTTCCAACACTATATCAGACAATGTTTCAGGGCTATTTGTAAAGTTTTCCAGTAATAGATCTGACAGTGTTTCACAGCTCTTCATAAGGTTTTCAGTGGCCAATTTTTTCAGAAACGAATGGACCTGTCCTTCTTCCTAGTCTGCCTTAGTCTGGAAGATCTATAGAAACCTGTCCACAGTGGGTGGCCTTGTTGGTATTTGAAATATCGGGAGCATAGCTTCCTTTATCACAGCAACATGAAAGCCACCAGTATATGACAAAGTGACAGACAAGTGGTGCAAATTACTAGCAGTAAGTTATTTTTTTGTATTAATTTTCAGAAGCTATTTCCAATAAGGAAAACAAAAATATAAGTGACTCACAACAAATACATAATCCCTTAGTGCAATATAGTGGCTTAACTTCAAAGAGAAGATAAATATAGAAAAAACTTTGTTCAAGTGATATTCTGTACCTTATTCAGAACTTTGCAGTAGTTCAAAGCTGTCATTATATTGAAAATTATGGTCAATCTAGGTAACGTACTGTGAACTCTTGCCAGCACTGGGAATTTTGCTATGCAGAGCCACTGAAAACAGTTTCGTTTGTAATGTCTTCAGAGGAAATTTTATGTACAAGGCATTGGCAGGAATTATATCTGAATAAAGAGCTTAAAATTTTTGGAATTGATTAAGCTGCGGGGGGGGGGGGCACTTTTTCCCCAATGTTCCCAACTTAGGTTTGGTGGCAGAATGGAATTAGAGAATTCTGAGGTCAAGGACCTTAGTACTACAGTGCCCCTATCTTTACTTGTTTCAACTGGATTGATTCCATGAGACTATACTTAATGCATGTATCCTGAAATTTTGAGTTGTCATTTCAGCTCATCAATTCGTATTTGCTGATTCTACAATTTCAAAAACTTAAAGATTTGATGTTTGCTATTTGAATCCAGACTGACTCTTAAAGATTTCCTTTCTTTTGTAACTTGTAGTCTTACCTCTCTGTTGTACCTTGTAATATTACCTTCCTTTTACTGCTTTAATGGCTTCATTTTTACTCTAAGACAGTGGGAGTTAAAGGACTTCTACTTTTATTGACATTGTCTCTGTTTGCTAAGAATAAACAACAAGTAAACAAAAACATAGCCCAAGTGCTCACAATACCTCATGGCAGGATATCCCAGACCTGAAAGAGGTTCTCTGGTAGAGGGAAAAAGCACTGACATTGTGGTCCAACACACACTGGTTTGACCCATTAGCTCCTGGCACTTGCTAGCTATGTATCTTCCAGCTAATTATTTTTCTTTTCTGGGCTCCAGTTTCACAGTGAAAATGAAGTAACAATATCTTTCCTAGTTGGGATATTGCATTTAGGGACAGGATTAAGGTGAAATGAGTGAGGCAGGGTCCAGCAAGCATGGAGTTAAGACCCTATTTCCATTTAAAATTTTGATATTTGATTCAAGTTTTTTTTTTTTTTTTAATATTGTATTGAAATTGCAATGTTATTTTTATTTCTGACTTTTTTTTTTTAGATCCATCTCCCTTAATTTGGTGTCTGTGGCAAGAGTCTCACTTTCTTCCTTACTCCAAACCCTGGTTGTATTCACTATCTCTGTGATTTGCACCATTACCCAAGGCTCATTCCTGGGAACACTCCTAAATTTTTCTTTCTTAACCCCTTCCACATCCAATCTCCAAGTTTCGTAGAAATACACACAAGTATGGCTCACTTGAGGATCTGATCTAGAACCCTACAAACCTAAAGACATCATGACTTACCTTGCACTTAAGATGATTGAATTTATGCATAACAGGGACAAATGAGTCATGAAAAGCCAAACTTTTCTGTTACCTCAGCTATCTTAAAAATCCCAGCTTATAAAAAATCAGGTGACACAAGTATACTCAAGTAGGGGAAAGGTAGTCAGCAGCTCTTCAATTCCTAAGTACACAACTACTAGAACAAGCAGAGCAATAGAACTCAATGATTCTCAACCTTTGGTGTGAATTAGAATCATGAAGAAAATTTGGTTTAAAGATATATGCCTGGGGCCAATCTCTGGAGATTGTTTCAGTAGGTCTGGGGTGGGAGGAAGAACTAGGTATCTGCATTAAAAAAAAAAAAATGTTGAATTGTAGGTGATAGTTGTACAATATGTTTGACATCACTAAACATGTTGATATCACTAAATTGAACACATGGCAAATGTTGAATTGGCAAATGTTGTGTTATATTTTTACAACAATTAAAAAATGCTATTTCTACAAATATTTTTATGTAAATTTGTAGGTAATTTTGATACCAACAAAGTTTGATAACCACTGAAAACAATTATTATTTTTATCCAAATTCCCAAACACCACCTGTTATCTTTTTGTTTTTGTGTTTAGATAGTATTTTCTAATGGGAATATTTGCTTTGAATCCCTCATGGTTAGAGCACAATTCTTCTAGATGTCTGAAATCAGGTATCTTCATATTCTTCCCATCTCTTCTAACAGGATGACATAGGCTCATGCAAAGTTAGGAGAATTGACATACATTTGTTACTTGAAGATATTTTAGTCCAGATTTACCAAAAAAAGGGAAGCCAAAATGAGATAAAATGTGCAAGGATTTTATTAGAGAAAATGATTTTGTGGGGGAAAGGGAAAAGCTTCTCCATATATATTGGAAGTAGGCCATGTGCTAAAAGCAACTCCCCTTCAACTAATTAGCTGCTCATAGCAGATTCCATCATAAAGTGATTACATTACATCACATCCAATTTTCTCATGGGGAATAACTGCATCCAGCTTCCAACCAAAAAACCAAACTCACTGCTGTCAAGTTGGATCCAACTCATAACAACCCCTCCTTGGATTTCCGAGGTGGTATCACTATGGAAGTAGATTGCCCAACCTTCCTTCTGAGGAGTGGCTTGTGGGTTTGAACTGCCAGCCTTCTGGTTAGCAGTCAAATGCCTTAGGCACTGCACGACCAGATCTCCAAACCACTCAAAATAACAGTCCACTCAAGTTGATACACAACCTTAACTACCACACAATGCTTTCTTCAACTGCCTAGACCTCTCTCTAATATATTCTCTCTTGTTTCTTCTGTCTTTAAGTCAAATTTGTATGTAAGTCAGAATTTAGGTACAGTTCATATCTAATATCTGTTAGTCAAATAGTTATCTTAGTATAAAGCATACTTTCTATGCATAAAAAACATTAAAGAAACACTTCCAGATACACATCTTTAACATAACAATACAGTAATAATTAATCATTGATGTGCATAGCAAAGTAGTGCCCATTTGTTATTTTAACCCATCCTGTTGTTGTTGTTGTTATGTGCCGTGGAGTCGGAACCGACTCATAGGGACCCCTCCTTGGGTTTCCGAGGCAGTATCACTACAGAAGTAGATTGCCCCATCTTCCTTCCGAGGAGTGGCTGGTGGGTTTGAACCACCAGCCTTCTGGTTAGTAGTCAAGTGCCTTGGCACTATGCCACCAGAGCTCCTATGAACCATCCTATGTCCCTTAAAGAGCTCTGGTGGCCTGGTGGGTGAAGCATTTGGCTGCTAACCAGAAGGTGGGTGGTTCAACTCATCAGCTGTTGAGTGGGAGGAAGATGAGGCAATCTGCTTCCGTAAAGATTTACAGCCTTGGAAATCCAAAGGGGGTCGCTATGAGTCACAATTGACTCATTGGCAGTGGGTTTGGTTTGTGTTTTTTTGGTATGTATTTTGAATTTTTAATATCATAATCATGATAGGGTTTGGTTCACAACTATGGGTTATTCATAAATCCGATGTTTGTGACCTGGTGACTGCCCATACAGTGGTGCCCACAATTAAATGTATTGTTTAATTAGTTTAAATCAATCTTTAAATGAACAAATACCCTTAAAGGCACATTATACACGTGGAAGAGAGAAGAGTTTTTAACTCCATGTTTTGGAATTTGAACAGACAGATGAATAATTCAAAGAAATAAGTAAGTTAGGATTGGGCTTTATTTAGGGGCACAGATGACAGGTAGAGAGAGGTGTCATGGGATTGTCTAGTATGGTAATTATCAAGCTGGTATAGTAATGCTGACTTAAGGTGAGCACCCGGGACTGGAGACAAAATTTTGGAAATTAGTTTCCACATTTAGGAATGAAACTTCTTTGTAATCTGGGGACTGCCTGTACTAAAAAAATATTAGAGATACGTATATTTTATATTTTTGTATAAACATACTTATGTAAATGAATATATGAGAAATGGATCAGGGTCTGTGCTTATG
This sequence comes from Orycteropus afer afer, assembly GCF_000298275.1. Lineage (NCBI taxonomy): Eukaryota > Metazoa > Chordata > Mammalia > Tubulidentata > Orycteropodidae > Orycteropus > Orycteropus afer. The sequence goes on from NW_006921677.1 coordinate 7,705,470, forward strand.
GATTAAAGGACAAGTGAATTAAAGAGAAAAGCTTTCTGCCTAACATGAACCTTGAGCTGGCAAAGAATCCTGTGGCTTGGCAGGGATGGGATTCCCATGAAGGAGCTGGGACAGTTGCCCAGAGGTAAAAATCCAGAAGGAGCACCAAGTCAGAGGGAGAACTGGGAGTCTGCCACTCCCAGCCTATCCACTAAAATGTAAAACATTGACAATGCTTTTATAGGGAATGTGGAACCTCAGAGTTGTCGGGAATATGTGGTAGTATAGATGCATAACCATTGCTGTATCACTGTCTGGTCTCCCAACATGGGCATCATTTACTCCTAAAAAGTGCCCAGGACCTCTCCTTCTGGGTGGCTGCATAGCTACCTTCTTCCTACTTTTACGCTACCTTGACTCTCTCTAGATATCATCTAGATATTTATGGATAGGTAGTTGCATTTTCATGGCTTGGCAAACAAAGAGAATAGGCAATTCCATATATAAGAGTGTGAGAATCTATCACAGCCAAAAGGAGCTTAAGGAGACATGACAATTAAATGTCCACATGGGATCCTGAAATAGAAAAGGCCATTAGATTAATAATAATAATAATAATAATAATGGAAACCTAATAACATAAGGAGCTCTAGTGGAGTAGTAGGTAAGACCCCTATCTGCTAACCAGAAGGTCAGTGGTTCAAACTCACCAGTTGCTCCACTGGAGGACGATGAGGCAATCAGCTTCCCTAAAGATTAACAACCTTGGTAACCCTTGGGGAAGTTCTACTCTGTCCTATAGGGTCGCTATGAGTCAGAATCAACATGATGGCAGTGGATAATAAAGTCTGGACTTTAGTTAATAATAATGTATGAATGTTGATTTTTTTAATTGTGACAAACATAACATCCTAATGTAGTATTAACATAAATATTACAAGTAATACCTAGGTGTGGGGTAAATGGGAACTCTGTACTAGTTTCACTATTTTTTTTCACTATTTTTCTGTAAGTCTAAAACTATTCTAAAACAAATTTTATTTTTTTAAAAGTAATGACACTGAATTACACATGTAAAAGTAGTTGAAATGACAAATGTTTTGTAATATGTATTTTACCACAATGAAAAAAAAAAGTAATGGGAAAATTGCCTATGAAATTCTAGAAAACTATAGTGACAGAAAGCAGATCAGTGGTTGTCTAGGGTAGGGGTTGGGATAAAGGATCAACTGTAAAGGGGCATAGGAAAGTGAGAAATTTAAGGGGGAGAATATTGTTCTATATCTTCTTGAAATTCATCAAACCCTTAAAAACTGTATTGTCTACAGATAATACCTTAATCGAAGAAAAAAAAAAAAATGAGAAAATGTTGAAAGTCTCATAAGTTGTTGTGCAAGTGGTTGTGGAGAATTGTTTTAGCAGCAGTATTGAGAATGGTTTGGGGATGAGATCAGCAAGGAGGAGATTGAAGAAGTCCAGGCAAGAACAGGCCAGAGTCTGAACAAAACCCTGGTGGGTTGAAATAGAAATAAATGAGATTTCAAGCTTCACTGGAGAAAGGATATGGAATTAAATTAGCTACCCTTTACTGAAGGAGTTCTAGTGGCACAGGCTGCTAACCAAAAGGTCAGAGGTTTGAACCCACCAGTTGCTCCATGGGAGAAAGGTGTGGCAGTCTGCCTCTATAAAGATTATAGCCTTCCAAACCCTAGGGGGCAATTCTACTGTGTCCTATACGGTTGCTATGAGTCAGAATCGACTCAATGGGAACAGGTTTGGTTTCAGGTTTTTATCCTTTTCTAAATGCTCACATCCATTATCTCATTTATCCTCTCCCAAGCCCTGAGAAGGAGATATTATTCCTGCTTTATAATGAAATAAGTAACGCTCAGAAAAGTTAAGAAAAACATTTTGAGGCTTAGAAGAAAAGCTGAGAGGGATGCCACAAAAGGGCTACTCTCAGATATCAGGACCCTATTTTTCCTATTAGAATCCATTCCATAAATAGTCAGGTCTTAAGATCATCCTTGGTTGTAATATTTGTTTATATTATGTACTTGTTAAATAAAATATTATTGGATTAGCTATAGGTAGTCTTAAGCAGCTCTGGTGGCACAGTGTCTAAGGCATTTGACTGCTAACCAGAAGGTTGGTGGTTCAAACCCACCGGCCACTCCACAGATGATTAGGCAATCTACTTTCGTAAAAATTTACAAACTTGGAAACCCAATGGGGGTTGCTATGAGTTGTAACCAACTCAATGGCAGTGAAATTGGTTTTTTGTTTTGTTTTTTGGTATAGGTAGTCTTGCATTTTGAAGTTTGTTATTGTTGTTAGATGCCATCAAGTCAGCAGATAACAAAATCTTGCTTGCTGAAAGTGAAGAAGAGTTGAAGCACTTACTTATGAAGATCAAAGACTACAGCCTTCAGTATGGATTACACATCAACATAAATAAAACAAAAATCCTCACAAATGGACCAATGTTGTTGTTGTTAGGTGCCATTGAGTTAGTTCTGACTCACAATGACACTATGCACAACAGAGTGAAACATGCCAGTCCTGCACTATCCTCACAACCCTTGCTATGCTAGAGCCTGTCGTTACAGCCACTGTGTCAATCCATCTTGTTGAGGGCCTTCCCCTTTTTCGCTGACCTTCTACTTAACCAAGCATGGTATCCGCCAGGGACTGATCCCTTCAGAAAACATGACCAAAGTATAATAGATGAAGTCTGGCCATTCTCGCTTCTAAGGAGCATTCCAGCTGCAGTCTTTCCAAAACATACTTGTTTGTTCTTCTGGCAGTCCATGATATTTTCAATATTCTTCACCAACACCACAGATCAAATTCATCAATTCTTCTTCTTCAGTCTTCTTTATTCAGTGTCCAATAAGTAGCATCATTATAAACAGAGAAAAGATTGAAGTTCTCAAGGATTTCCTTTTACCTGGATCCACAATCAACACTTATGGAAGCAGCAGTCAAAAAATTAAACAAGGTATTGCATTGGGCAAATATACTGCAAAAGGCCCATTTAAAATGTTAGAAAGCAAAGGGGTCATTTTGAGGACTAAGGTGCACCTGTCCCAAGCCTTGATATTTTCAACACCCTCATGTGCATGCAAAAGCTGGATGATGGATAAGGAAGACTGAAGAACTGATACCTTTGAATTATGGTATTGGTGAAGAGTATTGAATATGCCACGGACTAACAGAAGAATGAACAAATCTGTCTCAGGGAAGGACAGCCAGAATGCTCCTTGGAAGTATAGATGGTGAGACTTCATCTCACATACTTTGGACATGTTATCAGGAGATAACAAGTCCCTGGAGAAGGACATCACACTTGGTAAAGTAGAGAGTCATTGAAAAAGAGGAAAACCCTCAATGAGTGGATTGATACAGTGGCTGCAACAATGAGCTCAAACATAGCAACAATTGTGAGGATGGTGCAGGAACACACAGTGTTTTGTTCTGTTGCACATAGAGTCACTATGAATTGGAACTGACTCAATGGGACCTAACAACAACTGTAACTCAGATATGTATAGTTTCTCTATCTCATTTCCTTTATACCTAAGTATAAATAGATTGAGCTTCCATCTTGTATGACTGAATAAAGTCCAGTACTTTTATTATTAATAATAATTAACTTTTATTGAGTTCTTATTATGTGCCAAGGAGTTCTGGTGGCATAGTGCCTAAGACATTTGACTGCTAACCAGAAGGCTGGTGGTTCAAACCCACCAGCCACTCCTCAGAAGGAAGATTGGGCAATCCACTTCTGTAGCCATACCACCTTGGAAACCCAAGGACAGGTTGCTATGAGTCGAATTGACTGTAAGGCAGTGAATTTTATTATGTGCCAGGTGCTTTGATCTTGTTTAAACAAAAACACACAGACACACATACACATCTGCAAGAGTGATCAGAAACTTTCAAGATGTAATAGAGTAATACCATGTTTAAGAAGAAACATCCATGTTTAAGAAGAAACATTACCCTAAAAAAATTAAGCTTTCAAGGGGGTAACTCTCGCACTATGGGCAAATATTTGAAATAGTCCACAGAATAACTCCTTATTTTCTTGGATCTTTTTATTCCAAAAATGAAATCTTTCTGAACATAATTAATGTCACTGAAATGTACGTGTAAAAAATGCTAAAATGGCAAATGTTTTGTTATATATTTAACCACAATTTTTTTAAAATGGAATCTTTTTTTACTGAAAAGTCTATTAACATTTTCCTAATAAATAGAAACAAGGGAAGAGTTTGCTCTCAGAAATCAATTTAAGTCTCCTCTCTGGCAATATAAAGCTGAGAATTTGAAATGTTCAGTGTCTCACAATTTTAAAGATCTCAGGACCAAGAAAATTAGAGTAAAATCACCTCAACTTCCCTTCCTCCAATTTGCCTAGAGTTGGAGAGCCCAGGCTTGGGAGGAGCTGAAACTCCACTTACCTCCATTCATGAAGCTTCCAAGGTCTTAACTTTATTTTATCTTTCATATTCTTCTTATGAAATTACTTTAAATATCAAAATTTCTGAGATAAATTGATAAATTCAGTTGTGGTAACAGTGAAACAGTAAACACTATAGAACTATAGTAATTACAAAAGTGTAGTGTTGCATTTAGGGAAAAGTATACAATTTAACTGGGAACTCTGGTAGCATAGTGGCTAAGACACTTGACTACTAACCAGAAGGCTGGTGGTTCAAACCCACCAGTCACTCCTCAGAAGGAAGATGGGGCAATCTACTTCCATAGTGATACTGCCTTGGAAACACAAGGAGGGGTCACTATGAGTCGGGTCTGACTCGATGGCACATAGCAACAACAACATACAATTTAACTCGAAATGCATCAAAAAGAAAATACATCAATGGATGGATTTGTTGATAGATACAAGTTAAAGAAATTACAGGAATGCATCACTCAACATCTATTCGGACAATTTCCAATCACATATACATTCGTGGTCCCACAGGGTTTTTTTTTTGTTTGTTTGTTTGTTTGTTTTAAGGGAAAGCAGCTCTCCTTTTATTTATTAATTCCCCATAATGGTTTTAAAGACCTCAAATCCAGACTCTTGCAAGCAGTAGACCATGGGTGGGATACAGGCAGGTGAGGCAGAAGACGTGGCTCTGGACACCTGCTCTCGAGCTTTGTCTGGTGGGCAGGTGGGCAACGGCAGCAGTGGGGGCTGCAGAGGCTGTGCTGCTCCTATGCTCAGGTGAGTGGTACTAAGCGTGCTCCACCCCCTCCTCACTCACTTTCTTTCACTCCACCATCACTGTTACCTATTCCTCCAGCCTCTACTAGCAGCTCCAGGAGCAGCAGCGACAACAGTCCTGGTGACGAGGACAACCACAAGCAGGCTAATAATAATGTTTTAATATGGCATTTGCACAACATCCAAATCATATAATATCCTATTTCACTAGATGTATTGTGGACATTAAATAATTCATACTATATAACTCACGGCGATGGAGTCAATTCCGACTCATACGGACACCCATCAGGTTTCCGGGGCTGTAAATCTTTACAGAAGTAGATTGCCCCATCATCCTTCAGCAGAGCAGCTGGTGGGTTTGAACCACTGACCTCCTGGTTAACAGCCAGATAGATGCCTTATTCACCATGCCACCAGCAGTCCTTGAATCACCTATATGTTGTTGTTGTTGTTAAGTGCCGTCGAGTCACCCCCACTATACCTATGTAGTGAAATGTTAATTTCAGGCTCTAGTTCTTGGGTATACAGGTGTTCACTGTAAAATCCTTTTAACTTTGCTAAGTTTAAAAATTTATAAGGTGAAAGAATGGACAAACAGATCAATGGACCAAAGTGCAGCCCAGCCGCATACCCATGAATATGTGGGGTCTTGATGTATGCCAGTAGCAGTAGCATTATATTGAGGAATGATGAACTATTTAGTAAATGATGCTGGGAAATTGGCAGTCCATAAAAACAAATAGGTTCCTACCTCAGTTAAACTTACATTGAAATCTTATCCATTAAACTCTAAGTTCTAGGAAGACAGGTGTGGTAGTTAAGTTTGTGTGTCAATTTGGCTGGGCCTGGTTGAGTGGCTGGGCAGCTGGATATAGTATTCCACATGATGAGACTGATAATCAACTCCATGGTGGATTCTACTGTGAGCAGCTGAGTAGCTGCCTTTGGGATGTGGTCTGCTTCCTGTATATAAGGAGAAAGAAGCCTTGGCAATGGTCTCCAGCCTATAGCATATTTGAACTCTGCATGTAGCTGAGTCATTGTTCAGCAGCCTGACATGCTTTGCTGATCTTGGGACTTTCAATGGACTTGAATTAATGGCCTGTCGTGTGGTTTGGTAACATCGGGACTGTGCCTTGGGCTTGTCAGCCTCAGCATCCAGCAGCTGAATGAAGAAAAGACTCTAGCTTCAGTGGGCCGGGAGCTGGAGGCAGAACTGAAGCCCAAGGTTGAGAGGCTTTCACCCAGCCCCTAGAGCCTGGCACTTCGAACTCGGACTTAAAGCCTCCAAACTGTAAGAGAATAAACTGTTTGCTAAGGCCGTCCCATTTGTGGTATGCTCCTGTCAGAGTGGCACTAGGTAACCAAAACAACAGGGTACAGGTCTCTCTTTTGTTTTCCTATTGCAACTCTGGGGCATGGTGTTTTCTAGGTGCTCAATAAATATTTGTTGCATGAAGAACATATAAATTAAGACTCAAGTCCTGAAAGATTTTTAACATATATATTAACACAAGTATTGTGCACATTATACATTTTTTGCATACTGTCCAATTCCCATGTATTATTTTCATAAGTATGCTATATCAAGGGAGCTCTGGTAGCATAGTGGTTAAGACACTTGCCTGCTAACCAGACGGCTGGCGGTTCAAACCCACCAGCCACTCCTCGGAAGGAAGGTTGGGCAATCCTACTTCCGTAGTGATACTGCCTCGGAAACCCAAGGAGGGGTCGCTATGAGTCGGGGCCGACTCGACGGCACATAACAACAACAACAACAACATGCTATATCAATATATTTTTCACATGTTGATGACTTCAATTTCAATTTTTTTTTTCTATCCAATGGATTTAATGTTAAGTCTTCATCTTGGTGCCTGCTGGGACAGAGGTTTGGTTCCCAGCAGCAGACCCACACCAAACTATACTTGAGTTTCTAAAGCAGCCCCTCTCCCAGCAGGATTCATTCCCTGCTCTGCAAACTGCTTTCTCCAATGCAGGAAGAAATCCTTTTTCCTGCCCCAGAAACAGCCCTCACCAGAGTAGCCAGACCCAGCTTAGGTGTGGGTCTATGCATCTCAGGCCAAAGAGATCACTCAGGCTGTCAAGGTCAGTGTGCTGCAGTCACACACATACTACCCCATCATCTGGCTGTCTGCCCGTGCACTAGGGTTGTATGAATCTCCTGCCCACTACAGGACAGGGGTGAGAGTCATGGGCATAGAAGGATCGCATATCCCCTGCTTGGACCAGACAAGTCTGACTGGCTGCCCAGGGGCTTTGTGGGGCCAGGGCAGTGCACACCCACACCTACATTGTCTTGCAACCTGGCTTCACATGGGGCTAGCACCACAGGACCTGGGCACACACGATCAACAGCCCTGCTTATCACAGGGCCAGCTTGTGCTTGGACTGTGGCAGGCCCACACACCGTCCTCTGCCCAACACTCCACCCATCTCCAGCATGACATACCTGAGCACAGTTGACTACAAGAACTCCGTCACTCTCAGTCCCAGCCACAAACTGCCCCAGGGCAAAAGTGGTTTCAATTGTTTATTTCCAGTTTCTGGTATACTCCTAAATTCGATCTGTGACATGGTCATGGCTTATACTTTTATTATACAAATATGATCAAAAGTAAAATTTTCAGACTACTGAATGAGGGTGAATGAAGCTAAAAGTCACTTCTGGAAATGTCACAAGACATGCATGGTATATACATGGGTGCACTATGCCAGAACTCTTCTACATAATTTCATCATTTATACACATTATATGTGTGTGCATGTTATTTATGTGCATGTGCCATTTGTGAAAAAATATGGTACACCTTTGTGTGTGGGAATCCTGTGGTCAGTGCTATTGCCAAGGGTTAGAAGAAAGAGTGGGTCCCTAGACCACTCTCTTCTCTGTTTTTCATCAACTGATCTATAGCAATTGTCACATCATCTCCTGACTGCAAATAAACAAACTTAATGATGCACACTATCAGGTTGTCCTAGACCTTGTTCAGTGTCTGAAAGATCTCCCTTCAAGGCTTGCTTGCAGGCTTGGACTTGCAGGAACAAAATTTGTGGCTGTTTGCACTTCCTAGAGCTGTAACAAATGGGAGAGGGGAGCAGGATTTTTGGGGAAAATAATGATGTTAAAATGAATGATTGATTCCATGTTACAGATTGTAAATACATAAATACATGGTTATATGCACAATATATGTCACATACAAAAGCACATCTCTGTGTGTGTGTGTATTGAGCTTCTTGTTGTGTGCTGTCAAGTTGATTCTGGCTCATAATGACCCTATAGAACAGAATAGAAGTGCTACATAGGGTTTTGCCAGGTCTTCTCCCATAGAGCAGTTGGGTGGGTTTGAACCACCATCCTTTTGCTTAGCAGCAGAGCACTTAACCATTTTGCCACCAGGGGCTCTATTATGAGCTTTGCCATATCTTATATACAAGAACTAAGTACTTTCCTTATAGACCTGAAAACGGAGAGCAAGTTCTTTCACAGTGAGTCAAATTTGGCAAATGATGCCTTGAACTACTTTTGCATATTGATTTGAAGATTTTGCGGTCAGGGCACACATTGTACTTTGATTCTGGTAAATTATGCGCTTGGGCTCAGTATACCAGTGATAAAATGAAAGAAACTGCATTTCAATTATAGATATTGTACTTAGAGTTTCCATTTTGATTTGCTAAATCAATCAAAGTGTGTTTCGTTCCATTTTATCATAAACAGTAGTATATAAATATTAGCCTACTCTAACATTCTTTTAAGTCTACTAAATGTTAAAAGTCAAAGGGATTATTCAATTAAAAGTGTTCTATAGATCTTCAGTTTTCCTCAAGTCATATCATAAGATGAAATTGAAACTTGACAAATATTTTGTACATTTAGGCTGTGTATTAGACTACTGATGTGAAAAATGTATGCCTCCCACAAAAAGAAACTTAAAAAATTAAAGCCTGTTTTGTCTTGCCTTGTGATAGTAATGAATAAACCAAATATATATTTTAATACACAAATCCAAACAACTTTTAGAGTAAATCAAATAAAATGAAGTGTCACCAATAAAAGAAATGCTTAGTAACAAAGAGTTCTCCTATCTAAAATCTTTGTTTTGATGGTTGATCTGAATGAAACGACATATTTTCCTTCTAGCGGTTTCCTCATTCATCAGTAGTAAAGTTGGCTCTTTCATCTCAGGAGCATTAAAACCACCAACTATAAATGTGCTGAGTACAAATCACTTTTAGAAAACTTGAACAGTCACATCCATTTTAATGTTGCAAATAAAAGGTTTTGATACCTAATAGGCTCATCTAACAAATGAGCTATTATAACACTGTTTTACTGCCAGGGCTATTCAATTACCACACATAAATTATATAGCTACAGTTCCAGGATCTCAAAAAAGACCACAACTCCTTATAGAGATGT
>NW_006921677.1:7715237-7717171 GCF_000298275.1 Orycteropus afer afer
TATAATCTTTGTATTCTGATTACCTAGTGCCACTCTGACAAGAAATATACCACAAATGGGATGGCCTTAACAAAGAGTCTATTCTTACAAGTTGGAGGCTTTAAGTTCAAGTTCAAAGTGCTAAGTTCTAGGGGCTGGGTGAAAGCCCTTCAACCTTGGGGTCCAGCTTTGCCTCCTGCTCCTGGCCCACTGGAGCTAGAGGCATTTCTTTGCTCAGACAGCTGCTGGCTGCTGAGGCTGAGAAGCTCCAAGGTTGACAAGTCAAAAGGCACAGTCCCGATATTAACAAACCACACAGCAGTCCATTAACTTAAGTCCATTGTAAGTCCCAAGGTCGGCAGAGCATAGCAGTCTGCTGAGCAACAACATGACTACATGCAGGGTCCAAGCGTGCCATAGGCTAGAGACCATTCTCAAAGCTTCTCCTTATATACAGGAAGCAGACCACATACCCGAAGGCAGCTACTCAGCTGCTCCCAGTAGATTCCACCATGGAGTTGATTACCAGTTTCATCATGGGGAATACTACATCCAGCTGCCCAGCCACTCACCCAGGTCTAGCCAAGTTGACACACAAAAAAACCACCATACTTTGTCATAGTAAACAACTTAATTATTACTTTGAGTATACAGCTGAAACCCAATGGTAAGGTTGCAGTTGTCCAGAGTAAGGTAATACACTACTGCAAACGGCTTAACTAAAATAGACATGTTACAACACAACTATGATTAGGAAGACAGAAGCTTTGCCTTCTTGATTTAAAGACCCTCCTATTTTAATCCTATCTATAACTAAGTTGCCTATGACAAAATATGAGACTATACTTTGGATAATTATCACACTTCAGAGCTTCCAAAATAAGAGAAAATTTCATTAGTTTTCTAAGTAGGCTTTCTCCTGACTCCTAGTCTTGTGACATGATCATAATGAATAGACCTGAAAGCAGGCAGTGGGACATCAAAGCTCAAGGTCCAAAGGTTCATCATTAGGAAACATATATATCAAAACCAAAACCCACTGCCATCAAATCCATTCTGACTCATGTTGTTGCTATGTGCCATTGAGTCAGACCCGATTCATAGTGACCCTTTCTTGGGTTTCCGAGGCAGTATCACTATGGAAGTAGATTGCCCCATCTTCCTTCTGAGGAGTGGCTGGTGGGTTTGAACCGCCAGCCTTCTGGTTAGCAGTCAAGTGCCTTAGGCACTATGCTACCAGAGCTCCTAGTGACTCACAGCTATCCCCATTGGGTTTCCCAGGCAGTGAATCTTTACGAAAATAGATTGCCTCATCTTCCTTCTGTGGAGTGGCTGGTGGGCTTGAACTGCCAACCTCTGGTTAGCAGTCAAATACCTTAGGCACTGCACCAACAGGGCTCCTGAGAAACATATATAGAAGGAGTTTATCATGCCCATCAATTAGAAAAGTGGGATGTGCTGATCTCTGGGAATGTGTTTACTGAAAATGAGTTTCAAGTTGTCTGCCTTTCAATTAAGTTGTTCTGCCATTGGTAATTACTTAATTTTCTATTTGATAAAAGATCAGTTGATGGAAGGTGTGTTAGACTGGGTTCTCTAGAGAAGCAAAACTAGCAAAGCTTATATATAGAGAGAGAGAGCGAGAAAGAGAAATTTATCTTGGGAAAATAGCTCACACTTATAGAAGCTGGCAAGTCCAAAGTTCTTGGATCAAACATCAAGCTGGAGGCTTTTCCCGACTCATGTAGCTGCAGGGGCTGATGAGCTCAAGGTTGGCAGGCAGTATACTAGCTGTTGATTCCAACAAATGATGAATCCAATATCTCCAGGCTGAGTGGTGGGTTGCACACCCACAGGCAATTGTAAGCAACACAACAGAATCCCGATCCACAGAAGAGTGTCTCTTTTCCCAGGATGTCCATAAATATACTGGAAGCAGGCCACACCCCTAGGGA
>NW_006921677.1:7717436-7725889 GCF_000298275.1 Orycteropus afer afer
CCAACCTTCCTTCCGAGGAGTGGCTGGTGGGTTTGAACCGCCAGCCTGCTGGTTAGCAGTCAAGTGCCTTAGCCACTATGCTACCAGAGCTCCCGTATAGACTTCCTAAATGTCCTGGAACACTGGTGCAGTAGATGCTGTAACATGCCATCCAGCCTCCTGAGCCCCTCATTCATGACCAAGGCTGGGGTAGTTCATAACTGCAACCTCCTCCTGAGAATTGACCTCCTTCGAGGATTAGGCCCTTCCCCGTGGGCAGCCAATATCAGTTAGAACAACTCTGATGGGCCATCCCTGATTAGCTGAGGCCTCTGTTATAACTGTATCACAGTTTAATTTCTTTGCTTAATCCTGCTTCCCTCACTCCCTTGCAGGTATTTTTGTGAAGAACATTTTCCAGTTAACCTCCTGCAGGCAAACCTCTGAGTCAGAGACTTTTCTCCATCAAACCCAACCTAATACAAATGACAAAAATTTTCTGTAGAAAATTTTTAGATGACCATTTTTGTGTCACATAGATTCTTGCTCTGTTAATTTGGTTTGAGTGAGTAGACTGGCCACAATGAAATTCTTAATGGCTTTCCTACAGAACAGTCTGCTTACTCCTAGGTGTATAGATTTGGCTGTATAGATGTCAGTTTTTAAAAGGTCTGGAAAAAAGTAGAATAATTCAAGTCTGTTTCATTAATATAAATAACAAGCTTGTCAAATCATAGTAAATATGAGTCTTCAGTTTGTACATTCTCAACTATGTGCATTCTTTCTTATAATTAATAATTAATATTAAGTGATTTGCTGAATAAGAATGGCATCTTGGACATTGAAAATGTTGTTGTTGTTGTTATTTGCTGTCGAATCAGACCCGACTCATAGCAACCCCTCCTTGGGTTGCTGAGGCAGTATCACTACGGAAGTAGATTGCCCAACCTTCCTTCCGAGGAGTGGCTGGTGGGTTTGAACCCCCAGCCTTCTGGTGCAGTCAAGTGTCTTAGGCACTACGCCACCAGAGTTAGGAGGGACTATTGTACCTGGTCAAACCCTGCTACATCCAAGCCAAAGTTATGCATATAAGTGGTAGATTTTGTGGAATATCTTAACTATCATCTCTGGTATCAACTTCAAAATATCAGACGGGGGGAAGGGGAACAGTTGCCACAGAGTCACCTCTGTCTCATGGCAACCCCATGTGTGTCAGAATAGAACTATGCTCCATAGAGTTTCCAGTGGCTGATTTTTCAGAAGTAGATTGCCAGGCCTTTCTTTAAAAAGTGCCTCTGGGTAGACTCCAACCTCAACCTTTCAGTTAGCAGCCAAGATCTTAACCATTTGCACTACCCAGGGACTTTAAAATATCAGGAAGTTTTCCAAAACTATCTGTGATAGTTGGAGCTGTATGTCAACTTGGTTGGACCACAATTCTGTGTGGTTTGAGCTATTGTGGTATGGTTGTTCCCATGATAGGATCAGATGACTATGTTTTGAGTGGCCAATCTGTTGAAAGGGAGTTTCCCTAGGGGTGTGGCCTGCTTCCGGTATATCTGTGGACATCCTGGGAGAGGAGACATTTCTTCTGTGGATCGGGATTCTATTGTGCTGACTACAACTGTCCGTGAGTGAACAATCCACCATTCAGCCTGGAGATCTTGAATTCGTCATTCATTGGAGTCAACAGCCGGTGTACTGCCTGCCAGCTCTGAACTCCTCAGCCCCTGCATCTGCAAGAGTCGGGAAAAGCCTCCAGCTTGACGTTTGATCCAGGAACTTTGGACTTGCCAGCTTCTATAAGTGTGTGAGCCATTTTCCTAAATCTTCTCTCTCTCTCTCTCTCTCTCTCTCACACACACACATATAAGCTTTACTGGTTTTGTTTCTCTGGAGAACCCCGTCTAACACACTATCATCTATTTTTATCTAAAAAAAATATCTATTCTCAGTGCTTTTCTGGGACTGCTTTTATAGAACCTATGAACTGATTTATATTTATTAACCTAGGAGCTCTGGTAGCATAGTGCCTAAGGCACTTGACTGCTAACCAGAAGGCTGGTGATTCAAACACACCAGCCACTCCTCAGAAGGAAGATGGGGCAATCTACTTCCACAGAGATTCTGCCTTGGAAACCCAAGGAGGGTTCTCTATGAGTCAGGTCCTACTCGATGGCAAATAACAACAACAACAACATATTAATTTAATTTCCCCACTAGACCAAGACTTCCTCAATGGGAAGTTATTCACATTTGTATACTATCATCTCTTGAGCAGAACACAATAATAAATAGGCACTCACTCAATTACAATTTCAATCAGTACAGAAGGATTTTTTGAAAAAAGTTTTTCTTGTGATTTGGGTGAAAGTTTACGGAGAAAATTGGTTTCCATTCAATAATTCATATACATTTTGTTTTGTGGCATTGATTACAATCCCCACAATGTTACAGCTCTCTTCCCATTTCTTCTCTGTGTTTACTGTTTCTATTCATCCTTCTTTCCTTTCCCTTCTTGCCTTCTGAGCTTTATCCCTGGGCAAATGCTGACCTTTTGATCCTGTATAATTGATGTTCTAAGGTGTAACACTCCCCTGGCATTATTGTTTACCTTATAGGCTGTTCTGGTTATCAAGTGCCACTCCGACAGAAATACACCACAAATGGGATGGCCTTAACAAACAGGAGTTTACTCTCTTACAATTTGGAGGCTTTAAGTCCGAGTTCCAAGCCCCAGGCTCCAGGGGCTGGCTGAAAACCCCTCAGCTTTAAGCTTCAGCTCTGCCTCTATCTACTGGCCCACTGGAGCTAGAGGTGTTTCTTCACTCAGCTGCTGGCTGCCTAAGGTTGAGAAGCCCAAGCCTGATAAGTAAAAAGATTCATTCCTGATGTTACCAAACCACATGACAGGCCGTTAATTTAAGTCCATTGTAAGTCCCAAGGTCGGCAGAGCATGGCAGGCTCATGGCAGGCTGCTGAACAACGACACAGCTACATGCAGGGTCCAAGCATGCCATATGCTAGAGACCATTCCCCAAGGCTTCTGCTTATATAAAGGAAGCGGACCACATCCCTAAGGCAGCTACTCAGCTGCACACAGTAGATTCTACCACGGAGTTGATTACCAGTCTCATCATGGGGAATACTACATCCAGCTGCCTAGCCACTCAACCAGGCCTAGCCAAGTTGACACACAAACTTAACTACCACATAGGCCTATCTATTATTTGGCTGAAAATTGAGCCACAGGGATTAGTTTTGCTCCAGAGTGAAGGGTATCTACAGGCCATAATCTTGGGGGGGGGGGCATTTACCAATCTCTATCAAACCAACAAGCCTGGTCTTTTTTATGATTTTGAGTATTGTTTCATATTTTTCTCCTACTCTGTCCAGAACCTCCTATTGTGCTCCCTTTCAGAGCAATCAGTAGTGGTAGCTGGGTACCACTTAGTTCTGCTCTCAGTATTATGAAGGCTGGGATTTACATGGTCCTTTGTCCTTTGAACCAATTGTTTCCTTGCATCTTTGGTTTTCTTCACTTTTCTTTGCTCTGAATGGGGAGAAACCAATAGTTGTACCTTAGATGGCCACTCAAACGCTTTTAAGACACCAGTTGCTACTCACCAAAGTAGGACATAGAACATTGTCTTTGTGTACTATGTTATGGCAATTAACCTTGATGTCCCCCGAGGCTGTGGTCCTTAGCACCCAGGCCCAGTGACTCATCCCCTCAAGGTGTTTGCTATGGCTAAGAAGTTTTCATACTTTTGCCTGTATGCTCAACTACATAGAGCATACATTCATCCACATATTCATGGATATATGTGCAGCGTATGTTAATACATATGCAGAAATAGCCACAAAAGGATTTATTAGCACTTATGAGATCCTGAGCACTGAGCTAAACACTGTTGGAGAAAAGGAACTTATTATATTTTGGGGGCAATAAAACAGCAAACTTAAATAGATAGAGACCAAAAGTTAAACTGTGACAATTAAATATGGCAGAATGAATATTCATTTATTTTTGATCCCCACTGAAGTTTCACTAAAATGATAGTAAAGGAAAACAAAAAACCTAAAGCCACAAATGTAATGACAACTGTAAAGAAGACATCAGCAAATGGGATTTTAGCAAAATGTTGGAAATATGTAACTGCCTAAGTAGCGTGAAGAATGCTAAAACTTGGGCATCCCCTCCACAACCGCCTTGGGCCACTCTGGCACACTTGTGGCTGCCGCCATGCATTTGCAGTGAAGCAGCCTTCAGGCCACTCCTGCCTGGGCCCCCGCTGCCTCTCCCAGCACAGGGTCTGGCACCCAGGGGTGGAACCCTTTCATGCACGAGCTTCACTTCAGCATCCTGCAGAAGGTCCAGTCAGCTCCTGGCCATATTTTGGCTGAAGATATCGAGCTTCTCTGTTGCTTCTTGCTACAGATGTAGTTGATCTGATTCCTGTGTACTCCGTCTGGCAAAGTCCACATGTATAGAGGTCATTTATTTTGTTGAGAAAAGGTATTTGCAATGAATAAGTCATTGGTCTTCCAAAATTCTTTAGTGCAATCTCTAGCATCACTTCTATCACCAAGACCATATTTTACATCTACTGGTGGTTCTTCTTTGTTCCAACTTTTGCATTCTAATCACCAGTCATAATCAGCACATCTTGATTATATGTTTTGTCAATTTCAGACTGCAGAAGTTGGTGAAAATAATTTTCCTTGTCTTTCGCTTTGGTGGTTGGTGCATAAATTTGAATAATAGTAGTATTAACTGGTCTTCCTTGTAGATATATGGATATTATCCTATAATTGACCACATTGTACTTCAGGATAGATCTTGAAACATTCTTTCTGATGATGAATGCCATGCCATTCCTCTTCAATTTGTCATTCCCAGAATAGTAGATCATATGGTTATCTGATTCAAAATTGCCAAAACTAGTCTATTTCAGCTCACTAGTGCCTAGGATATCGATCTTTATGCATTCCATTTGAGTTTTGACAACTTCCAGTTTTCCCAGATTCATACTTCATACATTCTGTGTTCCAATTATTAATGGATGTTTGCAGCTATGTCTTCCTATTTTGAGTTGTGCTGCATCAGCAGATGTTGTTGTTGTTGTTGCTGTTTGCCGTCGAGTCGGCCTCAACTCATAGCGACCCCTCCTTGGGTTTCTGAGGCAGTATCACTACGGAAGTAGGATTGCCCAACCTTCCTTCCGAGGAGTGGCTGGTGGGTTTGAATCGCCAGCCTTCTGGTTAGCAGTCAAGTGCCTTAGGCACTATGCTACCAGAGCTCCTGCATCAGCAGATAGAGGTCCCAAAAGCTTTATTCCATCCATGCCATTAAGATTGACTCTACTTTGAACACCAGTGACTAAAAACCAAAGGAATTGTGGGATGACATCAAGAGCATCATACATTCAGAAAGCAAAAGGTCATTAAAACGACAGGAAAGGAAGAAAAGAACAAATGGATGTCAGAAGAGATTCTGAAACCTGCTCTTCAATAGAGAATAGCTAAAGCAAATGGAAGAAATGACAAGATAAAAGAGCTGGACAGAAGATTTCAAAGTGCAGCTTGAGAAGACAAAGTCAATTATAATGAAATGTGCAAAGACCTGGAGTCAGAAAACCAAAAGGGAAGAGCCCATTTCTCAAGTTGAAAGAACTGAAGAAAAAATTCAAGCCTCAACTTGCAATATTGAAAGATTCTATGGACAAAATATTGGATGATGCAGGAAACTTCAAACGAAGATGGAAGGAATATAGAGTCACTGTACTAAAAAGAATTGTTTGATTGATGTTCATCCATTTCAGGAGGTGGCATATAATGAAGAACCAATGATACTGAAAGAAGTCAAAACTGAACTGAAGGAATTGGTGAAAAACAAGGCTTCAGGAATTGATGGCATACCCACTGAGATATTTCAACAAATGGATGCTGCATCCGAGGCACTTACTTGTCTATGCCAAGAGATCTGGAAGACAGCTACCTGGACAACTGACTGGAAGAGGTCCATATTTGTATCCATTCCAAAGAAAGTGATCCCACAGAATGTGGAAATTATCAAACAATATCTTTAATATCATGCACAAGTAAAATCTTGACGATAATTCAAAACTGGTTGCAGCAGTATATTGACAGAGAATTTCCAGAAATGAAAGCTGGATTCAGAAGAGGACATGGAATGAGAGCTATCGTTGATATCAGAGGGATCTTGGCTGATGGCAGAGAATACAAGAAAGATTTTTACTTGTGTTTTATTGACCATGCAAAAGCATTCGACTGTGTGGATCATAACAAATTATGGATAACATTGAGAAGAATGGGAATTCCAGAACACTTAATTGTACTCATGAAGAACCTGTACATAGACCAGGAGGCTGTCGTTTGAACTGAACAAGGGTATACTGCAAGCAAAAAAAAGAAAGAATGCTAAAACCTAAGCTTTCAGGATAGAAAGCCAACAAGAAGGAAGACAATTCCCCACACAGAACCCCAGAAAGCCTCAGGAATTGTAGACACCAGGTATTTTGGAGGCAGGAGTGCAGGGTAGGGGTGGAGATAGGAAGATTTAGTAAAATTTTTATGGAGCTGATAAAATGCAATTCTGTACACCCAACCAAAAGTGTCAGAAGATTGCCCTCTCCTTCAGCACAATAGAAGGAAGCTCACTCCTTGGAGAAGTTGAACCAGAGAAGCTGTTGACTGAGAGACACCAGACACAACTATGGCTAGATGCCTTACTGAAAATATAGATGTCTTAGTTATCTAGTGCTGCTGTCATAGAAATACCACCAATGGGTGACTTGAAACACAGAAATTTATTTTCTCAGTTTTAGAGGCCAGACATTCAAATCCAGGGTGCTGACTCTAGGGGAAGGCTTTCTCTGTTTGCTCTGGTGTAGAAGGTCTTTGTCTCTTTGGGTTTCTGTTCCTAGGCTATCTTCATGTGGCTTGGCATCTCTCTTTCCCCATCTCTACTTGCTTGCTTAATCTCTTTTATATTTCTATCCACTCAAGACATACTCTATATTAATCTTGCCTCATTAACATAACAAAGAAAACCCATTCCCATATGGGCTTATAACCACAAACATAAAATCAAAAACCGAACTCACTGCCGAGTTGAGTCCATTTGACTCATAGCGACCCCTCCTTGGGTTTCTGAGGCAGTATCTCTATGAAAGTAGATTGCCCAAGCATAGAAGTTAGGATTTACAACACATGATTTTTGGGAGACACAATTCAATCCATAATAGAGATAAAATAAAAGTCTGCAAACTAAACATTAAGATCACCAATCCCACTCACCTCAAAGAAAACTGGCAGCTAGATTTATGTTCACTTGGCAAAAAAATCACAGAATTTCTCCTTGGGGAAACTAACCAGCACTAAACAAAAGTTTACATAAAATGACATTTCTCAAAGAAAAAAAAAAATCATTGGAATCAAGTAGATTCTGATTCATAGCAACCCTCATTGGGTTTCCAAGGTTATAAATCTTTATAGATCAGACTTCATCATTCTTCCCTAAAGTGGCTGGTGGGTTTGAACCACTGACCTTTTGGTTAGTAGCCAAATGCCTTTACCACTACACCACTAGAGTACCTTAAAATGATGTTTAAACCAAAAATTCACTGCCATGGAGTTGATCCCAACTCATAACAACCCCCTTTGAGTTTCTGAGGTGGTAAATCTTTACAGAAGTAGATTGCCCAGTCTTCCTTCCTCAGAGTGGCTGATGGATTTGAACCGCCAACCTCTGGTTAGCAGCTAAACGTCTTAGGTACTACTCCACCAGAGCTCCTTAAAATGATGTTAAAAAATGTTACAAAAAAAACAACAAACTTACTGCCATTGAGTCAATTCCATATGACTCATAGCGACCCCCTTCTTGGGTTTCCAAGGCGGTATCTCTATGGAAGTAGATTACACAGTCTTCCTTCTGAGGAGTGGCTGGTGGGTTTGAACCTCCAGGCTTCTGGTTAGCAGTGAAATGCCTTAGCACTAAAATGACATTTAGAAGTCACCTAATGAATTGTCTAGATCCTGCCCAATCACCTGCTGGTGAAACTTGTCAGGCTACAAACTCTACTGACATGCACAGAACTTCCCTTAAATGTTTTAGTTTCTCACTCAAGTATGAACACCAAGGTCCAACACACATTTGGGGACATCTTTTAACATGAGTGATAAAGCAAAATAAACCCCAGAAGACAGAAGAAAACTAAAAACAAATCAAGTGCTCTATGAAACAAGAACAAAATTTCATTGAAAACATCCATTCAGAGAATAAGATTTCTTCTGAGAAATAGATATATTCATCAACAGAAGAGTTGAAAATAAGTTGAGAGAATTTCCCAAAAAACAAAATAGATGGAAATTTAAAAAGGCATTATAGATTTAAAAAAAAGGGGGGGGGGCGGAGAAGACTGCTTATGCACAGGGAGACAGTTCAGGGG
>NW_006921677.1:7731349-7735680 GCF_000298275.1 Orycteropus afer afer
TGGTTAGCAGTCAAGTGCCTTAGCCACTATGCTACCAGAGCTCCTTGAGTAGGGTAGGCTCTAAATCTAATCACTTATGAGTTAATGAAAGAAAAAAAAAAAAAACAGAATGGACACAGAGATATCCAAGGAGAAAGACAATTGTTTTTATAAGCCAAGGAACACCGAGGGAGCCAAGGAATACCCAAAGCTACTGACAAGGAAAGAACTGACATTGCTGAGAGTCTGATTTGGACTTTTAGTTTTTGAAACCGTTAGAAGATATATTTATGTTCTTTGAAATCACCCATTTGTGGTATTTGTGTTACAGTAGCACAAGATAACTAAAACACCAAGTAGGGGAATTTGAACTTGTTTGGGTGGGAAAATGAGAGGTTAGTGTAGCTTCTTGAAATAGAAAATGATGTAATAAAAGCAATGTTTTAGGAAATTTAATCTGAAAAACTCATGCTAAATAGTGACTATGGGAAGGAATTCTTTAGTCTTATTCTGCATTACATCTCTAGCACCTATCTCAGTGCCTGGCTTATAACAGGCTCTTAACTCATATTTATAATTATTTGAATGATCAAATGGAAAAGAGGCTGATGAGAACTGTTGTAATAATCTAGGCATGGAATAGTGAAGCCCTGGACTAGGAAGGGATAGCAGAAATGGAGAGGAATTATTGTCTTTTACACATACTTGAATAAGAGTACTATAGTTTCCTATTCTAAAAGCCCATATAAAAATAGTCACTCACATGAAATATGTAACAAAATTTCTATAGAAATGCTATAAACAATTGTTATGTTTGTAGACTCCCTCTACTAGTTCATTTAAAACTCATCTAAACATTGTCCAATCTAAGGACAGAAGTCACATTTTATAGGATTATTTCCAAGAGATAAATTTTAAATTTCAACTTGTAGTTTATTATTCTGGTTATCTATTACCATCTAACAAATTATCCAAAACTGGGCAGCTTAAAACAATAATTATTTTATTATCTCATGTCTTTCTGGGTCAGGAAGTTGGAAAGACCTCAGCTAGGTAATTCTTCCACTTCATGGGTGTCAGTTGAGATTACTTGGTGATATTCAACTTGTGGGTGTACTGATCTGAACAATCCAAGATGGCTTCACTCATGTGTCTGGTGCCTGGGTGTGGGTGACTGGAAGGCTGGGATCAGCTGGGACTATTGACTATTGACAATATTGCTTATGGTCTCTGAAGCACAGTTGTCCCAGGGTAGTTGTTCTTTCATATGGCAATTCAGAGCTACCAGAAAACATGTTCCAAGAGACCAAGATGAAAGCTGCAAGGCTTCTTCGTATTTAGTGTCAGATATCATGAATAAAAAATTTAAGCCTTGAGTTGCAATATTGAAAGATTCTATGGGCAGTATATTGAATGGCACAAGGAAATATCAAAAGTAGATAGAAAGAATACACAGAGTCACTGTACCAAAAGCAATTGGTCGATGTTCATCCATTTCAGGAGGTGGCATCTGATCAAGAACCAATGGTATTGAAGGAAGAAGTCGAAGCTACACTGAAGGAAGTGTCAAAAACAAGGCTTCAGGAATTGATGGAATACCCATTGAAATGTTTCAGCAAACAGATATCATGCTGGATGCACTCACTTGGCTATGCCAAGAGCTTTGGGAGACAGCTACCTGGCCAACTGACTGGAAGAGATCCATATTTGTACCCATTCCAAAGAAAGGTGATCTCACAGAATGTGGAAATTATCAAACAATATCATTAATATCACACACAAGTAAAACCTTACTGAAGATAATTCAAAAATGGTTGTAGCAGTATATTGACAGAGAACTTCCAGAAGTGCAAGCTAGATTCAGAAGAGGATATGGAATGAAGGATATCATTGCTAATGCCAGATGGATCTTGGCTGAAAGCAACCAGAAAGATGTTTACCTGTGTTTTATTGACTGTGAAAAAGCATTTGATTGTGTGGATCATAACAAATTATAGATAACATTGAGAAGAATGGGAATTCCAGAATACTTAATTGTTCTCATGAGGAACCTGTACGGAGACCAGGAGGCTGTTGTTTGAACAGAACAAGGAGACACTGCATGGTTTAAAATCAAGAAGGGAGTGAGTCAGGGTTGTATCTTTTCACCATACTTATTCAATCTATATGCTGAGCAAATAATCCAGGAGCTGATTATGTGAAGAAGAATAAGGCTTTAGGATTGAAGGAAGACTCACTAACAACCTGCAATATGCAGATGACACAACTTTGCTTGCTGAAAGTGAGGATGACTTGAAGCACTTAGTGATGAAGATTGAAGAATACAGTCTAAAAACCTCTCAACTTGGGCTTCAGCTCAGCCTCTTGCTCCCATCCCACTGAAGCTAGAGGCATCTCTTCACTCAGACAGCTACTGGTTGCTGAGGCTAACAAGCCCAAGGTCGACAAATAACATGGCACAGTTCCAATATTACCAAATAACATACAGGCCATTGATTCAAGTCCATTGAAAGTCCCAAGGTTGGCAGAGCATGGCAGGCTGCTGAACAACGACATGGCTACACGCAGAGTTCAATCATGCCATAAGCTAGAGACCATTCCCAAAGCTGTTTCTTATATACGGGAAGCAGACCACATACCCAATCAGCTGCTCACAGTAGATTCCACCATGGAGTTGATTACCACTCTCATCATGGGGAATACTACATCCAGCTGCCCAGCCACTCAGCCAGGTCCAACCAAGTTGACACACAAATGTAACCACAACCATGCTTATGTTCTGCAGGTATGGGGGAAAGAAATAGAGTTACAGGTTGACTGCACCTTTTCCTATCCAATGATAGGATAATATCCAGTATGGATATTATGAGAGTATGGATACCAATCATCAAAACTGGATAGCTGAGTAGTGAATTAAATATTTATAGGGACTGGAAGGTAATTAATTTCATTTCTGGAATGCTAAATCTGAGATTATGGCAGAACATCCTAAGTAATATAGTTTATGGCCAGGTGAAAAGTCAGGGTTAGACATAAGAGATTCCAGCAATTGTTGAACAAGTGAGCTCAGAGAGAAAAGAATAGAGAACTGAGGACAGAACTTTCATGAGATCTTGCTGCACAGGTTGAAAGCTGGTGTGGCCCACCTACCACATCTAGCCCACAGGTGAGTTTTACTTAGGTCACAAAAATTTTAAAATTATTTTGAAAATTAATGGTCAATTTAACTTAATTTAAAAATTAAGAGCTTTCACAAAATCTGGATTATGACTTTTCTTAAAAACAGGAAGACTTGACAGGGTTGGGCTCACATTCTCCCATGACTTGAGTTGTCACTGCCCCCTTCAGATGGGACAACGACTGTCCACTTTTACACAGTCCCTCTGGTCAATTTAACCCACTTAACAGCAGCAAGAAGATTAATAGTCAACAGAGACCAGTGAAGGTTTAGCTTTTATTGTTGTCATTGTTTTAAAGATAGGGGAGTATCTTGGTTCTCTAGTGCTAATATAACACAAATACCACAGATGGGTGGCTTTAACAAAAAGGAATTTATTCTCTTACAATTTAGGAGGCTATAAATCCACATTCAGAGTGCTGGCTTTAGGGGCTAAGTGAAGGCCCCCTGACCTTGGGCTTCAACTCTGCCTCTTATTCCAGTCCCACTGGAGCTGGAGGCATCTTGTATGTCAGGCAGCTGCTGGCTGCTGAGGCTGATGATCCCAAGATTGACAGGTAAAATGGTACAATCCCAGGATTGCAGGCAACACAGCAGGATACTGGTTTAAGTCCAGGAACTAGAGATGAAGACTCACCCAAATGCAGGATCCAAACATGCCAAAAAGCTAAAGACCATCCTCAAAACTTCTCCTTATATACTGGAAGCAGGTCACACCCCTGAAGACAACTACTAAGCTGCTCACAGTAGATTCTATCACGGAGGTGATTACAATGTCATTATGGGGAATAACCAGGTAAGGGTGGTAGGAGAGGTTTCCAACAGGGAGAAAAACTTGTCTGTCAGTTTGTTCTACTGTGGTGACATGTTGATGTGAGTTTTGAGGCTGAGCCACTGGTGTTTCAAACCAAGCAGGATGCACATGGTGCACAGGTATCAGCCCAGTTTACAGAATGAGACAGACTAGGAAGAAGGAAGAGGCCGTCTACTTCTCAAAGAATTGGCCAGGGAAAACCTTATGAATAGCAAAGAAAAACTGTTTGATACATTACCACACAACTTTACGAATAGTCTGGTTAGGTTAGAAGGCTCTCAAAATAGGACTGGGAAAGAGCTGCATCATCTGAGTAAACCCAGCCTTACTCCTGTGGATAAGGTAAAGCTTTCGAGACCT
>NW_006921677.1:7738425-7740341 GCF_000298275.1 Orycteropus afer afer
AGACTTCATCTCACCTATTTCGGTCATGTTGTCAGAAGGCACCATTCCCTGGAGAAGGATGTCATGCTTGGTAGGGTGGAGGGTCGACAAAAGTAGGGAAGGCCTTCAACGAGATGGATTGACACGGTGGCTGCGATGATGGGCTCAAGTATAGCAGGTATCATGGAGCTGGCGTAGGATTGGGCAGTGTTTTGTTCTGCTGTGCATGGGGTCACTATGAGTCGGAAATGACTCAATGGCACCCAACAACAACAACAACAACATGGGGAATAACCACATCCAACTCCCCAACTACTCAAAACCATGGCCTAGCCAAGTTGACACGCAACCTTAACTAACAGGGAGACTAAGAGTATTTGTTTCCTTCCCTAACCCCTACCCTGATTTTAGAGAGGTTGGCAGAAAAGAAAAATCAAAGATGCTAGAAGATTGGACTGTTGTTGGGATCCAGGTATTAAGTGATGTTAGAAGGGATTTAGAATGCAGATAAAAAATTAGTTTTAGGGAAGGAGAGAACTGTCTTCTTCTGAAATTACTGATGACAGTAGAAGAAACAATGACAGAGAAGAAACCAAGAAAAGATAATAAGATTGAAGAAGTGAGAAAGTAAAAATTTCTGTCATCCACCAGACCAGACTAACAGACACAGATAAAGCTAGCTGTAAAGTTAACAAGAAATAATATTTCTCCTAAGGACAAGCTGTAAAGTATCATAGCAACCCCCTTCTTTGAGTAACTACTGCTTTCTTACTGAAAAGTTTTGTTTTCTAAAATCACAGACTATCAGAAACTACAAGGAGCCCTGGTGGCACAGTGGTTAAAACACTCAGTTGCCAACTGAAAGTTCAGTGGTTTGAATCTACCAGCTTCTCTGCAGGATGATGAGGCAATTTGCTTCCATAAAGATTTCAGCCTTGGAAACCCTATGAGTTGGGTTCCACTCAATAGCAGCAGAGGGTATGTGTGTGTAATCAGAAACTACTGTTGAAATTATATCAGTAAGAATGAAACATAGCACTCTTGCCTAGAGAACCCAAGACAGCTTTAATTTCCAATCCAGGTGCAGAGTTTCAGAGAAGTGTTTCTGAAAACAATATTGCACATCTAAACTTTGCAGTTTCCACGAAAACAGGACCCTAGATCCATTTTGTAGCCCAGGAATGATGTTGATCCCTTGGCTCACACCCCTGCTTTGCCTTGTTGTTGTTGTTGCTATGTGCTGTCAAGTCTGCCCCGATTCATAGCGACCCCTCCTTGGGTTTCCGAGGTGGTATCACTACAGAAGTAGATTGCCCAACCTTCCTTCTGAGGAGTGGCTGGTGGGTTTGAACCACCAGCTTTCTGGTTAGCAGTCAAGTGCCTTAGGCACTGTGCTACCAGAGCTCCTATCAAAATCCTACTTCATTTAAATTTGACCTAAACTCCATACTTGCCCCAAAATCCTGTTTGGCCAGACACTCCATTGTTCTTCTAAGTGTGAGCTCTCTCTCATTGCAATAAACCTGAAGCTGTTGGATTGTGGGTTAGTTTCTGGTGGTATTAGTATGGTTTATTGTCCAATCCTTCATTTTATAAACAAAAATTGGGGACTCGAGAAAAGATTCCAAATTGTCACTATAGTTCTCTTCCTGTAGCACCTCAGAGCCATTTCCATGTGAGGAACCTTCAGGGTATCCATCTGAAAACAGGAGATGAAGTCAGCTGTGGAGTGGTTTTCCTTATACACAGAATCCACAAATTTATCTAAACTTTTTAAGAATATTTTTACACTTTCAGCCTATTCCAGGCCAGTCAGTCGTCAGATCAGTTAGGGGGTTGGGTAGTGTAGACTGTACTGGATGACACTGTCAGAAGCAGTGACACCAAAATGACTGTGTTACAGCAGAAATTTATTTTTAATAAAAATATCGCTATAA
>NW_006921677.1:7740639-7759807 GCF_000298275.1 Orycteropus afer afer
TACTTCCGTAGTGATACTGCCTCGGAAACCCAAGGAGGGGTCGCTATGAGTCGGGGCCGACTCGGCGGCACATAACAACAACAACAACAATAATTGGTTATAACAAAAACATTTTTCATAAGCCCAGTTTACATATGTCAGTATTCCTACAAAGCTAAAACACTATGGGAATTCACTTTTTGAACTTTCAAATGTGCTCTGGTCAGAGCTGTCATTATTACCCACTTCCAGTGGCACTTAGAATCATGTGAATTCCTCTGAATGCGCTCCTAGCAGGCACTGTTGTTTTCATTGCTGCTGTTGTTTTTATAGTTGACTGTGTTGAATTTTCTGGTGTTTTAACTACAATATTGTGGTAAGTAGTATTTGTGAACCTTTATCAACTTTTTTTGAGAGTGAAGTAGTAATTAAAGGAAAAGGAGAAAAATCAAAAAAGTTTTCCGCTTAGTTTGTTGTAACTAATCATGTAATTCAATGTAGAAAGATTTTACAAAGGAAGTTTGTTGTTAGTATTCATATAATCTTAAGAAAGATTACATTTAAGAGATTTACAACTATATCACATATTCTATTATTAAAATTGCTAATGAATATTACTAAGGATTCGGTAACGTCTGGTAGAGGAAGATGTTCATAGTAGGGGGAGAGGCTGACACCGTGAGTTATCGCACTGGGTGACATCAACCCTAGCATCACCATTGCTTCAGAGGTTGGGGTTGATAAGATCCATATATTATCTTCCATAATACAGACTTCTAGTTCACTGAAAGCGTTCTCACACGTCTCCCTAGCAGTCCATATTTCTTCAGCAACCTTCTACATTCCTTAGGGGAAATTTCCTTTTTCTTATTCCTGTTACCCCAACCCCCTCTCAAGGAGCAACGGCTTAAATCAGAAAGCTACCTCCCACCCTTCATTCAAATCTTCTTCCTTTTTCTGGAAACCCGCTCTAAAAAGGGCTAGGAATCAAGTTTCTTCTTAGACCAAAATGAAAGTAAACACTTCCTTTTCAGAATACAGTATTTTATTTAAACAAACTACAATAGTAAGTAATCATAATAGATCCCCTTCCCTCACAAAGAAAGCTAAGCCCATCTGCTTTGGTCCTAGGGAATTCGGCGACGGGATGAAGATTGCGAGCAACTGCCAAATTTCCAAAAGCACCTTCTCAAGTGAGCGTCCAGTGAAACTTGAATTTGCAAGCCGCGGGGTAAGCGTGGTCGCAGGAGGCGGATACGCCTAGTGGGCGGTTGGACGCAGGCGGGGATTGGTCGCCCGAGCGCCTAGGCTCCACGGCGCATGCGCTGTCATTCGCTCGCAACGCCCATTCCCGGCTACCCACCGCCCTATCGCCGTGGCTGCGCCCTGAAGACTGGTCTGGCGGTAGCCCGCGAGCCGGTAAGCGAATAGCTGGGCGGCCAGACTGTTAGCCTGGTCTCCTCCTTCCCGAGAAGGAAGGAGTGGGCGAGTTTCTCGGTCTCGAAAACCCCAGCTTTGCTGCCGGCCCTGGCAGGCGAGGAAAAAGTTAAGGAGTCGCGGGACGCTTTACCGGTGCCGCTGCCTCCATGGCTGCCATGATGGATCGGAAGTGAGCCTTAGGGCGACGGCTGCCGGCGCCGGCGCTTCGAGTGTCCGCTTCCCGGCTGCCCTCGCCCTGGGAGGAACTGCTCGGAGCACTGCTGAATCCCACTGCTCTCACGACCCCTGCTTGCTGACGCTTCCAGCCCAGACTCTTAGATTGTGCACGGTTCCTTCAAGACTGAGCGGCGGGGAGTGGCTCCCGGCCTCTGGCCCCAGCAGCGAGGAAGATGGCGGACCCGGCCGAATGCAACATCAAAGTGATGTGTCGCTTCAGACCTCTCAATGAGTCTGAGGTGAACCGCGGCGATAAGTACATAGCCAAGTTTCAGGGAGAGGAAACAGTCATGATCGCGGTGAGTGATTCCCCCACCCTTATCCCTGTCCGCTTCTCTGGGCCTCAGCGGGCCCAGAGTTCTGGGAAGTGGCAGAGTGAGAAGTTGAGAGGGAACTGTAGTGTCCCCAACCCTTGCGGGCGGGGTTTGCCGGTTCAGATAACCCTCAAGGGTTTTCCTGGATGGCTCCCACCCGGATCTAAGACGTCTGGAGACGGGAGGTGCCTTGTCTCAGCTTGGGACACTCCCCCACCTGGGGCGGTGGAAGAACCGTCCTGGGAGCAAATTTTGTGCATATCTGCGTTTGTTGATGTGTGTGCGCAGTTAACTGTTGCTGATGCCGTTTGTCTTTTGGACAGCGTCCAAATTTACCATTCATAAAATATATAAAGTTAATTTATAAGCTCACCTAGAAACTATGAGATCGGCCCTGCAGTACTTTAAATAGTACAGATTCTAGTCTTACAGAAACTTATAACTAGATGTTGAACCATATTGTTTCTCCTGCGGGAGGAGAATAACGAGTTACACTTACACGTGTACCGTAGATGTCACCCACCCACCTTTGGAGTGATGAATGACTTCATGTGAATAATTACAATTGGCGAATGGAGGACAGTAAAAAAGAACAGTGAGTTTTCTTTTGAAATCGGACTGATAGATTTTGTTTAATATTATTTTATCTGATCTGTCAGATCCAGATTGGGCCAAGGCCAAATAAGTGCCCAGAAAGATCCAGAATCTCACCCTTAATGGATTTTACGGAGGAATCTTCTAGGACAGTGTTAATTTTTTTGTGTATAAGAAAAAATGTATTTTAGATATGTACTTACACAATTAAGATCTAACTTGAAGAAAAAATGATTTTGTTGATGCCAAGGATAATGAGATACTGTCCTTTTGTAAGATAAAGCATAATTAGAGTTGGCTGATCATTGTCAGGGAGACCAGAATGTGAAGTTGATTTGTTGATGTTTTATCTCTGGTGTTGAAAGCTCTAAAAATGGCATTCCCAGTTCAAGAAGATTAAAAATGGGTAGTAACGTTGTGTACAAAACAGTGAACTATAGTTGAAAATTAAATTCACCTCTCTTGGTAATTTATTTCTTTTGCCATGTGGCAGAACTAACATTAGTTTCAGCATTGCATTTCAGTGCAAATATTTACTATGTTCATTTGCTGTATTGTTTGGGTGATTTACTTTAGAAGTAGGGCAAAGACATCATAAGAGATGGGACATGCATGATGGAAAGCATTGAAATGTAAGACAGGACTAAAGTTCTTTAGGGCTTTATGTAAAGGTTTCCAAATGACTGCCGTAGCTCCACGTCACGCTTGGTAGGCTTTTGGCAGACAAATCATTGGGTTGCTAACTGCAGCAACTACTGTGTGAAAATGGTAAGGCTGATTATTTGTTAACAAGTCCACAAGAAAAACTTTTGCTGTAAGTGACATCATACGGAGACCAAATAGTCATCCTTTTCCTTTAGGATGGTATGTTTTACATAAAATCAGAGGATCCTTGGGTTATTAGGTAGCAAACATGAGGCTGCTCATTTCTCACAGTTTTTGTGATTACTCACCTTCAACAGTAGTTGACACATCAAAGTTATTTTCCTCACACTTGGCTTATTGCTCCAGATGTCATTTGTATTTATGAAACCCTATAAGTATTGCTAAGATTCTATTAAAATGCTAACATTTAGCATTCCTAAAATGTATTAAGATTAGGTTAGAAGTCAGCCTTCTGATGTGGCCCAAATATGACATTAATATGGGGAAAGAGCTAAAAGAAAACAAGTAGTTGCCATGGGAAGTATACATTTATTCTAGGTTCTTTCCTTTGGAAAGAGTTATTATTTGTTCTTTGTTTCAGATTTTCCTTAATAATATAAAGACATTTAAATGACGATGTTAGAAATAATAGATAGGTAATTGAGTTGTGAATCAGTAATGAATGGTAAACT
This sequence comes from Orycteropus afer afer, assembly GCF_000298275.1. Lineage (NCBI taxonomy): Eukaryota > Metazoa > Chordata > Mammalia > Tubulidentata > Orycteropodidae > Orycteropus > Orycteropus afer. Next base: position 7,744,520 of record NW_006921677.1, read on the forward strand.
GGTAAGTGTTTTAGTCTGATACATGTATATGCAAAAATATATTACAACTGAGTAGCTTTAAAAAATGTAAGGCAACATGTTCAGTTCATTATTTTTAGGACCTAATTTTTTGTGAATAGTAAGTACATTATTTACTCCAAGGTCTCATATTTTTGTGCAGTTTTTAAATAGGTAATTTTGCATTGTGAAAGAAGGTTGGGATGGAAATGGGAATCCCAGGGAAGATACATTGAGGAGATTTTAAGTAATGTCAGGAAACAAAATGTGTATAAATTGTTGAATGGAAAACTAATTTGCTCCGTAATCTTTCACCCAAACTACATTAAATAAATAAAAGGAGATTGGGAATTTATAAAGGCCACTTGGGGAAGTAGAATTAGAAAATCACTAGGAGGTAAAATCATCACTTGGGAATAGTGAGTCCAATCCTAATTCAAAATAATGTTTAGGAGGGAGTTGCTGCAGTGCAGCATATACAACTGAATTGTTTTCAAAGAGTGCCAGTTTTCTTGTAAGTTCAATTTCCAATACTGTCATTAAAAAATATTTGCTATTGTTCATGTAATCAGTGATTTTAATGTAATTAATCCCATTGCAAGCACATCTTGTAATTTTGTATTGTTCCTCTGTGTATTCTGCAGCCTTTTACACAGATTTATTTGTAATTAAGTGCTTGGTGAAGTGCTGTAAATATCACATATTAATGAAATAAGTTATTTTATAAAAACCTTTAAATGATATACATAGAATCTGTTTTCTTTAAAAGGAATTTGGAGTTTGGTCAGTTTTAGGAAAATAGGTAACAAATGACAGGATTTTTTTAATTTTTATTTAGCAGAAGTTTTAGAAATAACTTTTTATGCACAAAAGAAAAGGAGAACAAGAGAAACCCATTATGTAGTTCCAGTGAGCCTGCTGAAAATGAGGAAAATTCAGTAGAAAAAATGACTTTTTCTGTGTTTCTGCATTATAAAGGTGGAACATGCTCATCTACATCATTAAGTATCTGTGTTAATCAGCATTGATTGTATGGCATACTATAAAGGTTGCCAGAACCAAAAACAGACTATTGTAGTTTTTTAAAATTAGAGGAGAATTAAACTAATTCGATCATCTTGGTCGTTTTCTTGCCTAAAGCAAAACACTGTTCTCCTTTTGCAGTGAATGATGGTTTTAGTGTTTGAGCCTGCTTAATACCAAGAGTGAAGATTGAACGAGGAGAGGGCGCCTCTGTCACATACCATTTACTGGAATGGTACCCTACAATCAGTGTTTAACTAAGGAAAATCTAATATGGTATAATCCCATGTAATGTGAAAAGGTCACACTGTGCAAAATTCCAGAGGAAGGCATATCCCTGCCAGAAGGGTGTCCTTCATAACCTTATTTGGTGTTCAGCTTTGCCTGTGCAGACTTAAACAGGAATAACTTCATTTAAGAAACCTAAGGTATGGTTGCAGTTCAGAAAATAAAGTTACTCCTATTTGCTTTTGTCCCTTGATGCCTAAATCAGGTATGAATCCATCTTGTGACTTAGAGTTTGTAAAATTGGGACCTGAAACTTTAAGTATCACACATACATAGAGTATCACACACACATACATTGCATAATATACATTTCTAAACTAAGAACCAGGTTTTTATTTCTTCTGCCTTTTAAATAACAGGTGTTTTCAATGAAAGTTTACACAGCAAATTGTTACCATTTAACAAGTACATGCAAATTGTTTGGGAGCTCTGGTAGCATAGTGCCTAAGGCACTTGACTGCTAAACAGAAGGCTTGTGGTTCAAACCCACTAGCCATTCCTCGGAAGGAAGGTGGGGCAATTTACTTCCGTAGTGATACTGCCTTCGCAACCCAAGGAGGGGTCAGCAACCCAAGGAGGGGTCGCTATGAGTCGGGTCGGACTCTCGGACTCAACGGCACATAACAGCAACAGCAGCATACAAATTGTTCAGACGTATTGATTACGTTTTTCACAATGTGGCAACATTCTCATTTGCTCTATTCTGGGTGTTTTACTTCCAGTAATCTGGTTTTCTTATCCTCTTACCTTTTCTTTTTTAATTATTTATTTTTAACTTTTTATTGTGATTTGGATAAAGGTTTACAGAGTAAATTGGTTTTCCGTTCTACAGTTCATACATTTTATTTTCTTAAATTGATAATGTTGTGTTGTTGTTGTTGTTATGTGCCGTCAAGTCGGCCCCGACTCATAGCGACCCCTCCTTGGGTTTCCGAGGCAGTATCACTACGGAAGTAGGATTGCCCAGCCTTCCTTCCGAGGAGTGGCTGGTGGGTTTGAACCGCCAGCCTTCTGGTTAGCAGTCAAGTGCTTTAGCCACTATGCTACCAGAGCTCCCTAAATTGATTATAGTCCCCACAATCTAAAGGCACTCTTCTCACTTTCCTCCCTGTAGTTACCATTTTCCTTTGTCCTTTTTTCCTATCCATTTCTGCCTTCTGAGTTTTATACCTGGACAATTGCTGCCCTTTTGATCTCGTCTGTTTGGTTGGTCTAATATCCTGGTGGTATCTTTTCATTTTGCTTTAGAGTAATTGTTGAACATTTGGTCTCATAGATTTAAAAAAAAAAAAAAAATTATTTTGGTGCTGCTGTTGAGAATATACCCAGTAAAACACAACAGTGCAACAGTTTCTACATGTATCATTTTTCTAGTTGTGCAGCCATTCTTACCTTTTCTGATTTGTTCATCCTATATTAATACAAATTCACTGCCTCCTTAAGCTTATCTAATATTTCAAGTTGCTGTTATCATGATCCAGTATAGATAGTAATCTGAAGAGCATAATGCTCAAGACATTTTTACTAGTTGAGCTAAACTATAGTTTTAAGAAGACTTGGAATAGTTTTGGATTAAGGTTTAAAGATTATCTCAGGGCAGTAGTTTCAGAGGTTCATCTAAATTTCATGCTTCCAAGAAGTCTAGAGTTTATGCGTTTTTCCCCCTTTTGATCACGATTCTGCTATGGAATTCTTGATCCAAATGTTCTGTAATGATCGCTATGCACTATCCATTTCTTTCTGGTCTTGGGACAAAGGAGGCAGTTAGTTGTTCATGGAGGCAGTTAAGAGCCAGGTTTTTAATATGGTGTCCAGATATTTAGTTTTCATTTGTTCATTTGAAAGATTATTAGTTAAGAAAGTATGCTTTTATTATAAAAGCAAAAAAAATAATAATAATTTTTATGTTTCACAGATCAGGAAGCCAAGGCAGTCAGTAACTTTATGGCTAGATCTCCACTCAAAACTTTTGCCTTATTTAATAAGATTATAATTTGGTTTTGGAACTAAATCTAAGACTATTTTGTCAACTTAATGCTAAGCACTTAAATTAATTTTTTATTTAACAATGAGACACTTCTGGGGGAAATAAATAAATAATAGTAAGTCCCAGCTCCTTAACTGCTTTTATTTTTTATTTTTTTATTTTTTATTGTGATTTGGGGATTCTTAATTGGTTTTATAGGAGCTCTGGTAGCATAGTGCCTAAGGCATTTGACTGCTAACCAGAAGGCTGGCTATTCAAACCCACCAGCCACTCCTCGGAAGGAAGATGGGACAATCTACTTCCATAGTGATACTGCCTCGGAAACCCAAGGAGGGGTTTCTATGAGTTGGGTCTGACTCGACGGCACATAACAACAACAACAATTGGTTTTATATTTGACTATTACCTTTCAATATTTGTCCACAAATATTCTCATTTTAATAAGGTTGAAGTGGTAATTTGCATATCTGTTATTGGTGATGCTAGTTAACAGCTGCATAAAATACTTTTAAGACAGGCTTGACTGTTACCAATTATTTTTGGCAGCTCTTTCCAAATGGTTTTGGGGCAGTATTTTGTTGATGTGACAATTGAAATATTACTTGAAGCGCAATAGTGGTACTTCTTTCTACCTTTACGTGTTAATTTAGTAAGATTTTACTGTTTGACTTATTTTAAAAGGGTGTAGTTGACGTCATACTTTGGCCTGTTTTTTAGTGATTAACTTGTTTCTTACAAGCAAGATTAGATTTAATTCATGTTTAATTTTTTGCTTTCACTTCAGTTTTTACACACTTATCATTAAATATTTATTTTGGTTGGATTCCTCCCCTTTTGAATTTTTACCAGGTTGTGAATTCTTTAGGGCCACAGGCTATCTCCGTTTCAATTAAGTTAGTATTACTTAGTATACAAGACTCAACTCAGCTTTAACCTCTTTTCTTTGAACCCTACAATCTGTACTAAATATCATTTCTAAAATTGTGTTACACCTGTTATTTTTTTCTATTCCTAGCACAATATCTAATATCTTTTAAGTGCTAAATAAATGTTCACTGGATAAATGAAGAGGGAAAATTATTTTCCGTTTCCATAGAAAAATATAGCAAAATAATAGAATGGTTTATCTCTGAGTAATGATGGTTATTTTGATTGCTTTTTTACTTGTTTTCAAAATTGATTACCATTGATGAATAGAAGTGAATTTGCTCTGTAAACTTTCACCCAAGTCACAGTAAAAAGTTTTTTTTAAAAAAATAAAATTAGTTGCCATGAATATATCTCATACAATCATTAAGATGATAGTCTTTTTTTTTTAAGCCATACCTAAAGAATTGGAGTTATTGTCTAAGTAGTATCTTAGCAAAAGAGCATTTTTTTGTATGTCATAGCTAAAGAATAATCAGGCATGGAGGCTATTTTTAATTGATTGACGCCCAAATGAGGTCATCTTAATATATCCGTCAGGAGTGCTTTCAACTGTAGAAGGAAAACAAACAACTAATAGCAGCTTAAAGAATAAAGAAGTTATTTTTCTCACATACCAAAAAGTCTGAGATAGGCCCTTCCTGCTACCACTCACTTCAAGGGTCCTGACTCTTAAATCTTGTCATCTGTGGTTGTTGACTGACTTTTCATCATCATATTTATCATGCTTGCAAGATGGATGCTGCAGGTCTAGGCATTCATTCCAGGAAGGAGGTGGGGCAGCTTCAGCTGAGAAGATTCCTATTAGGAAAACACAACCCTTTGCAGAGACTTCGCAGCAGATCCGGAACTAGGTCTTGTGGCCACTAGTTGCAAGGATATATGGAAGTGAGTGTTTGGCTTTCCAGTCTAACTAATGGGAGGTAGCAAGGGAAAAGGAGTTGAGAATGGCTTTTGATAGCCTCTTTTTTAGGGAGTATCTGGTTCATTGTTAACTCCAAGCTTTGGAGAGGGGAATTATATGGTATAGTTTCTAAATTAAGAGATCTTTTTCAGCTAAAAAGCTAAGAAGTACCATATTCTATAAGAATTTTATTCTAGGATTGTGATGGTTTTGTTTTTTAGGACCCAGCATCCTTCCTTTCCTTTAGAAGAGACTAGAGAGCAAGAAGACACTTATTTACAAAATCCAGAAGCCTTTTGTGCCTCTGTAATTTGTTGTACCTAAGTCGCTGAGCATTTTTTAAGAAAATCATACAACTCAGAAGATAAAGACACTTAGAAGTCTCAACTGGACTCTCAAAACTACCTCTCAGACTACCTCTTTTTTATTATCAGGTTCTCATTTTTTGAAATGCCTGTTTTCATGCCCTCTCTACTTTGTTGAAAACGCTGAAACATTCTGTAATGTTTTTACTACATAGATAACCTTTCCTATTATTTCATAGAGAAAATCGAAGCCCTAATAATAGAATTTCCACTTCTGAATCGTCGAGAGTCCTTATGTGGCACAAATGGTTAAATGCTCAACTACTAGCTGACAGGTTGGTGATTTTAACCCACCCACCCAGAGGCACCAGGAAAGGTAGGCCTGGAGATCTGCTTCCAAAAGGTCACAGCATTGAAAACCCTATGGAGCAGTTCTATTCTGCACACAAGGGGTCGCCATAAGTTGGCATCAACTTGGTGGCAACTAACTGCAGCTCAAATCAGACAAGTGGAGATCTAGCCATAAAGTTACTAATAAGTTATTCTTTTCTTGTTTGAATGGAGAAAGTATTGGTTGTGGTTAATGCCAGGTGGACTTGAACTTTCAACCTGTGGGTTAACAGCCTAGTGTTAACTCTTTGTACCACCCAGGGACTCCAGCAGTGAACTTGTTGTTACGTGCCGTGGAGTCGGACCCAACTCATAGTGACCCCTCCTTGGGTTTCCGAGGTGGTATCACTATGGAAGTAGATTGCTCAACCTGCCTTCCGAGGAATGGCTGGTAGATTTGAATCGCCAGCCTTCTGGTTAACAGTCAAGTGCCTTAGGCACTACGCTAGTACTACTTATACTTCAGTCCTCACATAACATACCCTCCTCAAGAGTGTTTCTGGATATTCTTCTGTCCTACCTTACTATTATTATATTTTGCTACGTGGATCAGCGTTCTAGTTACTTGTCTGTCTGTCCTACTATTACTTAAGCTCCACTAAAGCAGAGAGTAAGTCTTACTCACCATTTGTAAATGCTACATAACAGGCACTCAATAAATATTTGTTGAATAACTGAATGATTGCTGTGAATACTGTCATTAATGGCTTTTATACCTTGCAGATTTCCAGTTTTCTTGTCTCTAAAAAGATAGTGGTGTTTAAAATGCAATTTCAGTACCTGCAGAGTAGATGTATAGTACACAGAAATTCACTCAGCAATATTGAGTGTCTAACATAGCGCTAATTACTGTGTTAATCTCTTGGAATACATAAAAGACCAAAACAGACATTTTCGTTATCATAAAGCTTGTTTTATAGTGGATTTGTACTTCTTGTTGTTGTTTGCCGTTGAGTCGGCCCCGACTCATAGTGACCCCTCCTTGGGTTTCCGAGGCAGTATCATCACTACGGAAGTAGGATTGCCCAACCTTCCATCCGAGGAGTGGCTGGTGGGTTTGAACCGCCAGCCTTCTGGTTAGCAGTCAAGTGCTTTTAGCCACTATGCTACCAGAGCTCCCAAAGATTTGTACTTAGTGACCTCTAAGGTCTCTTCCAGGACCTGTGGTGACACAGTGGTTAAATCACCCAGCTGCTAACCTAAAGATCGATGGTTTTCTGAACCCACTAACTGTTCCATGGGAGAATGTAGCAGTCTGCTTCCATAAAAGGTTTCCAACCTTGGAAACCCTATGGATAGTTCTACCCTGTCTTACTGGGTTGCTATGAGTCAGCATTGACTCAGTGGCAGTGGATTAAGGTGTCTGTCACTCAGAGATTCAGCGACATGAAGTAATGAATAGTTGGCATCCTGTTGAAGGTTAAATGAATGATGAGATATTTAAAAGAACTTAGAAATGTCTGTTCACCTTTAATTTCCGGAGTTGAAACACTTATTTTTCTTGTTTTACAGTCCAAGCCTTACGCATTTGATCGAGTATTCCAGTCAAGTACATCTCAAGAGCAAGTGTATAATGACTGTGCAAAGAAGATTGTTAAAGGTAAATACATTTAACCTACTGAGTTATTCTAGCAATAAGTAAAATTTTGTTTATGATCTCCTAGTGATATATAATTAGAAGAGTTAATACTGTTGCATTATATGCTTCTTGGAAAATGGGTTTCTCTTATTCTCAGGAGATTTTCTGGGGTAGCAGTTCTAGAAATAAAACAACACGAGAATGAAAACAAAATGGCTAGATAAGCTTAGATGACTTTCTAAAAGAAGTAGAAATTGGCAGTCTTTACCATTTTTCCATTCCTTTCTTATTCTTTCCCTAAAGACTTATTTTACAGTTAGGGAATAAACTCCTGAGGAATTTAATAAGGGTTACCAAGGATGAGAAAAGCATGTGCATTCCAGCTACGGAAGTAGATCGCCTAACCTTCCTTCCGAGGAGTGGCTCATAGGTTTGAACCACCAGCTTTCTGGTTAGCAGTCAAGTGCCTTAGGCACTATGCTATCAGAGCTCCCACTATTACCCGATAGTAGGGTATTTTTCAATTTTGTATTTTCTAAAACTGTAGAACTTTAGACATATGAGGGGTGCTAAGTGAGTATCTGGACTTTCTGTTGCTGGAGCAATCCCTTTTTAAGGAATTTTACAGTTAAATACTTTATTATGTGATTTATCTTTTTTTTTTTTTGACAGCTCTATTGTTAAAAAGTATTTCTTAGATTGAGACAAAATCTGTTTTATGGCATTCGCTAGGGGAGAGGAGTTGAGTCAGTTAAAAAGCAGAGTGGTTGGGATTAGATATGAGTAGAGATACATTAACAAAGAAGGAGAGAAAGCAAGAGTTTTTGGGTACGAGTAAGCTTATAGGTACAGTGGGAGAAAGATATTAGATGTTCCTATTGTTAACTCTGTTTTGTCCATGGTATAAGGAAGCAAAGTCATAACAGAGAGTTAGGATGAGGGAGGAGGTTCAAGGAAAAAAACGAAGAACAAACCCACTGCTATAATCGTTTCTGACTCAAAGCGACCCCCATTGGGTTTCTGACGTGGTAAATCTTTTTGGAAGTCGATGCCCCATCTTCCTTCTGCAGAATGGCTGATGGGTTTGAATTACCAGCTTCTGGTTAGCAGTTAAATGCCTTGAGCACTGTGCCACCAGAGCTCCTCATTTAAGGAAAAGGTGGTAGAATTAGTCAATTACAGATCTCAGTGGGGTCAAAATTTGTTGGAATCAAGGTACTGGAAGAAATAATAGGAGGTAGGTACTTGAAATTGAGATATGGAGGTAATTTGGTTAATAATGAAAAGATCTAAGGTATGACCATGGAATTGATGTCTAAGGGAGTGACAGACAAGGTCATGGAGAAAATGCAGTCAAGTATCTGAGAGGCCAGAGGTTTATAGTAGACTCATCTGCTTCGTGGACATTTAAATCAGACTTGTAACAGGAAATGACACTGGCAAGAGAGAGTGAACTGGATACTAAAATCCTCATAAATTTAGGGGGTATTAGCTTGTGATTCTATGAATGACTACAACAAAGAAGAGCAGGCAGTATTGTCTCATGTTGTAGCTTCAGATCATTCCTTTGATTGTGACATACTTTTGTCGTTATTATAGCCTAAGATTACATTAGTTATTGATTTTACTATTTATATATATAAAACAAAACGTTTTCCATTTTCATTGCTTTTAAGTGTATAATTCAGTGACATTAATTACATTCATTATGTTGTGCAGTCATCACGACTATCTATTTCTATAAGCTTTTCATCACCCATACAGAAACTTAGTACTCCTTAAGCAATATCTTTCCATTTTTCCTTCCCATCAGTCTTTGGTAACCACTAATTAACTTTAGTCTCTATGCATTTTCTTTCAGATATCTTCTTTGCAGCTACTATGGAGGTTACATTTAACATCCTAAATTTATAATAACCTAGTTTAGATTGGGGAGCTCTGGTAGCGTAGTGCCTAAGGCACTTGACTGCTAATCAGAAGGCTGGCAGTTCAAACCCACCAGCCACTCCTCGGAAGGAAGATGGGGCAATCTACTTCCGTAATGATACTGCCTCAGAAACCCAAGGAGGGATCGCTATGAGTTGGGTCCAACTTGACGGCACAACAACAATATAATACAAATAGTTTTCTGGTGGCATAATGCCTAAGGCTTTTGACTGCTAACCAGAAGGCTGGCAGTTCAAACCCACCAGCTACTCCTCAGAAGAGAGATACTTCATTAGAAACTAAAGGAGGGGTTACTGTGAGTCGGAATTGACTCACTGGCAGTGAGTATGGTTGTTTTTCTCCCTCATAATGCAAATATTAGTCCCTTTGATGTTGTCCCAGAAGTTGGTGAGGAAGACAGACAAGTAAATTGACAGTCATAATGCACAGTGATAAGTGTTACGAGTAAATGCAGATGCTATATGAACACATAGGATGGGAATCATACTCAGATTTTTTGGGAGGTCAGGTTATGGAGGAAGAAATACAGCCTGGGCTAGTCTGTCTGTTTGTTTTTTTTTTTTTTTTTATTGTGATTTAGGTGAAAATGTACAGAGCAAATTCATCTTCCATGCAACAGTTCACATACACTTTGTCTCATGACATTGACCACAATTTACCCCAGTGCAACAGCTTCCCTCCCACTTCCTCCCCACAGTCACCTCTTCCTTGTATCCATCCCTCCATGTACTCCCACCCCTCGAGCTGTCTCCCCTTGCACAAATAGCCCTTCTTTCTCCCATGATTGATCTCTCCAAGGAGTGTATTTACCTCAGGTAAATATTCAGCTCATATGCCTGTCTTTTGTTTGGCTGGAAGCCACAAGTGTGGGCCCAATTCCAGACCTGAAGGGCAGCTAGGAGCCATGGTCTCAGGGGTTCTACTGGGCTCTATCAGACCAGCAAACCTGGTCCCCCCGCCAAATGATAATAAGTTTTGTTCCACATTGTTCTCCCTCTCTGTCCAAGATCCCCTACACAGATTCCCCTTCCAAGTGGTTGACAGTAGTAGCTGGGCACCATCTAGTTCTTCTGGTCTCATAGTCGTATAGGCTGTGGATCGCATTGTGTACAAGTTGATAGGACTAATTGTTTCCATAAATCTTTGGTTGTCTGCTTTCTTCATTGCTCTGGATGAGGAAAGACTTACCGTTGCATCTAGATGTCTGTTTACAAGCTTTTAAGATGCCAGTCCCTACTCGTCAAAGTAGGAGGTGGAACAATGCTTGGTGTAGTATGTTATGCCAATTGAGCTTGATGTCCCCTGCGACTGTGGTCCCAAACCCACCGGTTCAATGACTTGGTCACTGTGGGTAGCTGGCTGTGACCAAGAAGTGATTACAACCCTGTCAACCTGGGCTAGTCTTAAGCATAGACAGAAAGAAAGAAGGGGTGCTTTCTGGGCAGAGATGACTCACGTGGGCTAAGGCATGCCCATATGAGAACAGTGTATTGTATGTATGGGGAACAAACATTATGGTATGACTGTTAGGTTGAACCATATAAAATTGTAAAATTTGACTATTTTCACCAAAAAACAGCAATTTCATTTGACTCAGTGTAATAAAATATAGAATATGAGGGTAAGGATGGTGAGAGATAGAACTGAAGATGTAAACAAGAACCAGATCAAAAAGTACCTGATTTAATTCATTCAACTTTTCTTTATGTTTAAAAATTTTTATAGAATGTTTAGGGGATAAATCACTATAGAAAGCAAGTCAGGAGTGGATTTGAAATTCGAGGTGAAGTGATTATGCTCCTAATTGAAAAAAATGTTACTACTACAATAATACATGACCTACCCAGAAATCACCTATAGTCACTGTTGAATTCATTGCATCAGAGTAGAGCCTAGATCATAGTGAGTGCTCAGTAAATATTTGAATGTTGAATATTCCACAATCTTTGTTATTATTTAAAATTATACTTAAAGTTCTAAATAAAAGGTAAAAGTGTGTTACGTACATTTCTTGCTGTTGTTTGTTGTTAAGTGCCATCCAGTCAGCCCAACTCATAGCAACCTCTCCTTGGGTTTCCGAGGCAGTATCTAGGAGCCTTTATATACTATGAGAGTTTCACATTAACTATATTGTATCATAGAAGCTCTGGTGGCTCAGTTGTTAAAGCATTCAGCTGCTAACCAAAAGGTCAGCATTTTAAACTCAGCAGCCACTCCATGGGGAAAAAGATAAGGCATTCTACTTCTGTAAAGATTGATAGCCTTGGAAACCCTATGGGATATTTCTACTTTGTTCTGTAGGGTCACTGTATGTTGGGATTGACTTGATGGCAGAGGGTTTGGTTTTGGTTTTCAGTACTGTATCATTGATACATGTGCTCCCTATGTGATCTTGGGAAAGTCACTCATTTTATTATCTTCACGGAAGTAGATCGACCCATTTTCCTTCTGCGTAGTGACTTGTACCTTGAACCTCTGACCCTCGGATTAGCAGTCAAGTGCCTGTGCACTACGCCACCAGAGCTCCTTACTCTATTGATTAGTCTACCATATTTATTGAGTACTTACTATGTTAGTTGCTGTTATATCATTAATAGGCGTTTTATAGGTCTAACAAAAATTGGATTTTTATTTTTTTTTGTAAAAATATATGTAACAGAACATTTGCCATTTCAGCATTTTTTTCTTAGTAAAATTCAGTGACATTAATTGTGTTTATCATGTTGCACAGCTATCACCACTATCAAAAATTTGGATTTTATGCTTGAGTTTTATGTAAATGATTAAAAGATCTCAAGCAGTGGAGTAACATTGAGAAACATAAATACAAAACAGGTAATTGCAAGGGGTTTAGTGCCTTTTTTTTAAAATCAGGTGATTTATTCAGAATCGCTGACAGTGTTTCAGTCCCATTTGTTTTTGAGTGTTAATATCCCTTTTACAAAGTAAAAGCTATTTTGAATGAAGATTTCAAATGTTGGGGTCGTCGTAAAAATCTTCCCAGTGAAGTAAGTACTGTAAGTAAGTAAGTAAGCCCTTTCTTGTTAATGTTTATTTAGGAAATCTCTTACCTAGTTAGTTGTGCTCAGTGTTGGGATCATCCTTTTTCTTTTTTCTCTTCCTTTTCTAAAAAACAATCAATAAAAAACCAAGTATTTGCTTGCTTCCTGCTGTTCTTTCCATTCTCACCATCTTCTCTTTTTACTTTAGGCTCCCTCCAGAATGTAATTTCATAGGGCCTTTCTTGTCACGAAAAACAATAAACAAAATCCATAGACACTGGAAATCAAAAGATCCCCTAATTCCATAACACTTTCTTTTATTCTCTTACCAGTTGTACTTGAGGTACACAAAGGACTAGAATTTTATTTTAAGTCACATACAACTTTGGAATATAGATGTATACACTGACATAAGAGATACTTATCAGCAGTGTAGTTTAAAATTTGTTTCTGTTTACCACAGAAACTAATCTAGGCCTGAGATAAAGTAATTACTTAGATGAATCATCACTAAGAAAATTACTATTAAATGTATTCCTGTTTATTTCCTTTAATATCTTGTAAACCTTTTATGTATTAAACTTTGATAGAGTCTTTCATATAAATGTAAAGCAAATAAGAATCTTTCTCACTATCCTACAAAGATATATTTTTTGCAGGGGTGAGGAATAGGATTGTATGTGTATGAAATCTTTTAGGATGTTTTCTGTATTACTGAGGGCAGACATGCTATGTTTTTGTATAACATTCTGAAATATAAAATCTTTATTTTCTCATAGATGTGCTTGAGGGATACAATGGAACAATATTTGCATATGGACAGACGTCTTCTGGGAAGACACACACAATGGAGGTAAATTTATAATCTGTACCTAAATCTAGCTTATAGTAGAAACAGTCCATTCATTTCATTATTTGTGAAATTATTTTATATTTAAACACCTTCATTTGCTCTTGGTTACTTTCTTGATATGAACATCATTCTGGAATATAACCATTTCCTGGTTTGAATAGTGAGTCTGAGTAATCTCCTGCTGCTGTAACAGAAGTACCATAAGTATATGGCTTTAACAAATTTATTTTCAGGAGGCTAGAAGTCCAAATACAGGGTACTGCCTTTAGGATAATGCTGTCCCTCTGTTGGCACTGGAAGAAGGTCCTTGTCTCTTAACTTCTGCTTCTACGTGATCTTCATGTGGCATTAATCTTCCCCTGTGTCTGGAAGGTCTCAGCACGGGGACCCTGGGTCCAGAGGATGTACTTTGCTCTTGGCTCTTTTTTTTTGGTGGCAGTAGATCCCCCTGATATCTGCTTGCTTGTTTAATCTCTCCTTTTTCAAAAGAGATTGATTCAAGATACAAATCCTATAGATTGTATCCTGATTCATTAACATAGCTGCCTCTGATTCTGCTTCAATAACAACATAGAGAGGTTAGTATTTACATCATGTAAGATAAATTACATCAGATCACAAAATAGAGGATAGTTACATAGTACTGAGAATCATGGCCTAACCAATTTGACACATTTTGAGGAACACAGTTCAATTCATAACACTCTACACTTTGTCCTCCCAAAATTCATGTCCTTGTGACATGTAAAACACATCCCATCATATTGTCCCGTAAGTCTTAAAGCAATGCCAAATCCAGTATTTTCTGGGCCAAAATTATTCTTCATCTGTGAACCTGTAAAATCTAGAATGCAATTTATATGTTTCCAAAATATAGTGGTGGAAGAGGCACAAGGGAGACATTTCCATTACAAATAGGAGAAATAACAGGCACCAACCAAGTCTATAAACCTACTAGAACAATTTATATTACTCAAGGCTTGAAAATAATTCTCTGTTGTCTGAGACCATCTTGGACAGTGGCCCTACCTCCAGAGTCTGGGTGTTGGCCATGTTCTCTGGATTCTGGGTAGGGGCTCCTTGACTCTGTCTGGGCTTTGGCTCTACCTTTCAGGCCCACTGGGAAAACTGCTCTACTCCCTTTGCTTTGGGTTGCTCCATTCTCCTAGTCCAACTGCGTGGCAACCCTACCCCTTTTGCCCCAGCAGGTCCTGTTCTTCTGGCCATTGGGCATGGCAGCCCACTCCCTCAGCTTTGGGCAGTGGATCTGGTCCCATCCTCCTGGCACTCATGAATGGCAGCCCCATACATTTGAATCAATTTGGTAGAAGTCCAACTTTTTTAAACCAAGTCAACTGTGGCCTTACCCTTTGACACTGAGACAGCTCTGTTTCCATGTTCTTTGTTTCTTTGGTTTCTGGTTCCTTGGCCTCTTAGCTTCTTGGGTTGGCCCAGCCTCTGCTCTGCTTAGGCAAGTGTTCCAAAGTACTTTAGCTCTGCCAGTAAGTCCCCAGGGCATCCCACTCCACCAGCCTCAGCCCAAAGGCACTAAGCTCTCTAACTTTGTAGGTCAGTAAGCCTGCCTCTGTCAACAAGTGCTCCAAGATACTCTATTCCTCCAGGAAGCCTTCTACCTGAAGATAGTCAGCTCTTGCTCCATGGATTGGTTCCTACACCATCTCATGCTGGTCTCCTTGTTCTGCTGCTGTCATTTTTCTTCCATTGCTTCTCACCATATGCACCATCTCCAATGTTGATCACATCCTTTTGAGCCCTCACTAGAATTGCCTTTGATGTCCATAATTCCAACCAGTCTTTTCAAGGCAGTCTAGGCTTTTACTATTAACCAAAACCAAACCCACTGCCATCAAGTTGATTCTGACTCATAGTGACCCCCGTTGGGTTCCCAAGGCAGTAAATCTTTATAGAAGTAGATTGCCCAGTCTTGCTTCCGCAGAGTGGCTAATGGGTTTGAACCACCAACCTTCTGGTTAGCAGTCAGATGCCTCAGGCACAGATGCCTTGATTTTTTCTATTGTTGTTTGTTGTTGTTGTTAAGTGCCGTCGAGTCGTTTCCGACTCATAG
>NW_006921677.1:7763090-7809916 GCF_000298275.1 Orycteropus afer afer
TTTACCCCTTTCTCCTGCTCTTCCGGCCTGCTACTCTGTGCTATGCCCGTGCTTACCTTGCTTTTACTGTGAGGTACCTTAAAACTCTTCTAGCTTCTACCCATTACCCAATTACAAAACTGCTTCCACGTTTTAGATATCTGTTAGGGGGCATCACCCCACCCTTGGTACTAAAAATTCTGTCTTAGTTTTCTGGTGCTTCCTTAACAGAAATACCACAAGTGGATGGCTTTAACAAACAGAAATTAATATTCTCATGGTTTAGGAACCTAGAAAACCACATTGAGGGTGTCATCTCTAGGGTAAAGCTTTATCTCTTAGCTCTGGAGAAAGATCCTTATCTCTTAGCTTCTGCTCCTGGGTGATTGTCATTTGACTTAGCATCAATCTTCCTTTAGATCTAGGAGGTTCTCAGTGGAGGACTCTGGGTCCAAAGGATGTGCTCTGCTCTTGGCTCTTCTTTCTTGGTGGTAATAGGCCCCTATGATTTCTGCTGGCTTTTTTAATCTCTTTAAATCTCAAAAGAAATTGACTTAAAATACAACCTAATCTTGAAGATTGTATCCTGCCTTATTAACAAAATTGCCTGTAATCCTGCCTTATTAACTTCATAGGTTAGGAGAATTGTATCAGATCACAAAATGGAGGGTAATTAACGCAACACTGAGAATCATGGAAGACACAGTTTAATCGATAACAGTGAGCGATGCCCATATAGTGTAGTAGTTAAGCATTCGACTGATAACTGAAATGTCAGTTGGTTTGAACTCACCCACTGCTACTCTGTAAGAGAAAGATGTGGCACTCTATTTCCCTAAAGATTACAGGTTTGGAAACCCCCTGGGGCAATTCTACTTTGTGCTAAAGGGCTGTTATGAGTAACAGTTGGCTCAGTGGCAGTGGATTTTGTTTTGTTTTATAAGGTGGCTTAACCACAAAATAATGAACATTTTGAAATCTCTTGTTACCTGTGCACACAATTTCTAGTAAAATTTTGGATTTTATTAAACAGATTCTCTGTTACCCTGTAATGTAGGAAGTTTTAAATCCTTATGTGTTGTTGATTCTATTCAGAATCATTGCTTTCTTCTCCTCTTCTTGCCTTCTACCCCCTCAAAATACCTGACACTCTTTTCTAATAGAATGTTACCACAGTTACTAGTTTTGCTGTTAATAGATGTTAGACCTGCTCTAGCTTTGCTTCTAGAAAGCCACGTGTTATCTTCTGCTACTGTGTTAAATAACAGAGTATCTGTTTTTATCGTTTATCTGAGCATGCTATATAATGATTTTGTATAGTCTTTCATACTACTTATTTTCATAAAGTCGGAACAACAGGGACATTCCTAGTATCCGTGTATTTAACTTGAAATAGAAGGGAAAATATAGATTGATAGTGAATGAAACAAACTTTTTCCTAGAATTTATAAATATAGATAATCTAACAATTACTGTTAAATAAAATGCCACTAGAGCTTCCACTTACTAATATACATAGTAATTATGTGTGTGTTTTTTAAGGATTTGTAGGGCCATTTCCACCAAAATTAACAGTTACCATTCATACCTCTATTGACTATAAATTGTATATTGAAGGTTTTTGTTTTTAATACATATTTTGTAATTTAAGAAGTCTGTTTTTGTCTTCTGTTTAGGGTAAACTTCATGACCCAGAAGGCATGGGAATTATTCCAAGAATAGTGCAAGATATTTTTAATTATATTTACTCCATGGACGAAAATTTGGAATTTCATATTAAGGTAAAGTCCTTGGGGAAAGATTGTATTTTACTATTATGAACACGTATAGGTGGAAGATCATTGGGATTAGTAAACTTGGATTCTTGTTGAGATCTGCCATTATAAGACTTAAAACAAATTATTTAAGTCTTTCCCATCCTTAGCTTGCTTGTCTATAAAATAAGGGAATTTGTTTTACCATAGTACTCACAGGTTTCTGCTACTTTATAGTTGATTCATTTTAGATGATGAAAAGGAAATTGATTTTAATTTTAGTTAGTTAAACAATTTAGCTAATTTATGTCTTCCCGTTAGAAGATGAGCTATGTCTGATTTATTGATAACTCTGTCCCCCATAATCTAGACAATGCCTGACACTCAGATCCCATTAAATATTTAATGAATAAGTGAATAAATCATTTCATAATTTTAATAGGTTGATCATGTTTTATTATGTCACCCTTTAGGTTTCATATTTTGAAATATATTTGGATAAGATAAGGGACCTATTAGATGGTAAGTTAATTTCTTTCTCTTTGATCATTTTTAAATGGCATCTGTCATTTTCTAGTATTATTCTTGAGACCATTTCATACACTATATGAAATTGACTTAATTATAGAACATTTTTAAAAATTTTATTTTAATGTTGTAGTTGAATATCTTTTGACATATAGAATAATTTGTTTAAAGCACATACATATGGGTGTTTTTTAAGTCGTAATAAGAGCATTGGACTGGGAGTTAGAGAACATGAGTCCAGAGCCCTAACCTTTTTTTTCATTGTTCTCAGGCAAACCTTTGAATGACTCTGGCTTAAAGTTCTTATTAAAGAATGGGAATGTCTTAGAGGTTGGACGAGACCTAAAATTCTGTATTGTCCATTCGTTTCTGTATGAATCTACTATCTCCATAGGGTCTTGCTTTAATAGTGATATTTTCATAGTTTATTAAAGTTTACGTATAGTCTTTAGGCTGCTTGGAGAGACGGTTGAATTACCTGTTTCACAGCCAGTGTTAGAGATTAAGAGTATATTACTAAGATTTAAAAAGGATTTTTTTTTCCAGTTTCAAAGACCAACCTTTCCGTTCATGAAGACAAGAACCGAGTTCCCTATGTAAAGGTATTTATAACATAATATAGAGTGGTTGTTTTGACGAGCCCTGTAATAATTTTGTTTAAGGATGTTGACATACTTTTAAAAATTATTTTACAGGGGTGCACAGAGCGTTTTGTATGTAGTCCAGATGAAGTTATGGATACCATAGATGAAGGAAAATCCAACAGACACGTAGCAGTTACAAGTAAGTCAGAATATTTATTAACACTGGCTAGGCAACAAAAGAACCTTAAAATAATCTTTATCTAGTTGATTGTCAAATAATGCATTGTGGTGTTGTTGTTGTTATGTGCCGTCGAGTTGGCCCCGACTCATAGCGACCCCTCCTTGGGTTTCCGAGGCAGTATCACTACGGAAGTAGGATTGCCCAACCTTCCTTCCGAGGAGTGGCTGGTGGGTTTGAACTGCCAGCCGTCTGGTTAGCAGGCAAGTGTCTTAGCCACTATGCTACCAGAGCTCCCTCCTTGATTATTTCATTATTATGCATTAGAGATATTAATAGAGAAAGCCATATTGCTTATAGTTATTTATGTAATTTCATTGCAGATATGAATGAACATAGCTCTAGGAGTCACAGTATATTTCTTATTAATGTAAAACAAGAAAATACGCAAACGGAACAAAAACTCAGTGGAAAACTTTATCTCGTTGATTTAGCTGGTAGTGAAAAGGTAAAATCTTTATATATATATATTTTTTTGGTAGATATCTAAGGATTTTCATGAACTAGCTTGAATTTATACTTACGCAGTATTCATTGTTGCATCTTGAGAAATTTTATCAAATTGATTTTGGTAATGTTTATGAGAGTTAAAACCATTGTACCCAGTGCTATAAGTTGTGAATAATCAGTTCCAAATTAGTGTATCAATTGGACCATAGTCCAGTTCAGCCAATAAGTTCTTTGACTTAAGTTGTTTTTATTGAGACTTTATTCAGCATTATCTATTGAGACTTAATCAGTGTATGTCTGTTAAGAATTTTATTAGATATCTTTCCTAATTTTTGGTTATCTATTTTATTCATACTGGCAGTGGGTTACTTGTTAAAACTGGTAACTCTTTGGTAGTCCTTTCTGGTTGTACTTCTTTGGATGATTATTTCATTATTATCATTTTATACAATCTGATTGATAAAATCTGCAAACCAAAAAATAACTCACTGCCGTTGAGTTGATCCTGACTCTTAGCGACCCCTCCTTGGGTTTCCAAGGCAGTATCACTACAGAAGTAGATTGCCCAATCTTCCTACCGAGGAGTGGCTTGTGGGTTTGAACCACCAGCCTTCTGGTTAACAGTCAAATGCCTTAGGCACAACGCTGCCAGAGCTCCTTGATACGATCTAGAGTGTATCAAAATAAGTTCAAATTCTTGGCTGTTTTCACTATTTTGCTAATGCTGTTCCTTCTGATTAAAATGATATACCTCTTCTACTCAGAAATCTTATATACATCTTTCAAAGCCTATCTCTAAATTTTACAGATTCTAAGAAGCGATTTCTTCAGGTGACATTGCTGATTATTCTAGCCTGTCTATAAAATGTACTTAGAGATTTTACTTTTTTTTTTTAAAGAAGCCTGCTTATATAATTAAACCCAGTCTCTTTTTCTGACAGTTGTAGTATCAACATTATGCTTCAGCAAATTTTACTAATTTTTTACTCCCTGCAGCGTAACAGCTCTCCTCCTACTTCCTCCCAGGAGTTACTCTTTCCCTGTGCATTCCTGCTTCCCTACCTTTCTGCCTGTGCATATGCTGCTCATCTGATCTCCCATGGTTGATAGTTCTAAGGAGTGCCTCTCCTTGGTGGAGTTGTTTGTTTTATAGACCTGTCTGTTGTTTGGCTGAGAGTTAAGCCACAGGAGTGAGTTGAATTCTAGGCCTGAAGGGTAGCTCTGGTCCATAGTCTCAGGGCTTTCATTAGTCTTTATCTGACTAGTAAACCTAGTCTTTTTATGTTTTTGAATTTATTTCCACATTTTTTCTTCCACTCAATCCAGGATCTCCAATTTTGGTCCCTTTCCAAGTGGTTGACATTGATAATAGCTGGGCACCATCCAGTTCTTCTGGTCTCAGGGTCTTATGGGCTGAGGGTTCTCATGTTCCATTAGTCCTTTGGACTGTGTTTGTATGTGTCTTTGATTTTCTTCACTCTTCTTTGGTTGGCAGATTTTAAAAGGCTCTGATTATTTAATGTAGAAAAAGGGACTAATAGATTAATGAGCTAAAAGTTTACATGTAAATTGACCGTTTTCAAGAGTATAATCTAAAAATAAAATTTGCTGTTTCTGTAATCACATTCTTGTGCAATCAGTTATTGGACCACAGTTCTCAAGAATGGTGCTCAAGAAATACTGGTGCCTTACAGTAAATTATTGGCAAATCATATGAAGTAATTCATGTTTTGGTTTGGTTTGGGATTTTTGCTATTTCCTATTTATTGCTGAACTTTGAACTTTTTAGAAAATGCAAAGAAAATATTTTACACTGGTAATTTATTTCATTATTTTGAAATCTTACGTATAGGTTAGTAAAACTGGAGCTGAAGGTGCTGTGCTGGATGAGGCTAAGAACATCAACAAGTCACTTTCTGCTCTTGGAAATGTCATTTCTGCTTTGGCTGAGGGTAATGTAAGTATATGAAAGTCTTCTTTCTCTGTGGTTATATTGTGGGAAATTATTTAAATATTGATGTTTATATAGGCAGTCCCCAAGTTACAAATGCCCATTTGACTTATGTACAACCCATAGTTAGGAACCAGTGCACATAAAGCCTTCCTTCTCCTGGTATGGATGGCTCTCTGGATCCACTCCAGGAAGAAATGATGTGATGCCACCTGGTTAATCACAGCTCCAGACACTCATTGGCCAAGTGCTCTTCAGCTTCTTCCTCCTCCTCTGGTTCCTTCTCTGATTTTCTGCTTTTTGCAGCTGGCTCCTTCGCTTTGCAACCATTTTTCTTTCTCTGTGACTGTCTTCTCCATTGCCATCAAGGGGAAAGCACCCAGCCATCACCTGCCATGGCTGTGGCCATCTTCCTGCTGCCATCCTTCCCGATTGGTGTGTTCTCTCCTGCCCTTCACCCCTTTTCCTCCTCTTCCTCTTCATCTCACCTTCCCTCCCTCCCCTGTGTCTTGGTACCTGTGGCTCTTGCTGCTGCTTCTGCCACCACCAGCCTATTCCTTGACCAGCCACACTGAGCCTAGGGCTGGCAAACCCCTGGCCCCATGTGCTACTTCACTGCAGCTGCTGCTCAGAACCAGCTGCTGGCCCTTGGCCCCACAGAGTTCTGGGCTTCAGCTATACATTGCCATCCTGCGCTGACTTGCAGCTCCTGGCTTTCTCGAACTCCACCTCTTCTGGCTCAGCATCATGCCTCAAAACGTCACTACTGTATTATTGTGTTAAAGATATTTTAGTATATCTGAAAATATTTCTTCAATGTTTCTTATGCATAGAAAAATGTACTATATACTGTATACTAAGACAAACATGTGACTAACTGATGTTAGATATGAACTATACCTAACTGTTCTGACTACAGATTCAACTTAAAGACAGATTAGGAATGGAACTAGTTCATGATCTGGGGATTGCCTGTATATGGATGAGTGCATGTATGAAAGGGAGAGAGAAATAATAGTTGTGTTTGAATTAGTATGGGTAAGTTAATAAGTTCATTGAGTTGTATAAATTTGTTTTATAATATTAGTGTAATACATGTAAGGAGCCCTGGTGGCTCAGGTTAAAAGTGTTCAGCTACTAACCGAAAGGTAGGTGGTTAGAATCTAGTAGCTGCTCCAAGGGAGAAAGATGTGTGACAATCTGATTCCATAAAGATTTACAGCCTTAGAAACTTTGTAGGGCGGTTCTATTCTGTCCTGTAGGATCATGATGGAATTGACTAGATGGCAACAGGTTTTTTATCGTATGCATATCCTAGTTCCTGTCTTAAAATCAAGCAGTTAAAATAACTGAATTCACTTTGTAATTTATTTAAAGTATCATGTTTATATAACAGTATATAGAAGCTCTTCAGTCTTTTTTTTTTTCTTTTTTGTATGTAGACATATGTTCCATATCGAGATAGTAAAATGACAAGAATCCTTCAAGATTCTTTAGGTGGCAACTGTAGAACCACTATTGTAATTTGCTGCTCTCCATCATCATATAATGAGTCTGAAACAAAATCTACTCTTCTGTTTGGTCAAAGGTTTGTTGTTTAAAAAATGCAAAGCCTAAATGTGGGTAGGTCTTTTATTAAGTCTTAAGAAAATGTCAAATAGATATAATGCAAAATCAGATAATAGATGTTACTCAAATTAGTACATACTGTGAGTGTGCTAAATAATACTCCTTTCAATTGAAAAAGAGTTAATAATACCAGCATGATTTATCTTTTAGGTTGTGTGAATTTGAATTAAATTTTGTACACATTAAAGTCAAATGTTACTTTAGTCAAATTTATGGGAGAAGCTTTAATTCAGCACTGAGAAAAATGAGCATTTGAATCAGAAAATAAAGTAAAAGCCAAACAGATATAACTCAGTGTTAAACTTGTTGACATATTATGATAGGTTCAAATAATATGAGGTGGTTAGCCAAGGAAAATTAATAATGACGACTTTATCTTTGACATTTAACAGTAATTTCATAATTCAGCCTTACAAACAAAATGGGAAAATACTTTTTTTTTTTTTTATTGTGTTTTGGGTACAGATTTACAAAGCAGATTAGTTTTACACTCAACAGTTCATACACATTTTGTTTTACAGCAGTGATCACAATCCCAATAATAAACAGCTCTCCTCCCTGTGACTACCTACCCCTTGCCTTTGTCCTTCTTACTTGTGCATTCCTGTCTGTCTAGTATTCCCCCTGTGCAAATGCTGCCCATCTGATCTCTCACAGTTGACTGTTGTGAGGGATGCATCTCCCTAGAGTAGGTATTCTGTTGGGAAGTCTTTCTCTTACTTGACTGAGAGCTAATCCACGGAAGTGAGTCCAGGTACAGGCCTGAGGGATAGATAACCCGGGGCTGTAGTCTCAGACTCTTTTGGGCAATATTTGGACAACTTGGGTTGCTGGTTGTTGGTCTTTTTTTTTTTTTAAAACCATTCACAGAAGTTGGGTCTTAACCAAATTTTGTTGGGTTTTGAGTATACTGATTATATAGCTTTTATAATATTTAGTCTAAGAGATAAATGGGCAAGAAGAGTTAAATTACTTATATGTACATAGAGAGATAAATATCAATTGAAAATAATTGTTTTTAGTCACATCCTTTCTGTTTTTCCAATTACTTCTCTTAGGGCCAAAACAATTAAGAACACAGTTTGTGTCAATGTAGAGTTAACTGCAGAACAGTGGAAAAAGAAGTATGAAAGAGAAAAAGAAAAAAATAAGACCTTGCGGAACACTATTCAGTGGCTTGAAAATGAGCTTAACCGATGGCGTAATGGTAATGACTTACACATTTGTTTTTTTAGTTTGTTGGATAGAAATTTACAGCTATTTTATAAATTTGAGATTCTCATGTGGATATAAATAAAAATAAAGTATATCCATTTTCACTTTTTAGATACTTAGGGATCATCAAATAAGCATGTGTAGAATTTTTACATTAAATTCTGATATGACTTAAGATAGTATGTATAGAGTCACAGAGGCAAACTCAAGCTATAGAAGTCATGAGATGGCAGCGTGCTTAGGTTAAGGTGGTTGTTAACTAGGTGCCATCGAGTCGGCTCTGACTAATAGTGACCCTGTGGACAACAAAATGAAAAGATGCCCCATCCTGTGCCATCCTCACAATACTTGCTATGCTTGAGCCCATTGTTACAGCCACTGTATCAGTCCATCTCGTTGAGTATCTTCCCCTTTTTTGCTGACCCTTTATTTTACCAAGCATGATATGGTCCCTTCTGATAACATGACCAAAGTACATGAGATTCTGGCTGTACTGCTTCTGAGACATATTTGTTTATTCTTCTGGCAGTCCATGGTATTTTCCGTATTCTTGGCCAACACCACAATTCATATATATCAGTTCTTCTTCAGTCTTTCTTATTCATTGTCCAGCTTTCACATGCATATGAGGCTATTAAAAATACCATGACTTGGGTCAGGTGCACCTTAGTCTGTAGATAAAAATGACAAGACTTGGTGACTGGAATTGGAAGATGGGGAGGATCCAAGGTAATTGCATGTTTTCAAATCTCAGAAAATGGGCAGATAGGTTGATAAGAGGTGCTGAAATTGAATAAAAATGAAACTAGTTTTAGACATGAAGATTTCTGTTAACGATTCTGTTTTTGTATTTTAGGGGAGACAGTGCCTGTTGATGAACAATTTGACAAAGAGAAAGCCAACTTGGAAGCTTTCACAGTGGATAAGGATATCACTATTACCAATGATAAACCAGCAGCCACAATTGCAGTTACTGGGAACTTTACTGATGCTGAAAGAAGAAAGTGTGAAGAAGAAATTGCTAAATTGTACAAACAACTTGATGACAAAGTAGGTATTATTGCTCATGTTCTATTTTGTTTAAAAATACTATTGACTTTTTTTTTCCTAATTCAATATTGTGGATCTTTTTTATGTATAAATCTTCCTTGATACTTGTTAAAATTTTAAAAATTGTTACTAGCCAAAAATACAAAATTACAATTTCATCATATTTACTTCTTTGCAGAAACTATGCCTGAGGCATTTGTTTGAAGGAAATTTAACATTGGATAATTGGAGAGACAGAATGAAATGACCTGTTGCAGCTAGGGATCTGAAGGACCCTAATAAAAGATGACTAGATAAGACATTAGATGTGGGAACAGAATAGTATGAAAATAATAATGTTCCTGCTTTGCTTAATCAGTAATGTCAATAGTGTGAAAAATACCAAATTATGAAGTGAATAGAAAGAAAAACAAGGGCAAAAACAGTAGAGACAAGAAGAAATTAATTGTGCGTTTTTTTTAACTTGGTATTTTTTATTATTTTTTCCCCTTATGTAGCGATGGCAGGTTCAAAGTGGCTGATGGCTATCATAGCTTTAAACATGTTAATTATTTTTTTAGCATTTAGAACATTTAATGAGCAGTTTTCGTAATCATGTTTTCTTGTTGCATTTGTTAATGATTACAAGAAATTCTATTTCAACCTTTTCTCAAGAAAAGAGATCGAAATAAGTTATATTGGATTTTGAGAAAGGCTTTTAAAATATTTTTGGATGTACTGATCTTTTAGAAAAATAATAAACTGCAAAAAAAAAAGGCTTTGATTCTCCTTTGATTCATTTGAATTCTGTCATATCTAATTTTATAATTTGTGTTAAGAAACAGAACCAGGTTGTAAGTTAATTTGTTAACTGGATACCTTACAATTCTAGGACGAAGAAATTAATCAACAGAGCCAGTTGGTAGAGAAACTGAAGACACAAATGTTGGATCAGGAGGAGGCAAGTTGAATAATTTTTTCCAGAAAAGCTGTATTGTTTGACCTTAACATTTACATAGGTAGAAGATAAAAGAATTTACAGAGTTCAGAATACAGTATATTTTATAATTTCTTGAATATGTGCTTAATTCATTGTAGATACTTTATTAGGTCAGTGCATCATATATGTTGAAGCAGATTTACTTCCTCTTAAGATTTTTTTTTTTCCAATTTGCATTCCATCTAACTGGAAGGAGAAGAGGACTTTTTAAAAATATGTACTCTTTAAATACACCTACTGGACTTTTTAACTCTTCTACTTTCCTTACTTTGAAGTATAGTGTTGTTTATTATCTTATTCATCTAAAACATTTCTTTTTGATCTTGTGGGGAAGATGTTCAGCAGTGGGCTGGAGTAACCATAGACTCCCTCCCGTGCAATGAAAAGTATTTACACACAGAAATGAGAGAGAATATAAGAAACACATTTTTTCATTCTCACTCATTCACTTAAATATGTAGATTTAGTTCTAAGAGGATTACTAAAGTGTTGATATCTGAAGCTTGTTTACTTTGATTTTAATAATTGTATAATTCTGGGTATGACTCTGTCATGTGAGTGTGTCATATGAATAAAAATAATTTTTTTAGCTCTGGTAGCAAGGTTCCTAAGGCATCTGACTGCTAACCAGCAGATTGGTGGTTCAAACCCACCAGCCACTTGCAGAAGCTAGATTGAGCAATCTAGTTCTGTAAAGATTTACCGCCTCAGAAACCCAATAGGGGTCACTATGAGTCGGAATCACTTGACAGCAGTGACTTTGGTTTGGTTTGATTTTTCTCCTTTTGGAGTCCCTGGGTCATGCAAACAGTTAAAACATACTCAGCTGCTTATTGGAATGTTGGAGATTTGAGTCCACCAGAGGTACCTTGAAAGAAAAGGCATGGTGATCTCCTTCAGAAAAAAATCAGCTTTTGAAAATTGTATGATACAATTCTACTCTGACGCATATGGGGTCAGCATGAGTCAGAATTCTCAGTAGCAACTGGTTTTTTCTCTTCTGGATTCCTCAAAGGCAAAGCCTATTTGTTTTGCCTTTTGTCTCCCACTTGTCTAGTATAGCACCTGCACATAATAGACAATCAGTGAATCCGTTGAATAAATGTGTGTTGCTACACTTACACTTAAGGATTGTGAGGGTGACACAGAACCAGCCAGTGTTTTGTTTGGTTGTACATAGGGTCACTGTGAGTCCGAGCCGACTCAATGGGATCTAACAACCAAAGCGACACTTACTAAAATCCATATTTTAGTCCGTTTGTGCTTAGCAGATGGTAAGTTAAATAGATGTTTGTTTGTTTTGTTTTGTTTTTTAAAAAAATAAAAATCTGTATGTTTATTTTGGTTGAAAAGAGATAATTTTTTATTCTTTCATGTAGCTTCTAGCATCCACCAGAAGAGATCAAGATAATTTGCAAGCTGAGCTGAACCGCCTTCAAGCAGAAAATGATGCCTCTAAAGAAGAAGTAAAAGAAGTTTTACAGGCCTTAGAGGAACTTGCTGTAAATTATGACCAGAAATCTCAGGAAGTTGAAGATAAAACTAAAGAATTTGAATTGCTTAGTGATGAACTAAATCAGAAATCGGTACAATATATTTTGTTTCCTTTCTTACTATTTAACTACAAGTATTCTTAATTGAAAAATTACTTAAATTGCTTATATCTAAATAAACCCAAGAAAGATAGCATCAGTTCTCAACAGACTCAAGTCTCAACTCAATTCCTCCTCTGTATGAAGCCTTAGAGGTAGAGGAAGGGAATTAGCTTTTTAGTTCCTTAAAGTCTATTCATCTGTAATTTAAAAACTTTATAAATGATGCTTGTTATTCCTAATATTAAAAAAGAAAAATTAAAAGCTCCTAGTTACTCACTTAAGCTATTTAGATGATTGTTCAAACTACAAATTGAAAACTATATATGAAAGTAATAAAATTCTAGTTAATAAAGTTGATTATTTGGCATAGTCATAAAGATATATAACTTCATAAAGCATTTATTTCTTTTACTGTTATATTTCCAATACTTGGAACACTGCCTACGTAGTACAATATAGTAAGATCTTCTTTTTGGAATTTTTACTTATCATTGATATAGGGCGGGAATTGCCAACGCATCACTGTAGTAATGCCAAAAACTCGTATATAGCTATGGTTGCAATGCTGTACTTGTTTCAACATCACCAAGGATTCACATTTTCTTAAGGGCTTGTTGTTGATGGCTAACTTTATGCTAGATTTTGACTCATTATCGGTACCTCCCAATTATTTCTCGGTCCATGTTTACCTGTCTACAGAATAGGAGTCAACACTATGAAAAAACATTTTTAAAAGATTCCCTGCTCCTGCTCATTTTCCTTTTTTTATCTCCAGAGTCATAGTTTAGCTTAAAGTTACAATTTAATACCATGGATGTCAAGGCATCTTTATAACATTTGATTAGGAGTATCATTAGCAAACCGTATTATTATTTTGAAGAACAAAAGAATTGCTTACAACTGAGAAGATTGCATGGTCCTTGATCACTGACTTAAGTCTTTAAAACATACATATTTGTGTCTTAGTTGTGAAGCTGAAATCCATCAGCACTATATTAGCAATAGAAGTTGTAAACCCATAATGTTCAGCATATTTTTATATGCTTTACAATATTGCTGCTCAGTTGTGAGAAGAATGTTGGTAATTTAAACGCTTGTCGTGGAAGCCAGCTACCTTATGAGATTTGCAAGATAACCAGTGTATTGTAAATTAAACTGAGTGATGGACATGTACTTCATTGATATTCAGAAACTTAATGACCAGTCACCAGAAAGAACAAGATGCTGAGATGATAGCATCTTTATTAAATGATACTGACTGACAGTAAGTTGCATTAAAAATATAGTGTCTGATCTGAAATGGAATGAATAGTTTTAAAATGGCCAAGTTGAGTTGGATTTTTCACAATTTTTGTGACTTCTTTGTTGCTGGTAACCAGCTGTTATTTTAAATTTATAATTATAGTAATTAAAGTCAGGGAGTAATATTCATTACTGGCTCCTGGATAATTGTATCATAGTATCAAAAATAATAATTAGTATCATTTGGAGGATTCTTTTCAGTGAGTAAATATATAGAAAGTACATAAAGAAAACATACTAACATCTAGAAAACTGTCACTTCAGTCTAACCTTAAATTACTCAGACTCAGTGTGCAATGATAGCCATACTACAGCAGTAAATGAAAATTGCATCTAATTAATTTTTAAGGATTCCACTACAGTAAGTATTTAAATTGAGATTTTATTTCATAGATTTAACTCTACTTGTTTTTGGTTCTGTTAGGCAACTTTAGCAAGTATAGATGCTGAGCTTCAGAAACTCAAGGAAATGACCAACCACCAGAAAAAACGAGCAGCTGAGATGATGGCATCTTTACTAAAAGACCTTGCGGAGATAGGAATTGCTGTAGGCAATAATGATGTAAAGGTAAATATAATAACTAAATATTTACTTTATCTGTACACAACTCATACTTTTGTGTACTATTTTTCACAAAGTTCTTTTCATACCCATTGTATCATCCTTACACCAGCCATGTGTGGTAGATGGTATCAACTCTTATTTTAAATAGATGAAGAAAGAAGGAATAAGGGATGCCCAAGTAAACATGTTCAATAAATAACATTTATTAGCTTCCATGTCTGGTTCTTTTCCTCTGTTATCTAAAGATTTTATACTTAGAAATTATATTAATTATCATACATGAAAATGGGTGATTGTAACAGCAGTGAAGATGGGCTCAGAGAGTAAACTGATTGCTAATGAGTAAAGATAAAAGATGAATATTGCTAATTCTTATTAAAAATTTTTAGTTTGAATAATTTCAAACATGCAGTAGTAGAGAGAATAGTAAAATGAATCCTAAAGTTACCAGTTATAAAAATTTTTCTGATACTTTTCATCTGTGTTTCTTTTCTTTTCCAGTGATCTTTTTTTAAGGATACTAATGTTAGTATGTTAGTAACATGTTAACCATGTTAGTACTAGACACGTGGTAAAAAATTTTAGTGACCTGTGGATTGAGCAAATTAAATTAGATCAAAACAAACTAAGACTAATTGCAAAAACATGTACATAAAATGCATGTTTTGTGTTATGTTGGTTGTAGTGGTATTTGCTTGGGCTGGTTAGCAGTCAGAATGCCTTAGGCACTACGCTACCAGAGCTCCCGATTAAAGCCTAATTATAGTAACAGAGAGAGAGAGAAGAAACTTATACTTGGGTTTGTAGTTTGTAATGAAAACCTCCTAGGAAGTTGAGTTTAACAAGAGTTGAAAATGAAATAAAAGTTTTCAATATGGACCACACATTGTTTCTGTTGACTTTATTTTTTAAGGCTGCTGTTTGTCAATGGAGGCAAGGATTTTTATGATCTTTCTTGTCTTATCATTTCATTTCTTAATGTTTTCTCACCTAAGTGAAACAAAGGAAAGGGGTTACTATTAAATACTGGGTGAATCGACTTACTTTGTCATGTGTTACTGAACATTTGTAACTTCTTTTTTTTTAAAAAAAAATCTCATGCCCAAATAAAGTGGTCAAGATAGAAACAGGGTTGAAATACTTATCATTTTTTGTGGCAGAGCCAATGATACAGTGTAAGTCTTCTGACTCTTAGACTGCTTTTTTCACTCTACACAACATTTTGAAAACAAATCAGCCTTGCAGATAATGTGTTTAAAAAAAAATTCTGTGGGTGTCAGTATTTTCATCATTTCTACATAATTCTTTTTCTATTAACATCATCAGTAAGCACTGATTGAGTACTGCTTAATTCTTTTAGTTATTTTTTGACATTAGATTCATTTATTCTTTATGTTGCGAAAGTGTATAGCTTTTGAGGAAGGTATTGTGTCATGTATGACCATTAAAATATCAAACAGAATAATTTTCACTGCCCTGACAAATCCCCTGTGCTTTTCCTATTAATCCCACCTTTTATCCCTGACAACCAGTCATCTTTTTACTGCCTCTGTAGTTTCACATTTTCCAGAATGTTACATAGTTGGAATCAAACAGTATGAGTAGCCTTTTAAGACTGGCTTCTTTCACTTAGCAGTATGTGTTTAAGTTTCTTCCGTGTCCTTTCATGGTTTGATAGCTCATTTCTTTTTAACCCTGACTAATTCTCCACTGTATGGATATACCATAGTTTGTTTATACAGTCACCTAATTGGTACATGTTTGTTTGCTTCTAGTTTTTGGCAGTTGTGCATAAAACTGCTATAAACATTTGTTTTTGTATGGATGTATGTTTTGAACGCATTTGGGTAAATACCTGGGAGCACAATTGCTGGATCATATGGTTAAGACTATGTTTATCTTTGTAAGAAACTGCCAGACTCTTCTGCAAAGTGGCTGTACCATTTTGCATTCCAACCAGCAATGAATGAGAGTTCCTGTTGCTCCATATCCTTGGCCAACATTTTGGAGTTGTGCATTTTACATTTAGGTCTGTGATCCATTTTGAGTTAATTTTTGTGAAAGATTGTAAGGCCTATGTCTAATTTATTTACATGTGCATGTCCAGTTGTTCCAAAGACTTTTCCTTTCTCCATTGAATTGTCTTTGCTCCTTTGTCAAAGATCAGTTTATATGTTTATTTGGATCTATTTCTGGTTTCTCTTGTATTCCACTAACCTACTTATCAGTTCTTTCACTAGTACTACACTACTTTATAGTAAGTCTTTAAGTCAGGTAGTATCAGTTCTCTGACTTTGTTATTCTTCAATACAGTGTTGGCTATTCTGGATCGTTTGCCTTTCCATGTAAAACGTCACTAGAATTCTGTTAATGAAGCCCATGAAAGTTAAGGAGTACACAGTGACCTGAAAGCCAATCTCCCATGTGGTGCTTTGGGGCAACATAGACTGGATAGTGTCAAACTAATCCAATAATATCCTTTTTGAGAGGAAAAAGTAAATGCTAGGTAACAAAGAGACAGTTGTTGAGCTCATGGGAATCTGAAAACTCTAGAATATTGTTTTTATTCTCCCTGAGGCCTGTTGGCTTTCCAAGTGTGGAAGCAAAGAGTCCCAGAGTGGGACTTTCCTTGCAACCTCAAGCTCCTAGATATCCTTGCAATTAAATTCATTCACATATTTATATATACATACACACAGTGACCACAATTCCTCTTTGGTGAATTTAAATATCATTCTTTACTACAACTTACATATACTTTTAAGCTCTGTATTCTATATGCTTACTGAAAGTAGTAACAAAAGAAAAAAGCATTCCAGGCACCTTATGAGTATTGAATAATATTAAAATACACAGTTTTAAAATAAGATTTTAGAATCTAATTAGGAATGCACACACTGAACATGTTTGGCTTCAAGTTTTCATTTCACTTTTTTCTCACAGCAACCTGAAGGAACTGGAATGATAGATGAAGAGTTTACTGTTGCAAGACTCTACATTAGCAAAATGAAATCAGAAGTAAAAACAATGGTAAAACGCTGCAAACAGTTAGAAAGCACACAAACTGAGAGCAACAAAAAAATGGAAGAAAATGAAAAGGAATTAGCAGCATGCCAGCTTCGTATCTCTCAAGTATGTGTTACAGAACAAAGTTTCTTTACTTATTGAACAGTACATATAAACTTATTACAAGACTTTTCCAAAAATGAACTTCTGTAGGCTATTTTGGGTTAATTGAGTGGGTTTTCATAGCTTAGCTATAGTATAATAGAACATGAATGATTAATTGGGTTATATATGTTAACATATTTATCTTAAGTATAGAAATTTTACTAATAAGATGTCCCTTATGTGACTAGTGAAGAATTCCAGGGTGGACAAAACTGAAGGGAACCCGTTTTCTGGCTTTGGCAACTGAATAGATAGGGCTATTCCCCAAGATAGGAATTGTGGAATACGAGAGTTAACTGGAGATAACTGTAATAATAATTCATGTTTTGGCCTTCAGTGCCTTAGTTTGCGAGCTGTACAGATGACCTATTTATTGATTAAACCCTTTTAACATAATCTGACCTTGAACGCTTCAGGTTTAAATTTCTTTAAACTTAATAAATTGGTTTTAAAAAAATTGCTTACTTTCACATGATCTTTAACAATAGAATATGTGCATGAAATACTTTTTCCACTTCATAACAGTGTATTTTTTTCCAAAAGCATGAAGCCAAAATCAAATCCTTGACTGAATACCTTCAAAATGTGGAGCAAAAGAAAAGACAGCTGGAGGAATCTGTTGATTCCCTGAGTGAAGAACTAGTCCAGCTTCGAGCACAAGGTTAGCCCAATTATCCATGAGTTGTCTCTATATTAATTCTTTCTTTAATTATGATAAGCTCATATTGACAATGTTAGAGAATGTTGAGAATATGGATAATTGGAAATAGTAAATCATACATTTTAATGTGGCTTTGAAACGTACTTTGGAAATAGTATCTGAATATAGAAATGATCAGCCTGGGGATCTCACACATTTATGAAGTTGTGTGTGTGGCCATAGAAGATTTAGAAAATTACTTCATTTTCTTACCATGCCATTAATAACCCATGCTATTCTGGGACTGGGTGAAGTAAATAGAAGAATCTGTAATAGTAACACAAAGGATATACCTAGATACACTAGTCAACATGTCATTGAACTTGGGAAAACTTAACTAGTAGATGGCTAATTGAAAGCCAAGTACTAATTAGGAACATACCCCTCATAAAATGCAATCATTCCTAGGCTTATATGAGTAACTTTCAGGCTTATTTTTTGTCTTTTCTCTCCCTGCTTAAACAGAGAAAGTCCATGAAATGGAGAAGGAGCACTTAAATAAGGTTCAGACTGCAAATGAAGTGAAGGCAAGTGTGATTTACATTGCAATTCTAATGGCTTTAATTCATCATTATTTATTTTGACTGGTCTGATTTAAATTAACACCCTTTCCCCTAATAATTTTAGCAAGCTGTTGAACAGCAGATCCAAAGCCACAGAGAAACTCATCAAAAACAAATTAGTAGTCTGAGAGATGAGGTTGAGGCAAAAGAAAAACTTATTACTGATCTTCAAGAGTAAGTGTTACGCTTTTGTTTCCTCTTGCTCTTAAGCTGAGAATATTTAGAAACTAATTGGCAGATGTGGGATAATTAGATAAGAAGGAATAATGCATTGTTGATGGGCAGTATGTCCTTACTAGAAATCCACATTTTTCATTGAAATTGAAATTTTCAACTTAGAAAATACAGAGTTATTTGACTTAGGAATATAACTTCTAAGTTCCAAGTGAAAATTTGGTATTTTCTTAGCTCTTTTGCTCTTAACTGCAAAGAAGGAAAAAATCCCCCAACTTAAATTCATTATTGCAAGTTGACATCAGTCTCCAAATCATTTCTTCAAATTCCTTTTTTAAGAAATCTTTAACTTAGAAAAACTTTATTGGTAACTGTGAATTTAAAGTTTTGAGGGTTTGTTTGTTTTTGTTTTTTAAATAAAAGTTGTCATCTTCATTAGGTGACGTTTACCCTACTTCCATAACTATAAGTACATAGAGTAGAATTTATAAAGATTACAGGTTTGCAACTAAATCATGATCTGAGTAGGAACCAGAAAAGAGTAGCAAAACAAAATGATGATGAGTTTTGGGTCATGGGTCTTAGTATTAATACCTAATGGAATTAGAGATGAGAATTCAGGGACATGAAAGGCATGGAAGAATAAAATCATGGTTTCAAAGTGAAATATGAAAAAGTACTGCATGGCTATCAATAGCTAAGTCCCTATCTCTTCACCCTCTAGTCTCTTGGAGGGTAGGATAATAGAGGCGGCCTTGGGAATATGAAAGGTGAAATTATAAAAGTTAAGAGTTTGAAGATTTGTGATTGAAATATTGCTGATGGCTTATTGTCTTAAAAGTCTCCTTTTGGTTTGTTTAATAACATTGCTATATATAGTTCATAGTGAATTCTCAATTCAGAAAACTGTGATGTTGATGTTGTGGGGGGTTCTCCACCCCACCCCCACCTCCTTCCCCCACTTATCAGCCAAAACCAGAAAATGATACTAGAACAGGAACGTCTGAGAGTGGAGCATGAGAAATTGAAAGCTACAGATCAGGAAAAGAGCAGAAAACTACATGAACTTACGTGAGTAAATGTTTTATTTTTAGTTTAAAAATAAAAACTACTTGGATGATTACAAGCATTGCTCTTAGATATATCTCAAGAATACATTTTTTTACTTTCTATTAGTTCAAGTGGTTTGACTTATACGTAAAAACTTCCAATATGTTCTTGAACTTTAATGAAACCATTATTTCAGTAATGGTCAAGATTCAGATTCCATTTTATCAGCCTGCTTGCTGTTTCTGTGCTACCTTCCATGTTGACTTCAGGGTCCATCATAAAAATGAATTTAAAACATTGCATTAAGTACTTTAGAAGATTTCTGTATCTACCACAGAAAGAGAATTTTTATAAGACTTGATTTTGCATAAAGAAAATGATTGCTTTAGCCTTATCTTTGAACACATTTTCACCGATTTTTTTAAATTTACTAATAGTCCTGTACTCAGTTTTTGGGAATCTGAGCAAAAAGAAAACTTATGATTATAATTGTTTACATACCTTAAATTTGCAAGAGATAATAGGTAAATAAATTTTTAGGGATGGGCACACTATCAGGACCAGTTCAGAGTTAATTCTATAAAGTTTTGTTGGCATTGTCAGCCATAATTTTGTTTAGAATACTTTAAATGTAAATTATGTGAAATGCTTTAGTATTTTTAAAGTTTATGATCTCTGTAATTCCGAGCTAATCTGAACCATTTTGGACAAATAGTGGTATGTTGTATGAGACATATTCTGAAAAATAAAGAAGAATTCCTTAATGCTTTGAATTCTGCTATATTTTGTTTTGCTTATTCTGTGGTCATGTGAGGAGGTATATTTATTTTAAATAAGCAATACATTTAAAAGAAGATGATGAGGCTTATAAAAAAATTTTGCAGGGTATAATACAGGTCCACTTTTTAAAGTATTTCTCGTTTATTTGAATTTAAGAGCTGATCTTTTCAAATAAAAGGGATTTGATTCAAGTCTTCTATATAAAACTAGAATTTTATGAATCAAAGTTGAAAATACATATATTCTTTTACTGTTTAGAGTTATGCAAGATAGACGAGAACAAGCAAGACAAGACTTGAAGGGTTTGGAAGAGACAGTGGTAAGAAAAGCTTAAAAATAAATAGGATTGGGAGTATCCTATTGTTTTATTCCCCCATCTTATCATAAATTTGAAGGCTGAGTCTCCAAAATATTACTATTTTTAATTCAAGGCAAAAGAACTTCAGACTTTGCATAACCTGCGGAAGCTTTTTGTTCAGGACCTGGCCACCAGAGTTAAAAAGGTAATAGAACAATATTGACATAGATACTTGTATAAATCACACTTACTGTGTTTAATTCCTTTTTTATATAAATAAAGTAATTTTAAGCTGTCATAAATTTTTTTATGTCGTTAGTAACTTTTGTGATCTTTAAATTTTTCATAATCTTTCATCTGTATTCTTTTCCCAGAGTGCTGAGATTGATTCTGATGACACTGGCGGCAGTGCTGCACAAAAGCAAAAGATCTCCTTCCTTGAAAATAATCTTGAGCAACTCACTAAAGTGCATAAGCAGGTAATAAAGAGTATGTTAGGTGGTAGCAAAATTTGTTGGTGGCCAGTATTTCAATCTTTCAGAGGCTTAAAGAATTTTCATTATTTTATATTTATAAAGCAGGTATATAAAGAACCTCTAGCAACTCTTAGGGGATAATATTTAATAAACATATCATCAAAAGAGGCTAATGAAAACATGTTATCTTATTTCTTCTGTAAGATTTTTAGTCTGTCAGTTTTTAAAATTCATTCATAGTAATTTTGGAATTTCTGGTAGACAAGTCTTTAAAATAAAACCTTTTATTAGATTGTTTATATTTAATGTCCCAAGTATAAAATATATAAACTAAAAAAAAAGAAAAATTCACTGCCATCGAGTTGATTCCAACTCATAGTGACCCCTCCCTGGGTTTCCGAGGTGGTAGCTCTACAGAAGTAGATTGCCGAGTCTTCCTTCCAAGGAGTGGCTGATGGGTTTGAACCACCAGCCTTCTGGTTAGCAGATGTCTTAAGCACTACGCCACCAGAGCTCCCGTGAAATATATAATGAGGCAATTTATGGTTTTTTTTTTTTTTAAAGTAACATTGGTTTTGCATACTTTTTGTTGTGATAAGTGATTAAGATTTCTAACAAAAAAGTAACACTCAATAGCTTATCTCTTTGTTATTGTAAAGCTGATGTTTATACAAGAGTAAGATTAAAGAAATTTTCATTTTTCTTGCCTTCAACACTTACTAAATTAGTTTGCTAAGTTTGTGCTTACTTTCATTTCCACCAGATTAATATCTTACTGAAGTGAGCTAGCACTAGTGTTGTATGTTAAAGTATTTGCATAGTGGGAGGAAAGGATAAGCTCCTCTCCCCTAAATTAAATTATATGTGTGAAAGAAATGTGTGTGTGTGTATGAGAGAGAGAGAGATTCCTTATATATTTCTGCCTAAATTAAATTAGCTAAATGAGAAATAAGCCTTACTATAAAATGTAGTTTTATTTGCCCTCTAAAAAGAAATTGTGAAATGTTCATACTTTCTCGGTTCATCTTGTTAAAGCTAGATAAATTTTCTTTACCTGCTTTTAGTTGGTACGTGATAATGCAGATCTTCGCTGTGAACTTCCAAAGTTGGAAAAGCGACTTAGAGCTACAGCTGAGAGAGTGAAAGCTTTAGAGTCAGCACTGAAAGAAGCCAAAGAAAATGCATCTCGTGATCGCAAACGCTATCAGCAAGAAGTAGATCGTATAAAGGAAGCAGTCAGGTCAAAGAATATGGCCAGAAGAGGACATTCTGCACAAATTGGTTAGTAGGACATATTAATATCTTGAAACCTTGCTTGGTTTGAATGTTTTTATGTAGTCAGAAACATAATCTGATTCATTCATACATGTTGGCATGGAGATATTTGTCTTTTTTTCTAATTTATCAAAGACTGGCATTGTTCGAAAGAGTAGAAAATTGAAGCATGACCACATTTATAGGATAGGAGGATAAATACCTAGCAAAACAAGAATGATCAGGGATAGGGGAAATTATAGAGAGCAATGTTAAGAGAGAATTAAAGGGAGAATTGTGAGAAACATGTCATCTGCAGTATTTCATGCTTCACACGAATTACTGGCATAGGGACAAGATATAGTAGAGGCTGAAGAGCTCAGCTGGTGCAAACTATTTGCTATTGGCTGTTAACCTAAAGGTTAGAGGTTTGAATCCACCTGATGGCTCCACAGCAAAAAGGCCTGATGATCTGCTTCTAGAAAGATCATAGCCAAGAAAATCCTGTGGAGCAGTTCTGCTCTGTAACACATGGGGTCTCCATGAGTTGGGCTGACTCTGGCAGCTAACAAGGATTATATAGGTTCCTGGAAAAAAGAATGTAATCAATATAAAGAAAAAGAGGAATTCACTGAGAAACAAAAAGGCAAAGAAAAACACATTTGAAAGTTTGTTATGAGTAATAAAGAGACCTAGGCAGTTATTGTTGTCATATGTTAAGTTTTATTCTAAAGTTAGTCTTTGTTTTTCATATTAGCTAAACCTATTCGACCTGGGCAGCATCCAGCAGCTTCTCCAACTCATCCAAGTGCAATTCGTGGAGGAGGTGCGTATATACAGAACAGCCAGCCAGTGGCAGTACGTGGTGGAGGAGGCAAGCAAGTGTAAGCTTTTACACACGTCCACAGGTTTGTGGTTTGTATCTGGCTTTTGAATCATAATTCCATGTGGAAACTTTCAGCCACAGGTTGTTAAACAATTTTTTAAATTCTCCATTAATGTCATGATTTTTTTTGAATGTGTATGATTGTAAAAAGCAAGTTGGCAAGGTTTCTTTGAGTCTTTTTTCATAGTTCAGATCATACTTTATATTCAGTTCTGTTTCCTTACTGTTTTTAAACTAACATATTGGATTATTATTAATAGCTCTTGGCATTCTGTCTAATGAATCTACCATAGTTAACCATACATTTAATTACGTTAATTTTTTTCCATATTAGAAATTTTCTAAAATTGAAATTTCCAGATATGAAATTTGAAGTACAAAACATCACTTTATACTCCTTCACCTCCTAGATGACTTCAAGAAGATTCTCACAAGTGGAATTACAAGAGCTATGGATATTTTTCAGATTCTTAATACATAATACCATATTGCTTTCCAGAAAGACTGCACCAAATTGCATATTAGCCAAGGATACTAGCCATTGTTGCATCCTTGCTAGCTAGTATTGAGGATTAATAGTTTTAAATTTTCTAATTAAATAAATAATTATAAAATGGCATCTAATTGATTTATTTAATGGAGTTGGGTATTTTTTGTATTGTTATTGGGCCATTTTTTTTTAGCGCATTAGCTTTGTCCATTTTCTATTCATCTATATTCATTCATTCATTTTTAGTTATGTAAGTACTATCCATTGGATAAATGTCAAACTGGAAGGTAAATACCATCCAGTGATACCACCTAATAGTGTGTTAAAGTTTGCTTTACATATTATAAGAGCTCTGGAGACACAGTGCCTAAGGCATTTGACTGCTAGCCAGAAGCTTGGCAGTCAAACCTACTAGCCACTCTGCGGAAGGAAAGATGAGGCAGTCTTCTTTCTGTGAAGAATTACTGCCTTGGAAACCCAGTGAAGGATTGTTGTGAGTCAGAATCAACTCGTTGGCAGTAGGTTTTGGGTTACATATTATATAATTTTTTAAGTTAAAAGGTTTAAATTATTTAAACTATGGTACATACACACAATGGAATTCTGTGCAACTATATAGAATAATGATGAATTCTCAGAATATACTATAATAACATAGTTGAATCTGGAGGAAATGATGCTGAGTAAAGTAAGTCAATTATAAAAGGACAAATTATACTGTATGGTCTCACTATTAGAAAAAAAACAAGAATAGATATGCATACAAAAAGCAATGTTCTTTGGTGGTTACCAGGGATGGGGAATCACTTTCTAGATAATAAACACTTGTTATTTTTGATATGGGTAAGGGAATACCAAATAAGGGTGAAGTCAGCATAACTTGACCAAGGTAAAAGATGATACTAAGAAATACATAAGAGTAAGGCATTTTTTTTTTGAGTGCCTTCTGGTGGTTCTTGGTTTTTTTTATTATTATTATTATTATTATTAATTATGATTTAGGTGAAAGTTTACAGAGCAAATTCACTTTTCATACAGCAGCTCACTTACACTTTAAAGTCCCATGACATTGGCTGCAATTTCCCACCATGCAACAGCTCCTATAAGGGATGATTTTGCTAAAAGCCACAATGTACACAATTTTGCAACAACAGTAATGACAACCAAAAATATATATGTAGTTACAAAGGTGGATATGTGTGCTTATATACATATATAGGTAAGCACATATAACTATACATGTGTGCGTGTATAGGTGTTTTCATGGGCAAATGTACATACAAGTTTCTGTGTACCACCTCTATATTCATATATAAAATAAAGTACATAGGGGCACAGTTATGGATACTCTCTAGACAATTAAACACCTTGTGGTATTGGGTTACTACGTTTAAGGGCTTCTTGTTGTTGTTTGCCATCGAGTCGGCCCCAACTCATAGCGACCCCTCCTTGGGTTTCCGAGGCAATATCAGTACGAAAGTAGGATTGCCCAACCTTCCTTCTGAGGAGTGGCTGGTGGGTTTGAACCGCCAACCTTCTGGTGAGCAGTCAAGTGCCTTAGGCACTATGCTACCAGAGCTCCTAGGTTTAAGGGGTTAGGACCTGCAAAAACGGCAAGGAGACCGCATGTTTTGACCTCCTCTAATCCCACAAAAGAGGAAGACAGAATTACCATCAATAGCCTATTCCCCTGAGGCCCAACATGCTGCCTCCCTCCAGCCCTTTCTCCAACCGTTCCTCCCAAAGCAGCCACCACCTCTCTCCTGGGTTCGCTAATTCGCTGCAGTGGCCACACAGAGCTCACAGATTATGGGGTTTATTAGGGAAGCACCACAGGGTACAAATCGAGTTCAGGAAAAATGTTCAGCCTCTCTCCCAGCCCACCGTCCCTCAGGCAGTAGTCTCTCACAGTCTTTTTCCCAGCAGTGCTGGTCCCTCGGTGTCTCTTGCGTCTCATTCCCAGCAGCACGTCTTCCTCAACTAGCAGTCAGAGTTCTGCCTCTAGGAGGCCTCCTTTTGAGCTTGGCAGGGTGGCTAAACCAACCAATCATAACAACAGAATTCTAAGCACCTGAGAGTGAGCCTCCCATAACATTGCATTGTGCCATGCCCAACAGAAATAACACAGGTGGATAACATTTACAACCAGGAGCTCGTCAGTTGCTCATTCCACTACTGAATTTACAATGACTTATGGGTAGAAAAGCCATACTAAGTAATTAACTACACACTGTAGGACCATAGTCTTGGGGGCAACTTGAACAATTGGCTTTACTTGGGTGGTAAGGATAATGTTCTATGACCAATCATGGGAGAGCAAAAGGGCAGTATTTGCATAGGGTGATAGCTCAGGGGGCAGGAATGCCTAGGAAAGGATACAGGGAAGAGGTAATTATAGGGAGGAAGTAGGAAGAGAGCTGTTACATTATGGGGAATTGCAGTCAGTGTCATGAAATAAAATGTGTGTGAACTGTATGCAAAATGAATTTGCTTTGTAAACTTTCACATCCTAGTTTGCTGAGTAGCATCTGAGGTCTTAAAACCTTCCAAGTAGCCATCTAAGATCCAGAGACTCAAAGAAACTAGTCTATAGGACTAATAGTCTACATGAACCATACAGTCTTACCTACCTTGAGACCAGGACTAAATGGTTCCCTGCTACCACCACCAACCTGTCTGACCAGGTACACAATAGATGGTCCTGGGTAGAATGAGAAAAAAATGTAGAACAAAACTCAAATACCTAAAAAGGGCCAGACTTATTAGACCACTAGAGACTAGAGGAAAACCTGTGAGA
Organism: Orycteropus afer afer; assembly: GCF_000298275.1. Taxonomy (NCBI): domain Eukaryota; kingdom Metazoa; phylum Chordata; class Mammalia; order Tubulidentata; family Orycteropodidae; genus Orycteropus; species Orycteropus afer. Next base: position 7,789,549 of record NW_006921677.1, read on the forward strand.
CTGTTGCTTTAAGCTTGGAACTCAAACCATTCCTGGAGGTCACCTATCAGCCAAAAGAGAATGATTCATAAAATAAATAATATCACCTGTGAGTACTGGTCTTCTAAATGAGACCCTGCACCAAAGATGAGAAGATAAAGCAGAACGAGGAAGCTAAATTAATGGAAACAGAACAGCCAGAGTGGAAATAATGAGAATGCTAGCACATTGTGAAAAGTGTAACCAATGTCATTAAGTAATATATGTAAAAATTATTAAATAAGAACCAAATTTGCTATGCAAATTGTCTCCAAAATCACAGTGTAATAAAACAAACTAAAGAACACCACCACCATGAAATGCTTCTCTGAGTTTACAAGTAAGCCTTTGAAAATGTTGAACAAAGTATATAAAGAAGGAAATTCAGGAAAGTAAATACTAATTGGACATCATTTAAAAAAAAAAAAGTTTAAACTGATAAATATTCTAGTATTGTATAATACGTGTAGCTTCCTTTTTAAAACTTAATATATTCTGAACATTTTCTTCTGCAACATGGTTAGTTAATAGCTGCCTCATATTTTATAGCAGAAACTCAGATTTTAAATTCTAGGATGTGTTGGTGCTTTGGAAACTAAAAAGCACCAAATAATCAACAATTGCTCTTAGTTTGAGTAGATATTAAACTATTTTTGAGGATTCACATTTTTGTTTACTTCCTTTTTTTTTTTTTTCTCTCTCTTTTATGCCTGTCTTTTGTTTGGCTGGAAGCCATAGGTGTGGGTTCAATTCCAGACCTGAAGGGCAGCTAGGGGCCATAGTCTCAGTGGTTCCACCAGGCTCTATCAGACCAGCAAACCTTGTCCCCTCCTTTTTTTTTCCAAATGATTTTGAGTTTTGTTCCACATTGTTCTCCCTCTCTATCCAGGATCTCCTACATAAATCACACTCCAAGTAGTTGACAGTGGTAGCCAGGCACCATCTAGTTGTTCTGGTCTCATAGTCGTATAAGCTGTGGATCACATGGTGTACCAGTCACTGGGACTAATTGTTTCCATGAATCTTTGGTTTTGTTCATTCTTCTTTGCTCTGGATGAGGAGAGACCCATCGTTGTATCTAGATGGCTGCTTGCGAGCTTTTAAGATCCCGGCTGCTACTCGTCAACGTAGGAGGTGGAAGAATGTTTTGTGTAGTATGTTATGCCAATTGAGCTTGATGTCCCCTGCGACTATGGTCCTGAGCCCACAGATTCAACTACTCGGTCCCTCTGGGTAGCTGGCTGTGACCAAGAGAGGATTCACATTTCCAGCAATTTGATTATTGTGACATAATATGGAATTTAAAGAGTATGAACTTTGGAGTCCATCTAAGTTTTAATCTTTCTACTTTTCTGAACTTGAGCATTTATTTATTTATTTATTTATATTTTAATCAATTCATGCTTTCTATTTTGACTCATTTAAAATCCGTTATTAAACTAAATTAATGCATTCATGACTTAAACATTTAATGTATAGATAAAACAACATTTTCTACATAGCACAGTAACATCACACCTAACAAAATTAATCAAAACCTAACCAGTTAACGTCAAGTTGATTCCAACCCCTGGTGACAATGGCTGTTTTGTTAGAAGTAGATCACCAGGTCTTCTGAGGGGCCTCTGGGTGGACTCTTAACTTCCAACCTTTTGGTTAGTAGCTAAATACTTAACTGTTTGCTCCACTGGTATTTTTAAAATGAAATGTCCTTTACAACTTGTTTTTCTAAACGAGAATACAATCCAGGACTTTTTACATTTGGTTTTAATCCCATAAATTTCTTTTAATCTAATGTCGCCTCTCTTTTTAATGACTTCAATTGATTGAAAAGAGTAGTCCAGTTATTTAGAACATATGGCACCTTTACATGTGTTTGATTGCTTCTATATGTTGCCATGTTCCTCTATCCTCACTATTCCCTGTACATTGGAAAGTAGAAAAGCATTGATTAGCGTCTTTGATTACCTAGTGGTGGTGTTACAAATACCACAAGTGGGTTGCTATAAAGAGCAGAAATACATTTTCACATAATCCTGGAGACTAAAATTCTGAATATGATTTTTGATTGTATTATCCTTTCTGTGGGCACTTCTTCTATTTCGGGTAGCTGCTGGCAATCAATCCTTGGTGTTTCTTTGCCTGTAGAAAATCCTCACATGGCATCTTTCTTCCCTGTGGTTTGTCTCTTGTCTAAACTACTCTTTCTGTAAGACACCACTTAGAGGTGATTGGGTTCATACCCACTCTACTCTGGTGTGGTCTTATTAACATAACAAAAGAAAATGTCTAATTCCAGTCAGGCTCATATTTTCAGGTACAGGAGCTAGGAATTCAACACATATTTGGTGGGGACACATTCATTCCCTAATAATTAGATTTGGAGTAAACATTTTTTGAGAAGAGTATATCATAGGTTATATATGCTTAATGTGGTGTCACATCAGTTGACATAAAATAGCTGGTTTTCCTGCCAAATAAAGATGCTTCTGTATTTTCCATGTTTGAACAGTAACTTTTTTCAACCTCCTTTTAATAGTAAGTAGTTCTTGAGATTTAAGGTGTTAACCTAGCAGAGTGGGTATTCTACAGATCCAAGCTGCTTTTCCCTAGCTTTTTAGGAAGTGGGTAGCTGAGCAGATTTATTTTTTCCATCCAAAGAATGAGAGTGTGTATGAAGTTCATTTGGATATTGTTACTACATTAAAATTATACGCAGACTTTGAACTCACCTCATTTGCTGAAAGAATAGACCATAATCTTTGTTAAATATAATTTTAGTTTTAGCCAGAAAGTATAACTCTGATCCCAGTGTAATGACAGCATTTTAGCACATGAGGGAGATCACTAACCTAGCTCAACTGAGTTTTCAATATCTGAAACAATTACAAAAGTAAAATTGGTTGCAGGTTTATTTTATTGCTCATCCAAAGGATTGTGTTATACTTTTTAAACTCTTACATTAGTCTTAAACCATCTTTCCTCTTTTAAAACAAATACTTCATCATGCATAGCTGTATTGGGGAGAATAAAAGCAAGTGAAAGGCTGATCTCTTTTTAAACATTGTACAGCTGATAAATAGTTCTTCTACTTAAGAGTTACTAAAAGGAAAAAAAAGTCATTTTATGTTATCTTTTAAATGTTGGGGAAAGTGATTGAAGCTGTTAAGTAAAATATTTTTAAACTGTTGGGGCGATTTAATTATTTATTTTTGTAACTTACCTCATTCTTCATGATTATCACAAATAAACATGAGTTTTGTATAAATAAAAAGATCTCTATGCTTTCTTCCATTTTCAGGTGTTGAAAAGTAAGTGAAGTAAGAAGAGGACATATCAAGCAGAGTCATTTAATGACTTTATAACCTCTACCCTCTGGGGACTGTAGTTACAACTTTTTTTTTTAATGTATAAATTATACCTGGCTTGTACAGCTGTTTCCTACCCACTCTTGTAAACTCTGCTGCTTCCCAACACAACTAGAGTGCAATTTTGGCGTCTTAGGAGGGAAAAATAATGACAGTTTACGACTGTGGCCCTATTTATTACACAGTTTGTCTTTCATGTCTTAAATTTAGTCTTCACTGTGCCAAGCTGACTGTACCTTATAGGATTGGGTTTTGTTTTGTTTTGTGTGTGTGTGTTTATTTTTAAATCTCAGTTTAAATCTCCTAGCTGCTACCACTCATTGTTTTTCTTTTCTTATTAAAATATCTTCCTTATTTTAGGGAAAATAGAACATTTAGATTAAATGTCTTAAATTTTACCACTTACAACACTACATGCCCACAAAATATTATCAGATCAGTACTGTATTTTAAAATTCCTGGAAGTTACTTCAGGGTTAAAATAATTTGTATCATCTCTAAAGTTTGTTTCTGAAAACTACTGTTTGAGCACTGAAAATTTAAAACTGCCTAACTAGGCATTTGAGACTGAACAAGGCTACTTAATTGTTATCTCATGAAATGCCTGTTGCTGAGTTGATTTTAAATAGAAATGTCTTAAAATATCAAAAGCAAATCTAAGTTTAAGAAAGAGAGTTTGAAGAATTGTATTTCTCTTCATCCTGATTCCATACTTACATAGCTTGATAGAATGAAAATACTCTGCTTCATTCTGGTGAGCCTTCTAGCTACTGTAAAAACTGAACAGATATTCCTTTGTCATCTTTAATATATAAAGTGAACTAACCTATTACAGAATTACATAATTTTACGTTAGCACTATTTTAGTTGATCTAAATTTTTAGCCTATGGAAATTGTGAAAAAATGTAAAGAAACACAACAAATACATAGTGAATTTAAAAGTACATAGGTCTATTTTGTTCTGAACTCACTGGTGTGCTTTTTAACTGCTACACTAAGCATACACTATAATTTATTTCTTATTTAGGCTAGATAATGGTGAACTGTTTGCAGGTCACTAATCCTTATTAAATATTTTATTGGCTAAAACCCAAAATTTTATAATTAGTACTAAGTGTGTACTTTTGCCACTTCTTCCTAAGTGATTAAGTCAGCGGTTTATTTTAGGAAGTTATAAAAGTAATAGAGAAGAGAGATTTCAATATTTGCTTCATCATCAATGGGTTGAGGAGAACTATTTTAGCAGGAGAAAGTGGGATTTAAGATTATTCAGTCAGTAAAGAAACTTGGAAAGGTCTGTGTTAGGATCTAGCTGACAGGATTAACATTTTGAAAAAGTTTTATACACAGATATTTGTAGTATTAAATTTGGGGCCATAATCGGAAGATTCAGATTATAATTGGCTTATTTTTCTATTTACTTAACTGTTGTAATTTCCACTTTTATAATAATTTTGATTTAAAAGATAAACTTATTTTTTTAACAGTCAAAAATCTTTGCTGTTATCTTCTGAAACCTTTGAAATGATTGTGTGGCTTTTAGGACTGATCAAAAGAAACACTCCAAAAATTGAGATGAAACCTTGGTGCAGCAAGATAGAAGTAATGCAATTAACTAAAAAAAAATTGCTACAGCCTACTTAGGATCATTTTCTAAACGGAGAAATATTTGGCTGCATTCACATAGACATTTGTATTTTGCTTTCAAAGAAAACTTGCTTCTTTGATATTCATAAATGAAGCAGAATTTATTTTCTCTTTTGTGTACATAATGGTAGTTTCTTCATTCTTCTACATAATTTTTCATGAGTATTGGTGCTGTGTAAAAACAATAAATTGTAACTAGCATGTGGTTCAGAATACACATTAGGTTTTTTTTTTTTTTAATGGTTATTTTCTATTTATAATTTCTAACCCTTTACAAAGTATAGCAAGAATTTCATAAATTTGTTTTCATCATGGCACTGTGCTTTCTATTTGTGATGGTAGGTCATTTACTCTTAGAAATGGAAATTCTCGTCATATAGAAGAACATCAATAACTTCAACTTGCAGTATCTTTTTTTTTTCTTTTTTGTTTTTTTACTGGATATATTTACGTTCCTCTGAAATGGTATTGATAATGATTCAGAAGAGAAACAATGAAATAAAAGAGTAATATTTATTCATGGTGATCAATTAAATTATTTGCCTAACTTAATAATACTAACTACTGTGCATAACTCTCAATTTGACATGAGATGACAGAGAAGAGTCTCAGTCTGCCTGTGGAATATTCTGGTTTATTTTCAGTGCTTGAAGATACATTAAAAATAATTGGTTTGGGGAAGACGCCATATAATTTTAACTTGCATGCTGTAAATGTGTTTTATGTTTAAATAAAGAAGCAAATTTTTTTGAAATGTTAAGACTTTTCTTAAAACTTACTTAAGTTATTTAACTAATTAGGTTGATTTTGTATTAAGCCACAATGTGGCTTTCTGTCTTGAGAGAACAGTAACAATTGTAAATTATTATTCTTACATACTTTGTTTCCTAATGTACTATAGGGATGGGAGCTCTGGTAGCATAGTGCCTAAGGCACTTGACTGCTAACCAGAAGGCTGGCGGTTCAAACCCACCAGCCACTCCTCGGAAGGAAGATGGGGCAATCTACTTCCATAGTGATACTGCCTTGGAAACCCAAGGAGCGGTCGCTATGAGTCAGGTCCGACTTGATGGCACATAACAACAACAATGTACTATAGACTCTTCGCACCTATTAAATATATGGGATGAAGAACTAAGGTAGAAATTAATTATGTATCTCACCTCCATTATTTTACTTCAGTATAAGAATACATGTTCAGATTTCTTTTTCAAATATTTGCTCAATATTCACGTTTAGCTAGTGATTAGCTAAAGAGAGACAATTCAAATGGTGATTGACTTTTGTTTTTAGTTTTTATCTTCTAAAATTATTACGAAACATTCTAACAATACATAAAAGTGGACAAAATAATGAAATCCTAAGTATTTATCACTTAGTTTGATCACATGTCAGTGTTTAGGTAATTTTGTTTATTTTGAAGCAGTCCCAGATTTCATACGCTGTGCTTTAAGATACAGTAAGCAAGCAAAAACAGCTACCATGGAGCCTGTTACGACTCATGGTGCCCTAATGTGTACAGAGTGGAACTGCCTCTAGGGTTTTTCAGAAGTAGACTGCCAGGCCTTTTTCCAAGGCTGCCTCTCAGTTTGAACGCCAACCTTTTGGTTAATAATTGAGTACTTAAACATTTGTGCCACCCAGCAACTCTTTTTAAGATGTCCAGATCCCACTGTGGTTGAGTCAGTTCTGACTCACAGTGATTCCATGTGTTGTAATGTAGAACTGTTCCATAGGATTTTCAACGGCTATCACCTTTTGGAAGCAGATTTCCAGGCCTTCATAGGTGCCTCTAGGTGGGTTCAAACCACCAACCTTTCGATTAGTTGAGCACTTAATCATTTATGCCACTCAGGGACAGATTACCTCATAGGTGATGGTATTCTATCAGCTCACATACTGTCTGGTTGTCTCATTGATTGTTGTTGGCAGCTATTGATGGTCCATCAGTTTTTTAGGGGTTAGAGAATGGGGATATTCTGTCATTTTATTACCTGCAGTACTCTGTATAAAGAAATGTGTCTTCAGTTGCTTGGTTACCCAGTGGGTACTGTTTGTATAGGAAAACAAAGATAAGTACTTGATTATTCGCAAGTTTCAAAACAATGAGCTGGTTTTTTGGTCAACTGAACTGGTAGAGGATCAGTACTTCCTAGATTCCAGTAGACTTATCTTACTGGGGAAAATGAGAAAAAAAAAGTGGGAAGAACTAAAACCCCTGGTACTGCAGTAGGTCTCAGGGCATATAACAAAACAACCAATTAGGGTGTGTGTGTGTGTGTGTGTGTGTGTGTTTGCATTTCTCTGCGTTTTTGTCTTTTAAGTGCTCTCTGAGCCTTCAAGTCACTTTATTCCTTTCCTGGAGAAATTTAAATGGAAATAGATTTTTCCCAAACTAAAAAGGAAGGGGGGGGGCAGGAATCAAGAAACCAGTGAAGATTTATACAGTTGAAAGTATCAAAAGAGGATGTTGTTGTTGTTATTGTTGTTATGTGCCGTCGAGTCGGCCCCAACTCATAGCGACCCCTCCTTGGGTTTCCGAGGCAGTATCACTACGGAAGTAGGATTGCCCAACCTTCCTTCCGAGGAGTGGCTGGTGGGTTTGAACCGCCAGCCGTCTGGTTAGCAGGCAAGTGACTTAGCCACTATGCTACCAGAGCTCCCTCAGAAGAGGATAGGGAATGGATATATTAATACATTATCATAGCTGTTAAATAAGCCCATTTCTTTCCAACCAGCTGACTTATGCAACTGAGAACTCTTCTAGGGATCCTGTCACTTTTGAAGAAATGAACTATGAATAGTCCAGGTCATTAGATTAATTAGAATTTGTGTATTGTCTACTTCTAGATCTAGTTGATGGCAGCCAAAAAATTTGACATCTGTGGGCAAAGGCCAGGGAGTAATCTTTCACTTCATGAGGTAAATAGACTTTTCATATTCAAATATAATTGACTAGTGGAAAGAAACTTAGATGAAGAAATGGTCCCTGGCGGCATGTCTAGGTTATTTTTAGAAACTTACAGAAATTTAAAAGTAATAAATCCAAAGAATTGTAAAGAACTAAATCCCACATTTCTCCAACACTCAGTTGCTCTCAAGTTTGTGGCATATTTGCTTCCCGTATACATTTTATTTAATACAGTCATGTGCTGCATATCGTCCATTCAGATGGTGTTCAACCACATGTATGTCTGTGGTCCCATAAAGTTACAACAGAGTTCAGAAATCCCAAGTGGAGAATGGGACATAGCAGATGGAACTGGATGTCAACAAATGCAACAGCTTCCTGCACGCAACGTGTGTCTCATGTCTCCTGTATAGAAAACGATTGTGCTTCCAGGTGTATAATGGTATGGTACATATATAACTGATAATAATAACATGTCTTGATAGTCATAATAAACACCTGTGTTACTGGCTTATGTATGTACTGTACTGTACATTTCTATCATTTTAATGTGAACTTTCCATACTTACAAATAAAAAGTTTACCCTGTAAAACATTGGAGACTCTTGCTGGGGAAAATGAGAAAAATCACTGGGAAGAACTAAATCCCTCGCTACTGTAGCTGGTCTCAAGGCCACACTCCACAATTGATTCTAGATTCCACTCACCCTCAGTTACCGCTGGTGCTTTTTTGTGATTGCTTACTTGGTAGTGTGATACCAGATCCTCATCCCTGAGGAGTCATGCACATGGTCACCATTGCTTTTCTCAGACTCAAAAAAAAAAAAAAAAAAAAAACCTGCCATTGAGTCGTAGTTAAGTTTGTGTGTCAACTTGGCTGGGACTGGTTGAGTGGCTGGGCACCTAGTGGTAGATATTCCCCATGATGAGACTGGTAATCAACTCTGTGGTGGAATCTACTGTAAGTTGCTGCCTTAGGGATGTCGTCTGCTTCCTGTATATAAGGAGACACCTCGGTAACAGTCTTTAGCTGATGGCATGCTTGAACCCTGCACGTAGCCGTGTTCAATAGCCTGCCAGGCTCTTCCTGGCACCTGTACAGACTTTCAGTGGACTTGAATTAATGGCTTGCTGTGTGGTTTGGTAACATTAGGACTGTGCCTTTTTATTTGTCAACCTTGGGCTTGGCAGCCTTGGCAGCCAGCAGCTGAATGAAGAAAAGCCTCCAGCTTCAGTGGGCCGGGAGCAGAAGGTAGAGCTGAAGCCCGAGATTGAGGGGTTTTCACCCAGCCCCTGTTGTTGTTGTTGTTATGTGCAATTGAGTCGGACCTGACTCATAGTGACCCCTCCGGTTTCTGAGGCAGTATCACTACGGAAGTAGATTGCCCCATCTTCCTTCCAAGGAGTGGCTGGTGCTCCAGCCAGCCCCTAAAGCCTGGCATTTTGAACTTGGACTTAAAGCCTCCTAACTGTAAGAATTAACTCTTGTTTGTTTAAAGCCATCCCATTTGTGGTAAATTCTTGTCAAGAGTGGTACTAGGTGACGAATACAGAATATGGTACCAGGAGTGGGGTGCTGCTCTGACACACCTAAAATGTAGAAACAGGAGTGGAGTGCATATCTGAGGAACCAGCAGAGAGACCCCAGCAAGTGGCATGAGAGATGGCAGCGGCAGAGCTAAGCAACTGGCAGACCAGCATGAGAGACAGCAGTAGCAAAACCCAAAGGCCGGCATTAAACAGCAACAGGCTTACCAGCCCTCGGAGGAGAAAGCTGGATGCCACTGGGTAGCAGCTTCCTGGCAGAGTGGGTGGCCTTTGGGCATTAATTGGTAGAAGAGACCGGCATGAAATGGAGTAGGAAGTTGGCCAGACCATGGAGCAAGAGAGCTGAGTGCTTTTGAGGCAGGAAGATTTCCAGCAGAGTGGCTTGCCTTTGGCATTTATTGGCAGAAGAGGAGACACCAAAGAGACAGGAAGCAGATCTGCCTCAACCATGGCCTTGGGGGGTGGAGCCACCAAACCCCCTAGGTTTCAAAGAGCCAGATCTTCACCAACTCGGTTCTGGGGAGTGGGGCTGCTCTTGTTGCAGTGGGATGGAGTTATAGCTGCTGCCCAAGAGTGAGAGGAGCAGGCCCACCAGGCCAAGAGGACTGGAGGCACCCAGTGAAAGAAATCTGTACAGATGCCACCTGTTAAAGATCTGTACAGGTGCCAAGTTGACAAGGGGTGGAATAGTGGTAGTTAAGTTTGTGGGTCAACTTGCCTGGCCCTGGTTGAGTGGCTGGGCAGCTAGTGGTAGATATTCCCCATGATGCGACTGGTAATCAACTCTATGATGGACTCTACTATGAGCAGCTGACTAGCCTTAGGGATGTGCTCTGCTTCCTGTATATAAGGAAAAGCCTTGGGGAATGGTCTCTAGCTTATGGAATGTTTGAACCCTGCATGTAGCCATGTTGTTCAACAGCCTGCCATGCTCTGCCGACCTTGGGACTTAGAATGGACTTGAATTAATGGCTTGCCATATAGTTTGATAACATTGGAACTTTGCCTTTTTACTTGTCAACCTTGGGCTTGTCAGCCTCAGCAGCCAGTAGCTGAGTGAAGAAAAGCCTCTAGCTTCAGTGGGCTGGGAGCAGGAGGCAGAGCTGAAGCCCAAGGTTGAGGGGCTTTCACTTAGCCCCTAGAGCCTGGCATTTGGAACTCAAACACAAAGCCTCCAAAGTATAAGAGAATAAACTCCTGTTTGTTAAAGCATCCCATTTGTGGTATATTCCTGTTGGAGCAGCACTAGGTAACCAAAACATTGTAAATCATCACAGAAGTAGATTGCTTCATCTTCCTTCTGCACAGCGGTTTGAACCCGCTGACCCAGTTAGCAGCCAAATGCCTTATCCATTAAACCACCAGAGCTCCTTTTTCTCAGACTAGGGTCCCTACCTTTGTTCATTTACTACAAGCTGGGAAGGGAATACCAAGAAGTACTCAAGTAGATTACCTGCCTGCCACACATACTTCTCCCTGCACCAAAGTGAGGAACAACCCTTTTTCTTCCTGATGGTCAGAGTCCATTACCTCTGTCAAGATTGTGATTCCTCTCCTTGCCTGCTACTCTCTAGACACAAGGAGCCCAAAGTGTCTATGTGGCAGTTGTAACCTATAGTTAAATTTAAGTCAAACTGTGCTGCCTTTGACCTAGACTTCTAAGGCCACAGAGCTCAAAGTTACAAGGCTCCCTAGTGGGTCATTGAGAGGGATGGTAGTAAGGCTATTCCTCCAGCATCTCCTTGGCCCTGGACCCATGTGTCTTAGGCTGGGTTCTCTAGAGAAGAAAAACCAGTGAAACATATATATACACAGAGAAAAATCTCAAAAAAAAAAAAAAAAAAGGCTCATGCAGTGGTATAGGCTGGCAAGTCCCAAGTCAGTGGGTCAAATGTCAAGCTGGAAGATTTTCTTGACTCATGCAGCTATAGGAGCTGACAAAACCAAGATTAGCAGGCAATATAGCAAGCTGCTTGCTTCAGAGACTGATGAATCCAAGATTGGCAGGTAAAATGGCAGATTTTTGGCTCACGGTATGAAGGCAACAATCCCAAGACTGGCAGGAAATACAACAGCTCACTGGTTTGGCTCCAGAAACCAGAGATGATGAGCTAGATACTGAATCCAGATCCAGCAGAAAGCCAGAGAACTTTGCCGGAATATATAGATATAGATATATAGATATAGATATATAATATAGGAGCTCTGGTAGCATAGTGGCTAAGGCACTTGACTGCTAACCAGAAGGCTGGCGGTTCAAACCCACCAGCCACTCCTCGGAAGGAAGGTTGGGCAATCCTACTTCCGTAGTGATACTGCCTCAGAAACCCAAGGAGGGGTCGCTATGAGTGGGGGCCGACTCGACAGCAAATAACAACATATATATGGAGCGCCTCATCCTTGTACATTTTTGCTTCCAAGATAGACCTTCAAATGCAGTGTCAGTACTCTATTCCACACTATCAGGCCAGTAGCTTTGAGATGGTGAGCTATGTAACGTGATCAGTGTATTCCTTGGTCATGGGCCCACTCCCTTATCACCTTTGCTATAAAGTGAGTCCCCTAGTCTGATATAATGTTATGTGGGATCTCATGCTATAGACAAGTACTCTGTTAACCTTCTGATATTAGTGTTCTCACAGGCCTTGGAGGCAAGAAAGGCAAATCCATACTCTGTTCTGTTAGAGCAGATCTCTGGCCCTTCCAGGAGAGAAATCCAATGTAGTCCATTTACCATCAAATTGTTGGTTTCTTTCCTCAAAACATGAAGCCATATTGAACTCAGTATTAGTCTCTATTGCTGACAAGTTAAACATCTGACAACAGCAGTAATTAGGTCAGGCTTCATTGGTGGGAATCTTTGTACTGGATCATGCATAGCTTTCATCTCTCCCACAGTTACCACTCCATTCATGTGCCCATTGTACCAGCACTGTAGTGGCTAAGGACTGAGGCTGGCTGATGTCAACTGCTGGTTAAATTCTACTTGGTTAAATACCTCTTCCATAGTGGATACTGTCTGGTAGACGGTAACATGTAATACAAAAATATTAATACTATGCCCATTCCTGTACCCATATCCATCCACATGCCTTTACCTTAGACCTCTTTATCTCAATCTTCTGATTACTGCCCTTCCAGGTCACACTGCCCATGAATTCATCATACCTATCCAACTTTTACATGCCAATCACTAGTTGTTATGTGCCGTCGAGTTGGACCCGACTCATAGTGACCTCTCCTTGGGTTTCTGAGGCAGTATCACTATGGAAGTAGATTGCCCAACCTTCCTTCCGAGGAGTGGCTGGTGGGTTTGAACTGCCAGCCTTATATCTTGATTACATGTTTGGTCAATTTCAGACTGCAGAAGTAGGTAAAAGTCTTCAATTTCTTTGCCATTGGCTTTACTGGTAGGTGCATATTCTGGAGAAGGATATCATGCTTGGTGAAGCAGAGGGTCAGCAAGAAAGGAGAAGGCCTTCAACAAGATGGATTGACATAGTGGCTGCAACTCAAGTATAGAAACGATTGTGAGGATGAAGCATGACCAGGCAGTGTTTTGTTTTTATATATAGGGTTGCTATAAGTCAGAGCCAACTCAATGGCAGAACAAAACATTATCTATCCACCCACCCATCCATCCCAACCCATTCTTCCAAACAAGAGGATGAACAGATACATTGACTGATGTTCTGCCCAATGGGAAGATGTTTCCCTTGCCAGTTTTTTAAGGCTAGCTATTTAGGAGCTCTGGTAGCATAGTGCCTAAGGCACTTGACTGCTCACCAGAAGGCTGGTGGTTCAAACCCACCAGCCACTCCTCGGAAGGAAGGTTGGGCAATCCTACTTCCGTAGTGATACTGCCTTGGAAACCCAAGGAGGGGTGGCTATAAGTCGGGGCCGACTCGACGGCAAACAACAACAACAATTTAAAAATAAATATTTTCTTGTGTTTTAGGTGAAAGTTTACACAGAAAATTAAGTTCCCATTTAACAATTTTTACACAGATTGTTCCATGATATTGGTTACAATTTTCACAATGTGTGAGCATTCTTATTATTCCCATTGTGTTTGTTCTTTTCCATTGATCTAGCTTCCCTTCCCGTTTGCCTTCTAATCTTTGCTTTTGGGTAAATGTTGACCATTTGGTCTCATATAGCTGATTGTTTAAGGAAGCACATAACTCACAGGTGATATTGTTTATTTTATAAGCCAATCTTTTATTTGGCTTAAAGGTGACCTCCAGAAATAGCTTTAAATTCTAAGTTTAAAGGCTATCTTAGGGCAATATAGTCTTGAGGGTTCCTTTAGTCTCTTATCAATCCAGTAGTAGGTTTGGTGTTTTATAGGAATTTGAATTTGTTTCTACAGTTTTCTCCCAATGTATCCAGAAACTTCTAATGTGTCCCTGGTCAGAATGGTCAGTAGTGGTAGCCAGGCACCATCTTCTGGTCTCAGGCTAGATGAGGCCGTGGTTCATGTGGGCTATTAGTCTTGTGAACTAGTTTCTTCTTTTCAGTGTTTGGTTTCCTTCATTCTTTTTTGCTCCAGACTAGTAGAGGCCAATAACTGTATCTTAGATTACTGCTCATAAGATTTTAAGATGCCAGACACTATTCACCAAACTAGAAGGTAGAACATTGTCTCCATGAACTGTCAATCCATCTTGTTGAGGGTCTTCCTCTTTTTCACTGACCCTCTATGTTACCAAGCATGATGTCCTGGTTACTCCCAACAATGTGACTAGAGTATGAGAAGCTAAGTCTCACCATCCTCACTTCTAAATGGCTGTACTTCAACCCAGACAAGATTTGTTTGTTCTTCTACCAGACCATAGTATATTCATTATTTTTGTGAACACCATAACTGAAATGCATCAATTCTTCTCCGGTCTTCCTTATTCATTGTCCAGCTTTCACATACATATGAGGTGATTTGGCTTGGGTCAGATGGGTCTTAGTCTTCAAAGTGACATTTTTGATCTTTAACATTTTAAAGAGGCCTTTTGCAGCAGATTTGCTCAATGCAATACATTGTTTGATTTCTCGACTGCTGCTTCCATGGGTGTTGATTGTGGATCCAAGTAAAATGAAATCTGTTGACAATTTCAATCTTTTCTCCATTTTTCAGGATGTTGTTTATTGGTTCAGATGTGAGGATTTTTGTTTTTCTTATGTTGTGGTGTGTGACAGTTAAAGTTCTGTGTCAACTTAGCTAGACTATGATTGTAAGTGGTTTAAGCAGTTGTGATTTAGTCATCCCCATGATGAGATCTGATGTAATGTAATCACCTCTATGATGAGATATGATCTGAGAAGCAAGTTAATTGAAAGGGAGTTTCCTCAGGGGTGTGGCCTACTTCTAAATATATATATATATGGACGTCTAGCTGATCATCATCTGGTTCTTGGAGCTGAAACAGTGGCCTGCCATATTGCCTGCTGATCTTAGAATTGTTGCCTTCACAGCCTGTGAGCCAACTAGCTGCCATTTTACCCGATGATCTTAGATTTGTCAGCCTCCAAAGCCAGCAGCTACCTGCTATGCCACCTGCCAATCTTGGCTTTGTCAGCCCCTGCAGCTGTGTGAGTTAAGAGAAGCTTCCAGCTTGATGTTTGACCCATGAACTTGTACTTGCAAGCTTCTATAACTGTGAGCCATTTCCCTGAGATAAATTCCTCTCTCTCACCATATATATAAGCTCCACTGATTTTGCTTTTCTAAATAACCCACCCTAGGACAAAATGTAATCCATACTAAAGGCTGTAGTCTTTCATTGTCATCAGTAAGTGCTTCAAGTCATCTTCACTTTCAGCAAGCAATATTGTGCCATCTGCATATCTCAGGTGGTTAATAACTCTTCCTCCAATCCTGATGCCACCTTCTTCTACATAAAATCCAGATTCTCAGGTTATCTGCTCAGCATACAGATTTAGTAAGTATGGTGAAACGATTCAACTCTGACACATACTGTTTTGGTTCTCTAGTTTGCTCTAAAAGAAAATACCACAGATGTATGACTTGAACAAACAGGGATTTATTCTCCTACAGTTTAGGAGGCTAGAAGTCCAAGTTCAAAGTGCTGGTTTTAAGGACTGAGTGAAAGCTCCTTGACTTTGGACTTCAGCTCTCCCTCCTGCTTCCAGCTCACTGGAGCTAGAGTCTTCTCTTAATTCGGGCAGCTAGCTTCTGGCTGCTGAGACTGACAAACCCAAGGTCAATAAGTAAAATGGCACAGTCCTAAGATTATTAAGCAACACAGCAGATCGCCAGTTCAAGTCCAGAAACAGTCCCAAGATTGGCAGAAAACGTTGCAGGCTGCTGAATGAAGATTTGCCTATGTGCAGGGAACAAGTGTGCCAAAAAGCTCAGAGACCTTTCTCAAAGCTGTTTTATATACTGGAAGCAGACCACATCCCTAAGGCAGCTACTCAGCTGCTCCAGTTGATTCCACCATGGAGTTGATTACCAGTCTCATCATAGGGAATAACTACATCTAGCTGCCCAGCCACTCAAAACCAGGCCCAGCCAAACTGACACATAAGTTAACTACCACATGTACCTTTCCTGATTTTAAATCATGCAGAATCTCCTTGTTCTATCTGAATGACTGCACAATATACAACTGGTCAATATACAACTTCCTCATGAGAACAATTGTTTTGGATTCTCTTTCTTTGCAATGTTATCCATAATTTGTCATGATTCACACAAATATCGTTGCATAATCAATAAAACACAGGTAAACATCTTTCTTATATTCTCTGCTTTCAGCCAAGACCCATCAGCAATGATATTGCTCTTCCCATGTACTCCTCCAAATCCAGCATGAGTTTCTGGCAGTTCCTTGTCTATGTACTGCTACAATCATTTTTGAATTCTTTTCAGCAAAATTTTACTTGTTCGTGATATTAATGATATTGTTTGATTATTTCCATATTCTGTTGGATCACCTTTCTTTGGAATGGGAACAAATACGGATCTCTTCCAGTCAGTTGGCCAGGTGGTTGTCTTCCAAATTTCTTGGCATAAACGAATGAGTGCTTCCAGCATTGCATCCATTTGTTGAAACATCTCAGTGGGTATTCTGTCAATTCCTGGAGCCTTATTTTATACCAATTCCTTCAGTGTGGCTTGGATGTCTTCCTTAAATATCACTGGTTCTTTTTTTTTTTTTTTTTTTAACTTTTTATTGTCATTTGAGTGCAATTTTACAAAGTAGATTCATTTTACATTCAACAGTTCATATATATTTTTTTTCCCGACAGTGACTACAATCTCCACAATGTAATAGCACCTCCTCCCCATAGATTACCTCTTTCCTGCATCATTCTTACTTATGCATTCCTGCCTGCCTAACTTTCTCCCTTTGTAAAATGCTGCCCTTCTTATCTCACATGCTTGACTATTCTAAGGAGTATATCCCCTGTTCAGATTGTAGGCCTGTCTATTGTTTGGCTGAGAGCTGAGCCACAGGAGTGAGTCCAACCCCAGACCCAAATAGTGACTTGGGGCCATAGTCTCAGGGGTTGTACAGTCTCTATCAGATCAGTAATCCTGGTCTTTTTAATTTTGTTCCACATTCTTTTCTTACTATCTATCCAGGATCACCAATTTTGATCCCTTTCTAAGTGGTTGGCATTAGTAGCTGGGCACTATCTACCTCTTTGGTCTCAGGATTGTGTAGTGTGAGGTTCCCATGGTCCACTGGTCCCTTGGACTAATTGTTTCCATATGTCTTATTTTCTTCATGTTTCTTTGCTTCAGACAAGGAGAGACCAATAGTTGCATCTTAGATGGCTGTTCATAAGCTTTTAAGACCCCAGATGCTACTCACCAAAGTAGAATGTAGAACAATATTTATGTATACTATATTGTGCCATTTGAGCCTGATGTCCCCTGCAACTCTGGTCCCCAGCTCACAGGCCTAGTGACTCACTCTCTCAAGGTGCTTGGTTGTGGCTAAGAAGTTACCCTTATTTTGTCCTCTGTTAGTTCTATAATGTATATGGACATTTTATAGCACATACTAATATGTATGTGAGAATATTGTCTGCCAAACCTATGTAAGGTCATGGGTATATTCCCATTCTCCTACCTACACCTGATCTTGCCTATCTATGTATCTACCCATAGATCAGTGTTTGTTATTACTGATAGTGCAGTATTGTATACGTAATAGTATTTACCTTTGTTGTCTGTACCTCTTACACACTTCTCTGTGTCTTCCTTCTCCTTGGTGATACTGTGCTGATCACACACTTTTGTTATAATGCCTTTCCCTTCAGCCAAATCAACACGTCTCTTAACTAGTCAACAATTTTCCATCCCCTCCCCTCCCCTCACATCCTTGGTTACCAACAATGAAAATTCCTTCCCTGTGTAAACCTTTCCTTGACTTTTTATAATAATGGACTCATATAATATTTGTCCTTCTGTTATTGACTTGTTTCATTCAGTATAATGTCCTCCAAGTTCATCCACATTAAGAGGTGATTCACAGATTTGTCATTATTCTTCAATGTTGCATAGTATTCCATTGTGTATACGTACCATAGTTTGGTTATTTGCTCATCCATTGATAGGCACTTAGGCTGTTTCCCTCTCTTTGTTACTGTGAATAGTGCTGCAATGAACATGGGTATGCGTATATCTATTTGTGTCCCAGATCTTTAGGATATAATCCTAGTAATGGGGGTTGCTGGATCAAAAGGATTTCTATTTCCAAATTTTTAGTGAAGTGCACCATTTTTCACAGTGGTTGTATCATTTTACAGTTCCATCAGCAGCATATGAGAGTTCCAATATCTCCACAACCTTGCCAGCATTTGTTTTCTGTCTGTTGAACTTTTATGACATCTCATTGTTTTGTTTTGTATCTCTCTAATGGCTAATGATCACGAACATTTTTTTGTGTCTGATAATCTTCAATATCTTCTTTGGTAAAGTGTCTGTACTTTGCCCATTTTTAAAATTGGATTGCCTGTCTTTTTGATGCTGAAATGTTGAAATTCTTCATAAATTAGAGATAAGATGGTTGTTGGATATGTCATTTTTCCCCAATCTGTAGGTTCTCTTTTTACTCTTTGGAGAAGTCTTCTGATGCACACAAAAGTTTAATTTTTAGAAGGTCTCAGTCATCTAGTTTATCTTCTGCTGTTTGTGCAGTTTGGATTATGCTTGATAGTCTATTTATGCCATAAATTAGGGCTCCTAAGTTTGTCCCCATTTCACCTTGGATGGACTTTATACTTTTGGGTTTTACATTTTGGTCTTTGATCCATCTTGAGTTCACATTTGTTTATGGTGTTTGCTATGGATCTTGTTTCATTTTTCTAAAGTGGATATCCAGTTTTTCCAGGATCATATGTTAAAGAGGCTATCACCATTCCCACCCATCCCCCATTGAATGGATTTTGGTCCTTTGTCAAAGATCAGCTGTCTATAGGTGGATGGATCTATTTTTGGGTTCTCAGTTCTGTTCCACTGGTTTATGAGTCTATCACTGTACCAATACCAGGCTGTTTTGACTATCAAGGCTCT
Source organism: Orycteropus afer afer (assembly GCF_000298275.1). Lineage (NCBI taxonomy): Eukaryota > Metazoa > Chordata > Mammalia > Tubulidentata > Orycteropodidae > Orycteropus > Orycteropus afer. Next base: position 7,808,586 of record NW_006921677.1, read on the forward strand.
ATAGTAGGTTTTGTTTTTCCATGTTCTTAAAGAATGTTGATGGAATCAAAATTGCATTGAATATATAGACTGCTTTGTATAGTATTGGCATTTTCACAATATTCAGTTTTCCTATCCATGAGCATGTCATGTTCTTCCATTTTTGTAGGTCTCATAGTTCCTTAGTGTATTGTAGCTTTCTTTGTATAGGTCTTTTGTGTCCCTCATAAGATTTACCCCTAAGTATTTTAGCTCTGGTAGCGTAGTGCCTAAGGCATTTGACTGCTAACCAGAAGGCTGGTGGTTCAAACCCACCAGCCACCCCTTGGAAGGAAGGTTGGGCAATCTACTTCCGTAGTGATACTGCCTCAGAAACCCAAGGAGGGGTCGCTATGAGTCAGGTCTGACTCCATGGCTGTGGTTGTGTTTGCATTTTACTCTAAATGGTATTGTTTTCCTTATTTCTTTCTGAGAGATTTCTTTATTGATGTAGAGGAATCTAACTGATTTTTGTATGTTGATCTTGTATCCTGCTGCTTTGCTGAATCTTTCAATTAGTTCCACTAGTTTTCTTAATGAGTTTCTTCTTTTTTTCTATATATAGGATCATGTCATCAGCAAATACAGATAATTTTACTCTTTCTGTGTCAGTTTGGATGCCTTTCATTTTTCTTTCTCGAATTACTGTTCCAGCTAGAACTTCAAATGCAGTGTTGAATAGAAGTGGTGATAGAGGGCATCCTTGTTTGATTCCCATTCACAAGGTGAATATTTTGACTGTCTCTCCATTGAGAATAATGCTGGCTGTTGGTTTTGCATAGATGCCCTTTATTACGTTGAGAAATTTTCCTTCTTCCTATTTTGTTGAAAGTTGGTTTTTTTAAAAAATCAGAAATAGGTGTTGGACTTTATCAAATGCCTTTTCTGCATCAATTGATATGATCATGTGGTTCTTCTCCTTTGTTTTATTTATGTGATGGATTATATTGATTGTTTTTCTGATGTTGAACCATTCTTGCATACCTGGTATGAATCCCACTTGATCACGGTGTATTATTTTTTTGATATGGTGTTGAATTCTGTTGGTTAGGATTTTGTTGAAGATTTTTGAGTCTATATTCATGAGAGATATTGGTGTGTAGTTTTCCTTTTAGTGGTGTCTTTACCTGGTTTTGGTATTATAGTTATGCTTGCTTCATAGAATGAATTTGGAGTATTCCATCTTTTCCTATATTCTGTAACAGTTTAAGTAGGATGGGTGTCAGCTATTCTCTGAAGGTTTGATAGAATTCTCCAGTGAAGCTGTATAAGCCAGGGTTTTCTTTTCTGGGGAGGTTTTTTTTTTTTTTTTT
>NW_006921677.1:7810526-7812282 GCF_000298275.1 Orycteropus afer afer
AATGGCCAGACTTCGTCTCACCTATTTTGGTCATGTTGTAAGAAGGGACTATTCCCTGGAGAAGGATGTCATGCTTGGTAGGGTGGAGGGTCGGCGAAAGAGGGGGAGGCCTTCAATGAGATGGATTGACACGGTGGCTGCGATGATGGACTTAAGTATAGCAGGGATTGTGGGGCTGGTGCGGGATCAGGCAGTGTTTCGTTCTGCTGTGCATGGGGTCGCTATGAGTCGGAAATGACTCTATGGCACTTAACAACAACAACAAAGGACCAGCTTCTAGTCTTGTTGATTTTTTTTCTATTGTTTTTCTGTTTTCTGCTTCATTTATTTCTGCTCTGATCTTTATTACTTCCTTTCTTCTGGAGACTGTAGGCTTTTATTCCTCTTTTTCTATTTGCTGTAGTTATTGGGTTAAGATGTTCATTTGGTTCTTTCTTCTTTTTTGATGTGTGCACTTATTGCTATAAATTGTCCTATGAGTACTGCTTTTACTGTGTCCCAAAGGTTTTGGTATGTTGTGTTTTCATTCTTATTTGTTTCTAGAAATTTTTGTATTTCACATCTTATTCTTTCTATTACCCAGGAGTTCTTGAGTAGTGAGTTATTCAGTTTCTATGTATTTGATTTCTTTCCCCTGGTCTTCCTATTATTTATTTCTAATTTTATAGTGTTGTCATCTGAGAAGATGTTTTGTAATATTTAGATGGTTTTAAATTTATAGAGGCTTGTTTTGTGGCCTAATGTATGGTCTATTCTGGAGAATGATCTAAGTGCACTGGAAAATAATGTGTATTGCATTTTTGTTAGGTGGAGTGTTCTGTTTATGAGGTCAAGTTGGTTGATTGTGTTGTGAGATCTTCCATATCTTTGCTGAGTTTTTTCTTAGTTGTTCTGTCCTTCATCAGAAGTGGTGTATAAAAGTCTGTAGAAGTGACTGTTCCTGGTAATGATTGCATTGTTAGTTGTACATTGCAACCGTATACAGTCACACACATCAAAACAGATGGTTGCTGCTGAAAGAGTCTGTATAGTGATCAGATTTCCTGTGCGATGGCGCCATACATGTGAAGAAAAAAAAAAAAAGTCTGTAGAATTGTCTGTTTCTCTTTTCAATTCAGTTAATGTTTGCTTTATGTATTTTGGAGCTCTTTCATATATATACACACATATATATACACAACTATATATGTATATATATATATATTCATATGTGATAAATATAAAATTATATTTATTTCATCTATAAATAAATAGATATTTATTGTGGTTCTATCCTCTTGATCAATTAACCCTTTTATCAACATATTATGCCCTTCCTTGTACCTTATGCTGGTTTTCACCATAAAGTCTGTTTTATCAGAAATTAATATTGCCACTCCTGCTCTGTTTTGGTTGTCATTAGCTTGATATATATTTTTACCATCCCTTGATTTTTAATTTATTTTTATTTCTGTATCTAAGGTGAGTCTCTTGTAGGCAGCAGATTGATGGATCCTATTTTCTTATCCAATCTGCCACTCTCTTTCTCTTATTCATTCACATTCAGTATAATTAATGATAGGTATGAATTTATTACTGTCATTCTTTTGTGTTTTTTGTTTTGGTGTTGATGGTTTCCTTGTTCTTATATTTTTCTGTGCGGAGTTCATTGTTGCAAAAACGGCAAGGAGGCCACATGTTCTGACCTCCTCTAATCCCACAAGAGGAAGACAGGATTACCAGCAGTAACCCAAGGCCTATTACTGCAAGGCCAGAC
>NW_006921677.1:7812483-7813559 GCF_000298275.1 Orycteropus afer afer
TTATTAGGGAAGCACCAGGCTACAACTCAAGTTCAGGAAGAACGCTCAGTCTCTCTCCCAGCCCACCATCCCTCAGCCAACAGTCTCTCACAGTCTCTTTCTCAGCAGTGCTGGTCCCTTGGTGTCTCACTCAGCAATGCATGTTTCTTGTGTCTCTTTCCCAAAAGCACGTGTCTCTTTCAGGGGCACGTGCCTCTTTCAGCAGCATGTCTTCCTCCACCAGCAGTCAGAGAGAGTTCTGCCTCTAGGAGGCCTCCTTTTAAGCCCAGCTGGGTGGTCAAACTAGCCAATCATAGCATCAGAACTCTAAGCACCTGAGAGAGAGTGGGCACCTCCCAGAACATTGTTTGTGCCACTCCCAACAGAAATACTCCAGGTGGACAACTTCAGCAATTAGGAGCTCCTCAGTTGCTCATAGCAAATGCCACCTTGGAGTTTACAAAGACTTATGGGTAGAAAAGCCACACTAAGTAATTTACTGCACCGCAATTGTGTTATTGAGTTTTCTTTCCTTTTTCTTCAGTATTGTTGATTTAGGTTTACTTAAGTCTTTGTGATTTTTTTTTTTCTTATTTTGGTTAGAAGGTTTATTAATTTTCTTTGTGGTTACTCTATATTAGATTCTTATCTCCCTAAGTTTGGAACAATCTGTTTTATATTTATATCATTCTGCCTTTCCCTCCATCTGGAAGTTTTGTAATTATCATATTCTTTCCTCAATTTGCTTTGTACTTGTGTCATTTACAGATTGACTCCTTTGGTACACTATTTTCCACTTTCTAAGCTTATTTCAGGTTTCAGAATTCTTTTTCTGGGTTGGTGCCTGGGTGTGTTGTCATGTGTCTTAATCTTAAGCTGTTGTCTTCCATGTTGGTTTTCTGTTGGAAGGACTCCCTTCAGCATTTCTTGTAGGGTTGGTCTGGTTTTTACAGATTTCCTTATTTCTGTTTTTCTGGGACTATCCTAATTTCATCATCATATTTGAGGGATAGTTTTGTTAGATAGGTAATGCTTTGTTGGCAATTCTTTTCCTGCAAGGTTTTGTATATGTCATCCCATTGCCTTTTTTTTTTTTT
>NW_006921677.1:7822335-7825479 GCF_000298275.1 Orycteropus afer afer
ATATAATTTTTTATCAGGTAGTTCTATTACCTGTTCTTCCTTGCCTTGGGGAGATTTCCTAGTTCTTTGTTTTGGTCACTTGCTTTTGCTATCTTGTCCTGTTCCTTTGTTTGAATTGAAGTTATCTCTGAGATATTTGGAGGTTGTTGTCTTTATTTGTCGGTTATCTGTTTGTTTCATCCTGGGGTTTTGATTTGCTTTGTCTCAGTATATTCTGATGAGTGAGGCAGATGTGCTTCTTTTGTTGTAGCATAGCAGCACTGAGGTACTCCCCAGCTGTCTCCAGGTTAGAGTATCTGATGGGAATGTGGGTGCAAATCTCTGTTTGCTGTGAAGAGCTGCAGTGGAATGAACAGGTGTTGTCTAACTTCTGTCATTGACCCAGTGGTGCATAAGCTTGTGGTGGTGCTTGTCCATTGGTTGAGATGGTTAGTGCTGTAGATATGGCTGACTGTTGTTGTTGTTATGTGCTGTTGATTTGGCCCTGACTCATAGCGACCCCTTCTGAGGTGATATCACTATGGAAGTAGATTGCATGGCTGACTCATGGAGAGTTAATGTTCTCCTCCTGTGGAAAGATCAGGAAAAAAACAAAGAAAACCAACAAGAAAGAAAAGGTAGAATAAAAATAAAAGATAAAAAATAGAGAAAAAGAAAAAGAAATTAAGAAAAAAGGATGGTTGGACAAGGTGAAAGTTTGGTAAAAATGAAAGAAAAAGGAGAAAGAGGCAGAAATGAACAGATGAAAAGGAAGAAAAATTGGGAAAAGGAAAGGATAAAAATAATGGGAAAATAAGGAAACTGAGGAGCAGGGACTGTTTTGCACACAGTGTCAACTGGCAGCCCTGGAAGCAGGCGGTTGTAATGGAAACTGCTGATCTACAAGGGCTTGTGCCCGTGGAGGTAAAAAGAGCCTGGCACACATGGGTGCCTCCAGGAGAGAAGGCGGTATGTGTGAGCATCTTGTGTGCAGTATGAGAAAAGTCAGTCAGTGAAGCAAGTGCCAGAAGGGAGAGCTGCAGCCAGTCTATTTGGTGTGGGTTGCTGAGGGTGGCTAAGCACTAGAGGTGGTTGTAGTATCTGGGCAGGACTTCCCTGGTTACCAGCTTGGTGGTGGTGGGGAGAGGTTTTGCCCTGTTCACAGTGATTCTGTACTTTTTGGAGCAAAGCATGTGCCTCCAGTTGTGATTCACTGGCATGGGTCTAGCACCCTTGTGGGCACATTTAGCCATTTATCCATCTCTTGTCCAGAGTCAGTAGAGTAAAAGATCTGGCTAAGCCTAGTTACTTCAGCCATCCCAAAGGCTGTGGCATGGTTGTTAAAGGATCAACTGCCAACCAAAAAGGCTGGCGGCTTGAACCTACCAGCTATCCTGTGGGAGAAAGATGAAGCAGTCTGCCTCCATGAAGATCCACAACTCCAAAAGCCCCACAGGGCAGTTCCACTCCATCCCACAAAAGGTTGCTGAGTTGGAATTGACTCAACAGCAGCATGTCTGGTTTGGTTTCTGTGGTAATTATGTTTGTGTGTCAACTTGGCTGAGCCTGGTTGAGTGGCTGGGCAGCTGGTGGTAGCTATTCCCCATGATAAGACTGGCAATCAACTACATGGTGGGATGTAGCACAAGCAGCTGAGTAGCTGCCTTTGGGATGTGGTCTGCTTCCTGTATATAAGGAGATGCCTTGGAAATGGTCTCTAGCCTATGGCACACTTGGACCCTGCATGGAGCCGTGTCATTGCTCAGCAGTGTGCTATGCTCTGCTGACCTTGGAACTTACAATGGACTTAAGTTAATGGCCTGCCATGTGGTTTGGTAACATCAGGACTGTGCCTTTTTACTTGTCAACCTTGGGGCTTCTCAGCCTCAGCAGCCAGCAGCTGTCTGAGTGAAGAAATGCCTCTAGCTCCACTGGGCCAGGAGCAGGAGGCAGAGCTGGACCCCAAGGTTGAGGGGCTTTCACCCAGCCCCTAGAGCCTGGCACTTTGAACTTGGACTTAATGCCTCTGAATTGTAAGAATAAACTCCTGTTTGTTAAGGCCATCCCATTTGTGGTATATTTCTTGTCAGAGAGGCACTAGGTAACCAGAAGAGTTTCCTAGTGATGAGTTATTTTATTCCTTTTCTCTGGCTTTCTTCTTGCTCCATGGCCACCTGTGCCACTGAAGTCTGACCCACTTAACCGTATGCTCCTCTCCCAGCTCCCATAAGATTTTGGCTCACCTTAAAATCCTCTCGATTTGTCTACACTGTGTGTTTATCACCTTGTAGATTCCATGAAGTTCTTTTTTTTCCCTCCTCATCCACCTCTGTGTTTAAAACGGCTAATCTTTGACTGGTTCCAGCTTCTTTTCTCTCCACAGTCACTGAACTTGCTCCATCTCCCTTTCCAATCAGCACTCAATCTAATTCTGTAACTCCTCATTAGATGCCCAGAATTCCAGGATTTGTATCTGTTTCACTTGGTTTTTCCAAGTCTCTGTTGTAGAGGGATTGGGTGGAGTATGTGAGGCAGAACACCATCTTGTCTCTGCCCAACACTATTGGTTCTTGATCACGAGCCACCTCCTGAAATGGTTGAACATTGACCAATTGTTTTGGTATGGTGACTCTGTGTATTCCTTCTATCTTCTTTTGTTGCTTCCTGCATTGTTCAATATTTTGCCCATAGAATTCTTCAATATTGCAACTCAAGGCTTGAATGTTTTCTTCAGTACTTTCAGCTCAGTGACACTGGTTACATTTTACAATGTATCAACATTCTCATTAATTCCATTCTGGATGTTTTGTTTCTAGTCATCTGATTTTCCTGTTCTCTTTCCTGTTCATCTTTGCTTTATAATAACTGTTGACCATTTGATCTCATATAGATGATTTTTTGAAAGTTATAGAGTACTCATGGATGGACCATTTTTTTGTTTGTTTTTCTTTCTGAATTTTTTGGAGGGGCTCACTGTTTTTTGAAATAAGCTTTCTAGAGCTTGTTTGACTTCTGAAGCCTCTGTTTGTGTTTTGTCATTGCAAAAACGGCAAGGAGGCCACATGTTCTGACCTCCTCTAATCTCACAAGAGGAAGACAGCAGTAACCCAAGGCCTATTACTGCAAGGCCAAACATGCTGCCTCCCTCCAGCCCTTTCACCAACC
>NW_006921677.1:7825869-7833473 GCF_000298275.1 Orycteropus afer afer
ACTCTAAGCACGTGAGAGAGAGTGGGAACCTCCCAGAACATTGTATTGTGCCACGCCCAACAGAAATAACCCAGGTGGATAGCTCCTCAGTTGCTCATAGAAAATCCCACCTTGGAGTTTACAAAGACTTATGGGTAGAAAAGCCACACTAAGTAATTTACTACACTGCAGTCATCAAGTAGTTTCCTTTGATATGGCTTTAAATCATAGGCCTAGATTTTAACCTAGAATTCAATTGCTCATTTGTACAATGAAGAACTGTCATTGGAAAATGTCAAGGTGACTCTTATATCTCTTGTTGCGCTAGAATTCTGTGATGACAAGTAATCTTTTCTACAGTTACAAATATAACAAATGAAGGACTTTTTTTAAAATTAAGCCTACATAATTACTGACTTCATATGAAAATAAATCCTAAGGTTTCTCAAAATGAAATAAATAATTATTAAAAGTACTCCATTTTTAGCTCTCAGCCAAACAGTAGAAAGATGTACAAGCAGAACATCTACACCAGGAAGATTCACACCGTAGATCAATCAACCATGAGACATAGAAGGGCAGCATTTGCATAGAGGGAAGGCTGGACAGACAGGAATATATAGATAAGAAGGGCACAGGTAAGGGATAGTCATAGGGAGGAGATGGGAGGAGAGCTTTTTATGGCTAGAGATTGTAAACAGGTCGTGAAATCAAATGTGCGTGAACTGTTGTGAGTATAACGAATCTGCTTTGTAAATGTGCATCCACATCACAATAAAAATTTTTTTAAAAAAAGTTCTCCATTCTTCATTTAAGGAACTCTTCTCAATTGTGTACACTTGAAAGAGAAGTTCTGTTTTGTTTTTTTCAGTGTACAAAGAAATTAGCTCAAAACTGGAAGTGCTAATTTCTTTTGCCATAAGTATTTGTTTCATGATCTACATAGAAATGTTTGTTTAATATTCTTAACTTGCCAAAATAATGTGAACATTATAAACTTTCAAATGTTCCCACTATAGGTAAAATTAGATCCTCTGACTATTTAATAGCTTATAGATCCTATGAGCTATTTAAAATATTCATGAAATTAACTCATTTTTCACCCACTTAACAGCTAAGAGACATTTAAAATGAATAATAAAATAGTGTAACTAAATCTAAGTGATCCCAAATAAATGCCCATTGTTTCCTGAGAGACAAGACATCATCAGTATGAGCTACAGAAAACACCCACATTAATATCTTGGATCTATTATTTTCTCGTTGAATAAAAAGTTAGACATACAGCTTTTCTATACAATAACTAGAATTGTGCACAGTACCACTCCACATTGCTTTGAAAATGAACTTTTGTTTTATGCAGATGTAGGCGAATTAGAATGAACAAAAGGCTCACATTTTCAGGCTGGGAACATTCAATTGAAAATGAAAAATGAATTTTTCTTCCATTACACAGGAGACCAAATGTAAATTTTTTGCATGGAGTAGGTTCAAGGCAGAACTAGGATCTTTCAGTTGTTCCCTCTTTGGGGGGGGGGGACGATAACCAAACCCACTGCCATTGAGTTGATTCCAACTCATAGCAACCCCCACTGGGTTACCTAGGCTGTAAATCTTTACAGAAGTAGATTGTCCAGTCCTCCTTCAAAGGGCTGGTGGGTTTGAACTGCCAGCCTTCTGGTTAGCAGACAAATGCATTAGCCACTGCACTGTTCTTGACAAGCACGTTCTAAATGCTCCTGTAAAGGGTCCAAAATGGTGCCTCTGAAGAAATAAATAGGAAGAATTCCAGGTCTCTTTCTGGTCTCCTATGACCCAGTATCTGTAATGAAGACCAACTTCTTCCCACACTCACTGTTGTAGGAGCTAATTCCTTTAAAGTCTGGGCCAGGTGCTAGAGGACTGGTCCTACGGAGATTTGATGGTGCTGGGAAACTGCCCCAGACCTTTAAATAAAACTTTTACAGGAAAGGAAGTCTGGGGAGGGACCCATTCTTAGGAGGGATAATAGGAAGAAGCAAGGATTATTAGGGGATGCTGAGGTCCAAATCACTGAGGCAATCACCTTGACACACACATACATGCTCGATAGGGCTAAGTTCCCTCTGATTATATCTGAAAATAGCTCCATTGAGAATTTGGCAGCCAGCAAGCAACACTGTGGCTTCCTTGGCTGCAGTCATTGGCCACAGCCCAGAATAATGGCTCTCTCCAATTCATGCTTTGTGCTCCATACTTAACTTTGTTCACCTTCCTATCATGGACACTATTAGCATAAGATTTATAATATATACTCCCATCATTTCACTGTAGGTATCAGGTATAAGCTGATAAATCCAAAATCTGTATCTGCAACTCTAACTTCTCCCATAGATTTCCAACTGCATGCAGGCCTGTCCTACAGGCACCTGCAACTCAACATACCCAAAAAAACAAAGTAAAAAAAAAAATTATATGTGTAAATAAATATCCACAATTTCTTACCTGCAATCCTTTGGGATGGACATTTTTCCTTTTCATTTTGAATTTTTAGAACATAAATAATACCACCAGTGTGGTCTATGTCAATATCTTATAATCAAACACATTACCACCTCAGCAAAAATATATGACTATTCACACTAAGTGGAATATGTAAAGGCTATAAATAGCCTCATGTTAGTTGAGGTTATGTCTTGTCATTAAATGAGTTTGCACCAAATTTACAAAAAAATTTATGAAGCTTTTTAGATATGGAACTGTGGCCATTGTTGATCTGTATTTGTCACACATATAACATTGAAGGACTAATATCTCAACTATACAAGAAGCTCCCAATATTCCTTCCAAGGAGTAGCTGATGTGTTTGAACTGCCAGCCTTCTGGTTAGCAGTCAAATGCCTTAGTCACTTTGCCACCAGAGCTCCCAAGAAGCTCTTACACACTAATGAAAAAGAAAAATGAAAATCCAAAAGGAAAATGGACAAAGGACATAAAAAGACCATTTAAAGATAAATTTTTTAAAATCTTCAACCTTACTAATTTTCAAAGAAATGCAACATGAAATATTTCCTGTTTATCAGATGAACAAAGGTATAGAGAAATAGGTGAACACATACACTGTTAGTATTTATACAAAGCTTAGAACATACATGCATACATACTACATACATACATGACTCTGTACCAAGTACATAGTCAGCTTTACATAAGTGCTTGTTAAATAAATATTGGTGGAAGTTGATATTAGTACAGACTTTTGGGAGGATGAATAATCAATGTCAGACTCTATTAAAATTTTAACTGTGTATATATCCTGTTATCCAGCACTTTCAATTCTAAGAGTCCATTCTGCAAAATTTATTTTACCAAAGTACTCATACATATGTGCAAAGGCATATCATATATAACAATGTTCACTGAATCACTATAACGATGAAGTCTGGAAACAACTCAGCCATACCTGGCTAACAGTGGAACCAATATGGCTGCAGCAACTCCAGGCGTCACTTTCAGACACAGAGTATCTAGAGGAAGAAGAGAAAATGTCTGCTCTCATGGCTTTTCTTAGGAGTGGAAGAACTTCCCAGATGCTTCTCAGCAGATTTTTCCTCCTGTCTCATTAGATAGAACTGGGTACACAAACATTCCCAAACTAATCCCTGGCAAAGGGAATGGGATTACCCTATACCAGCAGTTCTCAAACTTTTTAATCTCAGAGCCCATTTAGATTCTTAAAAATTATTGAGAATACTAAAGTCTTTCATTTATATGGGTTTTATCTATCACTATTTTTCATACTAGAAATTAAAGCAGAAAATTTTAAATAATTACTTACTAAAATAAAAATAGCATAATGCCTAAGGCACTTGACTGCTAACCAGAAGGCTGGCGGTTCAAACCCACCAGCTACTCCTTGGAAGGAAGATGGGGCAATCTACTTCCGTAGTGATACTGCCTCGTAAACCCAAGGAAGGGTTGCTATGAGTTGAGTCTGACTCAACAGCACATAACAACAATAATAACAATATAAAAATAACAACAAACCCATGACGTGTTAGCACAAGTAATACGCCTTTATGGAAAACAGCTATATTTTCCAAAATACAAACACATTTAATGAGAGCAATGGCATTGCTTTACATTTCTACAGACCACTTTAATGTCTGAATTAATGGAAGACAGATGGTTTCTCACATCTGCTTCTGCATTCAGTCTGCTGTAATCTGTTAGCAGAAAAATTGAAAAAAAAACAAAAAACCCTAACTCACTGCCGTTGAGTGGATTGTGATTCATAGTAACCCCTCCTTGGGTTTCTGTACGGAAGTAGATTGCCCAATCTCCCTTCCGAGGAGTGGCTGGTGGGTTTGAACCTCCAGCCTTTTGGTTAGTAGTCAAATGTGTTAGGCACTACACCATCTATGTGTATATATTACCTATCTCTATCTATACCAGGGAGCTGTGGTGGCCTAGAGCCTAAGGCACTTGACTGCTAACCAGAAGGTTAGCGGTTCAAACCAACCAGCCACTCCTCGGAAGAAAGATTGGGTGATCTACTTCTGTAGTGATACCGCCTCAGAAATCCAAGGAGGGGTTGCTATAAGTCTGAGATGACTTGACGGCACTTAACAACAACTCTCCATATCAATGTGTGTATATATATATAGATACATATATTTCCTGCTTCACACAGATATGTAGCTTGAAAAGGAAGAAATCCTGAAAAGGGTCTTAGGCCTCCTGTAGTCCTCAGTCCCACTTTAAGAACCACTGTCCTATGTCAGTGAGGTACACCCCAGAGCTGGGGTTGGAATAATCTTCTTCTAGAGCACAAGGCTGTTTGGGGAAGTGGTAGAAACCTGAACAAAATCCTGCTTTACTAGAAAGAAGGAAGAGTAAATGGATGCTTTTAGGGAAAAGGGAGGATACTGTCTGGACAACCAGCTGTGAAGTCATCTTATCATTTTGACGTGGGGACAGGTTAAGAGTTCTACATACTGTTGAGATAACATTAACCTTTTCCCTAGGATTTTAACACTCAAAGTCATAAGGATAAATTAACTTAAAACTAAATAACTTTAAAATTTCCAAATTTTGCCCATTGATCTCACTGTGACTTTTAATGACAAATATTTATTAGAACAAACACTCAATAAAATACAATATAATACAATGTCAAGTACCTATGATGAAGTGTGTAATATAAAATCCTACATATGAGAAATAGGTCTATCTAACCAAAGCTTTATGAAGCAAATACTTCTTTCAGGTAGTCCCTGACTTACGATGTATTTGAGTTACAACAAACCATACTTATGACCTGTCCTTTTTTGTTTGTTTTTTTTTTTTTACGTCTTATTGTTAGTATATCTTCCTGGGACAAAGTTATGGGGATATAGAAAAAATTGCTGAGTTATGTGAACACACATTTGATCATGATAATATGATGAAAAAGACTGGTGGAAAAACCATCCTTAGGTAAGAACCTTGAATTTAGAATTTGATATCACCAATGTGGAACTGCTCATAGAACAAGAAGAAGGAAACTGACACATTAGGTCTTAGTGGATTTTGAAGAAGGAAGAAAGAAAGAATGAGGAAGAGAAAGGAGAGTAGTTGTAAAAGAAATTTTACAGTGAAAAGATTAGCTGGATTTTCTTTCTAAACTAAATCAGGCACTTTGCTTGAAAACATCAACCCAAACGCTGATCACTTTGCTAAAGTTGACAGGCAGATTTGGGAAGCAGTGAGATGTTACTGCAAAATATATGAAGAAAAAAAACAAACCCTGAAACATGCACTAACTTTCTGACTAGAAATGACATCCTCATCACCAGAAATAATCCAGATGAAACTTCCACAAGTGGAGTTATTACCACCACTGACAAAATGCCAACATCATCCAGCTCTTCTTCATCATTGGCATAAATTTTTATGATTTGTGTATTTTATGTATGTATGTATTAAAATATATCTGTAAGTTTATTGTTTCTGAACAATTTCTCTTAGAAAGATCAGCACGAGGCCAGTCCCCATGAGGCGGAGGTTAAAGATGTCCCAAATATCCAAACTATCATGCCACTCCATCATGTCAGACATTAACTCCTCTTCCTCCTCCCAGTAATTTCCCCAGTCTTAGGGTTCTGTATTTTGCTGTAACGCCTCACAGAACTCACAGACACCCAAGGGTTCATCTCACATAGTAGTGGTGGAGGCTGGCAGGCTGGCGAGTCTCGGGTCCGGGTCCGTGAGTAGGTCTGGCAGATCCTCCCAACTCTTGGGGTTTGATGAACCTTGATCAGCAGATCAGATGACGGCTGCTGTCCCAAATCCAGGGGTGAGATGAGGATGATCCAAGACACAAAGCCGGAGAAGAGGAGAGCGAATCAATTCACTGCAGTTTCTAACCCCAAAATACAAAGGTCAGATTTATAAAGATATTGATATAAAAAGGCAATAATAATGCAAGCTAAAAAAAAAAAAAAAGGTATTCAACTTATGTTCAGAACTAACTTATCAGAGTAGTTAGGAATGAAGCCTCATCATAAATTGGGGACTACCTGTATTATGAAGAAAAAACAGTAAATTAGATTAGACTAAACAAATGTAAGAAAAAAGAGAAGATGAAACCAAAAATGAGAAGAAAATATTAAGCAGACTTACTGTAGCAGACTGTATTTTTCACATATGGCCACTACGATATATTCCATCCCACATGGTCTTTTTATAATGTGATGTTGACCTTTCTCCCATAAAATGGAGTCAGCAACTCTCCCCTTTAAAAATGGGCAGACTTTTATGACTGTCTCAACCAAAAAAGTATGGCAGAAATGTTGCTATATGATTTCTGAAGCTAAGTCATAGTAATGGCATGCACTTCTATCTTGCTCTCTTGGGACACCTGGTGGAACTCAGCTTCCATACTGTGAGGAAGCCAGGCATCCACATGGAGAAAATACATACAGGTTTTGTGGTCAAAACCTGGAGTCTCAGTCAACAGCCAGCATCTCACAGCCTGTGGATTATTCCAGACCCCCAACCATCAAGTCACCTCAAGTTTTGAGTTGTCCCAACTAACCTTGTATGAATCAGGGACAAGCTATTCCCACCAAATCTTACCCAAACTGTAGGTTTGTGAGCCAAATAAATGACTGTTGTTGTTTCTAGCCACTAAGATGGAGATCGATTATCTGTGCAGCAACAGATAACCAGAACACCTACTGAATCAGAGTGCAGAGCAGTTCCAAGGCTTGGAGAGTAGTAAAATTTAAAAATAGAAAAGGGAGAAGAATTGAAGGCTGGCAGGGACACTTGAGACAAATTAGACAAACTGATATAGAGGTGACAGGCAGCTGGAACCTAGTCTCTGCTAATGAGTTCTGCAGCCGAATAATAACAGGCACCGGTGCTCAGGACTCTCACAGTTTGCACCTGAGAGAAGAGGAATAGCTTAATTTCTAGAATAGAATTTGAAGATCCTTTTCTTCCGGCACTTTCACTTTCACTGTGCTCTCAATAAATTCGCCTTCTTCTGACATATACTGAATGCAACTAAAATGCAATTGTCAGCATAAACAATTCCCCTTTGCATATATGCACAGGTGCCTGAAGAGTATGTCTTGGAAACAGCACCCTGGAGTCTAAAC
>NW_006921677.1:7837748-7846265 GCF_000298275.1 Orycteropus afer afer
TGCATTTTAACAAGATCCTTCGTGATTCATATGCACATTAAAATTTGAGAGGCACTGATTTAAAGCAAAATTATGTAACATTTAGTTTTCCTATTGCCCTTAACACCAGATTGCAAATTATGAAAAGCTGCATAATGAATGACAATCATATGCAGAGTAATTGTTTCCAGAAGGCTGGATGATTGATGCCCGTTAAATATGCTGTGCTCTCTTGGTGTTAGACCTTGCCTAAATCTTGGGTCAGACTCACATTTGGAGAATGTTAAAGAAAACTGGTAAAATAACTGAGTTAGTAGGTCAAGAGATTTTATAAACTCCAGTCCTGAAATGATGTAAAGATAACTGAAGATGGGGGAGTACTATCTGGTAAACTTACTTATATCAAGGCAATAATAATTTTAACAGTAGATGGCTTAAAGGAAACTTGAAAATAGGTGAGGTCAAGCTACCAAAGTTAAGTGTAGGACTATACACAGGTGTTTGCTGTTGTTAAAGTGTAACAACAAAGCTATAATCCATATTGTTCTCCTGGGGACATACTTAAAAAATATTAGCTAAAGGACTACGGTCACATACTGCAATACACAGGGACAGCTTTCCTGCATACTAGTATATACGTAGTGATACCGCCTCGGAAACCCAAGGAGGGGTCGCTGTGAGTTGGGTCTGACTCGACGGCACATAACAACAACAACAACAACAGTATATACGGTTAATTATCACCATGCTTAAGATTTGTGCTCATTATAGCTTAACATTTCTCTCATAGCATTCTAAATTTCCAGTCAGCCCAAATCACAAAGATCAAAGGATAACAATAATCAGCTGCCACATATGTCAAATGACTGGAGATTTAGAAACACCTAGAACTTTTAATTAATTTTTTTCAGTTTTCAACAAGATGTTTGGTAGCCTGTGGCTATACATGAGTTGTTCAACATTTCCTCTTAAGCCTTCAGCCTGACCTAGATTTAAACTACTCTGGCAAAGAATGTCCCCATAACTGCTTTAAAATTAACATTAAATGCAGCTTTCTTTACTAATTTTCTAGTTATTAAAAGAACTTATTAGTAAGAGTTCTTTGTTTCAAGTAACAGAAATAGATTCTGAATCTAAGGATCAAAGAAGAAACCAATCCACAGGACTAATAGCTCACATGAACTACAATCTCTTCAAACCCAAGATCAGAAGAACTAGATGATGCTCAGTTACAAATACCACCTGTTCTGACCAGGGACACAACAGAAGGTCCTAGACAGAAAGGAAGAAAAATGTACAACAAAACTCAAATTCCTTAAAAAGCCCAGCCCTACTGGACCGTAAGAGACTAGAAGAACCCCTGAGATTAGGCCCTAAAATAACCTTTGAATGGAATTGAAGCTGTCTCTGTGGGTCACTCTTCAGCCAAATAAGAGAACGGTTTACAAATGGAGCTCTGGTGGCACAGTCCCTAAGGCATTTGACTGCTAGCCAGACAGTTGGTGGTTCAAACCCACCAGCCACTCCATGAAAGGAAGACTGGGCAATCTACTTACATAAAGATTTACTGCCCCAGAAACCCAAAGGGGGTCGCTAAGAGTCAGAATTGATTCAATGACAGTGAATTTGGTTTGTTTGGTTTTACAAAATAAACAGTATCACTTGCAAGTAAGGTGCTCCATCAAACAATGAACTATATGAGACCAAATGGTCGACATTTACCCAAAAACAAAGTTGAGAAGGCAAAGAGAGCAAGGAGAGCTAGATCAATGGAAAAAGGACAAGCAGAATTGAAATAATGACACTGCTGACACATTGTGAAAATTATAACCAATGGCATGGAACAATTTGTATAAAAATGTTAAAGGGGAACCTGATACGCTCTATAAAAGTTCACCTAAAACATAATAAAAATACATGTATATATTTTTAAGAGTTTGTAGGCTGGTAGCATAATGCCTAAGGCACTTGACTGCTAACCAGAAGGCTGGCGGTTCAAACCCACCAGCCACTCCTCGGAAGGAAGGTTGGGCAATCTACTTCTGTAATGACACCACCTCAGAAACCCAAGGAGGGGTTGCTATGAGTCAGGTCTCAACGACACACAACAACAGGTCAGATTCACTAAACTAGTTACATTTCATAATCTGTGTTTAAAGTAGTGACACAGAAAGGCAGAGGCAATGTCATATTACAGAAAACAAAACAAAAATAAATGACTAAAACTAAACCATGGTTAGTTTTGAAATAAGGCATATCAAGGTTTAAATTCTGCTCACCTCTGTTTTCCTTTTCCTTAATGTTATTGTGTTGGTCACTCGCTTTTGGTATACTGTCTTTCCTTTCACCCAAATCAATACTTTGTTTTGGCTCTACATTGATCACATTAATTGTATGGAGACAGTTATATCTTTACTGAAGTAATAGCATATATAGTGTTGCTTCTGGATGCTATACAATTATCCAACACACCTTCAGAATTTGTTGGTGCCTCCTTCAGTCAGATTAGAAGACTTAAAGTTACAGCAACACCATGAGGGTTGTGTGATGACAGGGAAGAATAGTATAATTAGTCGCTAATTAGAAATTTAGAAATATTAGGGCAATCATCATAGGAAAATCTCACTCAACATTTTATGTAAATTAAAAATGCCCCAGGGTAGCTATTAACTTCTGAAAATAGCAGCAGGTATGAGCCCTTTAGTTGAGGTTAATCAGCATTTCTATTACCTACTCTGTTTTCAGAGGTTACAACTTGATATATTTTATTGAGTTGCACCAGTCTGGTGTTTAAACCCAAGTTTCCATGATTTATAAAATTTTAAATATCCTTAATATTACTGCAAAGCTGCTGTTAAAGGAAAGAAGATTTGAAAGAAAATTGCCTTTAATATATTTTATTTTCATATTGGACTCAGTCCTCCTTCTTTTTGCCTTGGAGACTTTTTAAATTTTTGATCAAAAAGCACTACTTGGGTAACCTACAAACACAAAGGCATAAACAGATCTCAAACACAAAGTCATGATGTCCTTATATGAACTTCTACTTCATGGTAATGCATTTCAGATCTTTTACACAAAAAATGAGTCAGAAAACTTGGCAAAATGATTCTTTTTAACCTCAAATTGCAATGGAAAACCTCATTTGAACCAGTAAAAAATTAGAGAAACAATCCAAAATGCAGCCAAAAATGTAGTCTAGATATCACCTGGCTATAAACCTATTGCCAACAAGCTGATTCCAACTCATAGGGCTCCTATAGGACAGAGTAGAACTGCCCCATAGTGTTTCCAAGGGTGTAATCTTTATGGAAGCAGACTGCTACATTTTTCTCTTGTGGAGCAGCTGGTGGGTTCTAACTGTTGACCTTTTGGTTAGCAGGCAATGTTTAACCACTGCACCACCAAGGGTTCTGTTACCTAGTTATAGAGTGCTGTAATTGTTGTATCTTGATTGAAGATTTGTATTTAATAAGATGCAATGCAGCTACTGTGTATTGTTTATTTGTAGATAAGAATAATACCAATAAGTGCATCTAAACCAAGAAAACCAAACTCACTGCCATTGAGTCGATTCTAGTTGCATCGAGGAGGCATAAATTAAGATATATTCATACTCAACACAGATAATATTCAAATATATTATACATATCATATTTCATATTGTAACAGATTTTTTGATTGGTCCTGTATGTATTTATGTATTTTGGATCATCTCTACATAAGAGCATAAATACTGCCTTAATATATCAACCCCAGTGTATTAGTTATCTATTGCTGCATAAAATTTGCCCCCAAACTTGGTAGCTTATAACAACAAAAATACATGATCTTTCATTTTTTGTAGGTCAGCAATCTGAGGGCAGTTTAGCTGGGTACTTCTGGCTCAGAATTTCTTAAGATTGTAGTCAAGCTATCTGCCAGGTAAGTGGTCTCATCTGAAGACTACACGGGGGAAGGATCCACTTCTAAGCTCATACACATGGTTATCACTCCCAAAAATCTGCTTCCAAGCTCTCTTCCATAGTCCTCTCTATAGGACTGAGTCACAACATGGCAGCTGGCTTTCCCCAGAGCGAGCAATCTAGGAGAGAGTCAGAAAGAGTGAGAGCATCCAAGATGGAACCTGCTGTCTTT
The DNA here is from genome assembly GCF_000298275.1 of Orycteropus afer afer. Lineage (NCBI taxonomy): Eukaryota > Metazoa > Chordata > Mammalia > Tubulidentata > Orycteropodidae > Orycteropus > Orycteropus afer. Next base: position 7,841,865 of record NW_006921677.1, read on the forward strand.
TATAACCTAATCTCAGAAGTGAGATCTCATCACTTCTGCTATTCCAAAAAGGGCAGGGAGGCCACATGTTCTGAGCTCCTTTAATCCCACAAGAGGAAGACAGAATCACCATCAATAGCCCAAGACCTATTCCTGCGAGGCCAGACATGCTGCCTCCCTCTAGCCCTTTCTCCAACCATTCTTCCCAAAGCACCACCACCTCTCTCCTGGGTTTGATAATTCTCTGCAGTGGCCACACAGAACTCACAGATTATGAGGTTTATTAGGGAAGCACCAGGTTACAATTCAAGTTGAGGAAAAAATGCTCAGTCTCCCTCCCAGCCCACCGTCTCTCAGCCAAGTCTCTCACAGTCTCTCCCCCAGCAGTGCATGTCCCTTGGTGTCTTACTCATCAATGCATGTCTCTTGCATCTTTTTCAGGAGTGTGTGTCTCTTTCAGCAGCACATCTTCCTCAACCAGCAGTCAGAGAGAGTTCTGCCTCTAGGAGGCCTCCTTTTGAGCCTGGCAGAGTGGCCAAACTAGCCAATCATAGCATCAGAACTCTAAGCACCTGAGAGAGAGTGGGAACCTCCCAGAACACTGTTTTGTGCCATTCCCAACAGAAATACTCCAGGTGGACAACTTGAGCCATCAGGAGCTCCTCAGTTGCTCATAGCAAATGCCACCTTGGAGTTTACAAAGACTTATGGGTAGAAAAGCCACACTAAGTAATTTACCACACTGCACCTATATTCTTTCTTTCTTTTTTTTTTTTTTAGAAGTAGGTCATTAAATCCAGCCAACATTAAAAGAGAGGGCCATTGAATTGATGCTGACTTAGGTGATCTTATGAATGTCAGAGTAGAACTGTGCTCTATATGGTTTTTAGTGGCTGATTTGGGGGCAGTACATCACCAGACATTTCTTCTGAGGTACTTTTGGGTGGATTTGAACTACCAGCCTTTCAGTTAGCAGCCAAGAGTGTAACTATTTGTACTACTCAGGGCTCCTAAGGAGATTTTACAGTGTGTGAACACTAAGAAGCTGGTATCATAGCAGGGGCTCCTCTTAGAGGCTGCCTGTCATACTAAGTAACCAGTCTATGATGATTACACATAGAAGAAGCAGATAGCTGTTTTTTATTGTATTTTTGTTGTTGTTCTCACCACTTGTTTGGAAAATGACTCCTCCTTTATTCTCCGTCTCTGTCTTTCTTGGAAGTTGACAGTAACTACCTCACCCTGGCTCTTGGGGTAGGTGGCTGTGGGGTCCCATACCTAGCTACTAACAATACTTCAACTTTCTAGCCAGAGATGGGCCATTCCAAAAACTTTTTTCAGGAATGTATATGGGTGCTGGAAGAGAAAGAGGCTCCTAACATCACAGGTGCTATAGAACATATAAAACTGGAATTTCTTCCATCTTCCATACCTACAACACAGGCCATAATTGTTCCATGTGAAAAAAGTCTAAGATGAAACCAACCAGAATAAACAGAGAGTGAGTGGACTAGACCAAGTTCTCATGACATCTCTTAACTCCTTGGACCTAGATATGCCTGATACTTGGTTTATCTTCTTCATCTCTCTCTCTCTCTTTTTTAATTGGATTTTTGTCACAAGCAATAAAAATGGTCCTGAATAACGCAACATGAAAACTACATAAACTGTCCTTTATGGATATAGAAGCAAAATTCCTCAACAATATACTAGCAAACTTCCAATAGCATATTAAAAGTTATACAGCATGATCAGGTGGGATTAACCACAGGAATGGAAAGGTGGTTCAATATTAGAAAAAAAATCAAGGTAATATAACACATTTGTGAAGCAAAGAAAAAGAACCACATAATCTTCTCAATCAGTGAAGAAAACACATTTGACAAAATCCAGCACCCTTTCATGACTAAAGCATTCCACAAATTAGGGTTAAAAAGGGCATCTTCAATATGATAAAAGACATTTATGAAAAACCCAGAGGTAACAAACAGTATACTGAATGGAGAAAGACTGAGAGCTTTCCCCTTAAGATTAGGAAGAAAAAAAAAAAAAAAGCTTGCTCTGACCACTGTTATTCAGTATTGTACTGTACCCTAGCCAGAACAATAAGACAAGAAAGAAAAATAAAAGGTATCCAAAAAAGAAGTGAAACTATCCCTCTGAGAGATAACATGATCCTATATATAGAAAACACAAGAATCCACAAGAAAGCTACTAGAGCTAATAAATTAACTCAGCAAAGTGGCAGGATACAAGATCAACACATAAAAATCAGTTGAGGTGGATTCCAATATGGTGGAATAGGCCGAAAGTCTGCACAGACCCTCTTCAATAAAGAAGAGGGAAACCAATTAACACAGACACAGAAGATAATCCTGGACCCCTGAGCCTTGAAGGGAAGGATATAGAAGTAGACTAAATCCCAACTAGCAGAAGAATTTGCATGAAAATACCAAAAAAGGAGACATACAGACCTGTGGTCTGGCAGCGATCCTGACAGCACAGACAGCTTGGAGATTCCTGAGTGGTGGTAGGACCTAAGAATTAACCTAGAGCTCAGCCCTGCTAGCCAGGGACAACACGGAGGACTGCTCTGGTGGCTGTGAATAAAAAGAGAAGCAGCAGTGAAGAGGAAGATGGGCTGAGCTGTGGACTTTTGCCTGTCCGGAGGATGCTGCCATTTTGAATGTTTACAAGCGGCTTGACCATTTTGGATATTTAAGAGATAGCACTCTCTGAGATTCAAGGGGCTTAAGAAGAGGTTCTGCTTTCTAGCAACCCCAAGGACACTCCGGACCTGCACGACTGAAAAGGTGCAACATTCCTCTTGTTATTCTTATACCCCACACCTGCTTGGTGAATGGAGGTACCGCCACTCCCGAGTCCCACCCACCTTCTGGGCCCGCAGGAACTCCATCCCAGTCTGTGTGCTCCAAAGGAGCTTGGGTGCCCTACCCTGTTCTCTGCCGATTTTTGTTATTTTTATTTTTTCTCTTTTTCTCTTTCTTTTTTCTGGTGTTTAGTTTTGTTCTATTTGCCTGTTTTAAAACTACTATTATTATTAATACTTTTGTCCTTTTTACTATTCTTCCCCTCCCAGTTCCTAGTTTACACCTTTTTTTTTCCCTGTTCTTCGTTTAAAAAAAAAAAAAATTTAAATTTAAATTCTGTTTTTTTTTCCTTGTGCTTAAACCCATTTCTTCCCTACCTTTTTTTCTCTTAGTGCCCTATCACCAGATATTGCAGATTTTCTTGTTTTTTTCTTCTTTTCTCCATTTTTTCCTTTTTTGGTTACTGTTTCTGTGTGATTACATGGTGTATTTTTTGTCCATGTGCTTTTAGTTTTATGATAGTTATTCAATTGTAATTTTCATCTAACTGAGCGGGAGACAGCAACAGTCCCCATAAGATACAACTACACCCACACCTCCTGCAACTTCACTCATTGAGCAAGAGCCACCACCTCCTTCTCCACCAATGGGCTAATGATAAAAAACCACCAAGAAGAGCCAGAATCACCCTTGGCTGCTCTTCACAAACATTTAACAGAGATCTTAACACAATAGCACAATGTCTCGGAGACAACAGACCATCACAGTCCACACGAAGAAGCAAGATAAAGTGGTAGAAACAAGAGAATGGGATACAAACAAAGAACACATCTCTGAGGAAGAAGCGGCATTGGAACTCTCTGATAGTGAACTCAAAAGAATTATTTAGGTATCTTCAAAGAATTGAGAGACAGACCAAAGAAAACACAGAAAAAACCTTAGAAGAATTTTGGGAGAAAATACAAGAACAAAATGACAAAATAAATGAAAATTAGAAATGATTCTAAATCTACAGATAGAAATCCAGAAGATTAATACTAAATTGTCAGAAATAGATAACACATTGGAAGGGCAAAGGAGAAGAATTGATGCAATGGAAGACAGAATTAATGAGATTGAAGACAAATACCTGAATACTTCTTTGGAAAGGGATCAATCAGAAAAAAAAATAAAAACAAAATGAAAAAAGCCTAAGGTTCATGTGGGATACCATCAAAAGGAATAATCTCTGTGTCATTGGAATTCCAGAACAGGAAGAGAAAAATAAAACCACTAAGAAAATTGTCCAAGATTTGCTGGAGGAGAACTTCCTTGATATGATGAAAGAGGAGAACATATCCATTCAGGAATTCCACCGAACCCCAAACAGGATAGACCCCAAAAGAAAATCACCGAGACATATCGTCATCAACTCACCAAAAGCAAAGGCAAAGACAGAATCCTGAAAGCATCACAGGAGAAACAAAAAGTTACATACAAAAGACAGCGAGTAAGAATAAGCTCTGATTTCTCAACAGAAAAGATGTAAGTGAGAAGACAATGGAATGGTATATATAAAACCCTGAAAGAGAAAAATTTTCAACCAAGAATT
>NW_006921677.1:7865792-7867638 GCF_000298275.1 Orycteropus afer afer
TGAAAGGGGAGGGGAGGGAACACTGTTAGATAGATAGAGATAAGTATTGATTTGGGTGAAGAGAAGGGCAATGTACCAAATGTGAGTGATCAATATAGTGGCATTGAAGAAGAGAAAGACATAGAGAGGTCCGTGGGAAGTATAGACAACAAAGATGAACCCTTTTGCACATATAGTACGACGTTGTCAGTGAAAGCAAACATGGATATATGGGTGGATAGATGGGTGGACAGGCTGAACTAGTAGGCATGTCTATGAAGTGGGGAGTGTACCCAAGAACATGTATAAGGCTGGCAGACAATGGTCTTATAATTTTACGTGTATGATCTGAATTCCCAGGTATATAGTGGAGCTGACAAGGGGCAAGGTTGTAGTCACTGCTTGGCCACAGCCAGCTACCCAGAGGGACTGAGTAGTTGAACCTGTGAGCTCCGGACCATAGGCGCAGAGGATATCAAGCTCAATTGGCATAACATACTACACAAAACATTTTTCCACCTCCTACTTTGGCGAGTAGTGACTGGGCTCTTCAAAGCTTGCAAACTGCCATCTATATGCAACAATGGGTCTCTCCTCGTCCAGAGCAAAGAAGAATGAAGAAAACCAAAAATTCATGGAAACAATTAGTCCTAGCAACTGGTACACCAACCAATCTGCAGCCTATATGACTATGAAACCAGAAGTAGATGGTGCCCAGCTACTACTGTCAACCACTTGGAAGAGGATCTATGTAGGAGATCCTGGATAGAGAGGGAGAACAATGTGGAACAAAACTCAAATCATTTGGGAAAAAAAAAAAGGAGGGGGATCAGGTTTGCTGGTCCAATAGAGCCTGATGGAAGCACTGAGACTACGGCCCCTAACTGCTCTTTAGGTCTGGAATTGAACTCACGCTTGAGGCTTCCAGCCAAACAATAGACAGGCATATGAGTTGAACATTTACATGAGGTAGATACAGTCCTTGGAGAGAACAAGCATAGGAGAAAGAAGGGTTGCTTATGCACAGGGAGACAGCTCAGGGGGCAGGAGTGCATGGAGGGTGGACACAGGGAAGAGGTAACTATTGGAAGGAAGTAGGAGGGAGATGTTGCATTGTGGTAAATTGTGGTCAATGTCACGAGACAAAGTGTATGTGAACTGCTCTATGGAAAGTGTATTTGCTCTGCAAATTTTCACCCAAATCACAACAACAACAACAACAAAAATCAGTTGAATTTCCATACAACAACAATAAGCAATCTAAAAAGGAAATTAAGGAATCAATCCATTTATAATAACATTTAAAAGCATAAAGTATAATAAATTTAACTAGGAAGATAAAAGACTTATACACTGAGTTCCGGTAAAATGGTGGAATAGGCAGAAAGACTGCACAGACCCTCTTCAATAAAGAAAAGGGGAACCAATTAACACAGATACAGAAGATAATCCTGGACCCCTGGGCTTTGAAGGGAAAGACATAGAAGTAGACTAAACTCCAACTAGCAGAAGAATTTGCATGAAAACACCTAAAAAGGAGACATATGGGCTGTGGTCTGGCAGCAATCCTGAAAGCACAGACAACTTGGATATTGCTGAAAAAATAAAATCATCCCTGCTAGCCAGGGACTGCACGGAGGACTGCTCTGGTAGCTGGTAAATAAAAGAGGAAGCAGCAAAGAGGAAGGCAGGTGCGGTGTAGTAAATTACTTAGTGTGGCTTTTCTACCCATAAGTCCTTGTAAACTCCAAGGTGGGATTTTCTATGAGCAACTGAGCAGCTCCTTATTGCTGAAGCTATCCACCTGGGTTATTTCTGTTGGGCGTGGCACAAAACAATGTTCTGGGAGGTGCCCACTCTCTCTCAC
>NW_006921677.1:7867946-7869865 GCF_000298275.1 Orycteropus afer afer
GAGAGGTGGTGGGTGCTTTGGGAGGAACGGTTGGAGAAAGGGCTGGAGGGAGGCAGCATGTCTGGCCTTGCAGTAATAGGCCTTGGGTTACTGCTGGTAATCCTGTCTTCCTCTTGTGGGATTAGAGGAGGTCAGAATATGTGGCCTCCTTGCCCTTTTTGCAGCAGGCTGAGCTGTGGACTTTTACATGTCCAGAGGGCACAGCCATTTTGAATGTTTACAAGTGGTTTGACCATTTTGGATATTTAAAGCAACAGCATTTTCCCAGATGCCAGGGACTTAAAAACAGGCTCCACTTGCGGGAACCATAAGGACATTCCAGATGCGGATGAGTAGAAAGGTGAGACATTCCCCTTGTATGACTAGAAAGGTGTGACATTCCCCTTGTTACTCTTACATCCCACACCCTCTTGGTGAACGGAAGGGAGGCCATCCCTCACTCCCACCCACCTTCTAGTCTGGCAGGAATTCCATCCCAGTCTGTGTGCTCGGCTGGAGCCTGGGTGCCCTGCCCCGCCTTGCCCAATTTTTTTTTTTTTTCCTTTTTTTGGTTTGTTTGTTTTTGTCTGTTTTAAAACTACTATTATTATTACTTTTGGACTTTTTATTATTATTCTTTATTCTTCCCTTCCCAGGTTCTAGTTTTCAGCTTTTTTTCTTTTCCCTGTTCCTGGTTGCAGTGCTTTTTCTTTCTCATGGTTAAACTTGTTACTTGTTTTTCTTTTTGCGTTTTTCCTGTTTTTTCTTTGTTATTCTGATTCTCTACCTTTTTTCTCTTATTTCCCTCTCCCCAGATATTGGGGTTTTTTTACCCCCTTTTTTCTTTTTCTGGTTACTGTTCCTGTGTGATTACACAGTGTGATTTTTGTCCATTTGCTTTTATTTTTTTGATAGTTATTCAATTGTTATTTTTCTCTAACTGAGTGGGAGATAGCTATAGTCCCCATATGACACAACTACACCCATACCTTCTGCAGCTTCACTTACTGTGTGAGCCACCACTTCCTTCTCCACCAACGGGCCAACAATAAACATCCACCAAGAAGAGCCTGACTCACCCTTAGCTGCTCTTCATAAACAGTTAACAGAGATCTAAATACAACAATGTCACAATGTCTCGGAGACAACAGACCATCACAGTCCACACAAAGAAGCAATATAAAGCAGTAGAAACAAGGGAGCATAACACAGACCTAGAACACATCCCTGAGGAAGAAGCAGCACTGGAACTCCCTGATAAGGAATTCAAAATAATTACATTTAAGTATCTTCAATGAACTGAGAGGCAGATCAAGGAAACACTGATAAAACTGTAGAAGACTTTTGGAAAAAAAAAATACAAGAACAAAATGACAAAATAAATGAAAAATTAGAAATGATTCAAAATCTACAGATAGAAATCCAGAAGATTAATACTAAATTGTCCAAAATAGATAACACATTGAAAGGGCAAAGGATAGAATTGATGCAATGGAAGACAGACTTAATGAGATTGAAGACAAATATCTGAACACTTCTTTGGAAAGGGATCAATCAGGAAAAAAAATCAAAACAAAATAAAGAGAGCTTAAGATTCATGTGGGATACCATCAAAAGGAATAACCTACATCTCACTGGAATTCCAGAACAGGAAGAGAAAAATAAAACCATTGAGAAAATTGTCCAAGATTTAAGAGAACTTCCCTAATATGATGAAAGATGATAATATATCCATTCAGGAAGTCCAATGAACCTCAAACAGGATGGACCCCAAACGAAAATCACCAAGACATATCATCATCAAACTCACCAAAACCAAAGACAAAGAAAGAATCATGAGAGCAGCATGGGAAAAATGAAAAGTTACCTACAAGGGGCAACCAATAAGACTAAGTTCAGATTTCTCAGCAGAAACCATGCAGGCGAGAAGACAATGGGAT